>NC_133821.1:99776232-100081913 GCF_047830755.1 Zonotrichia albicollis | reverse complement strand
TCTGCACCTCAGTGGGAGTCTTTACTTTCATTTCTGCTGATTTCCTAGTAGACCTTGCTTGCCAAGATTATTCCATCCTGTCACAGCCCATGAAAGGCATTCTTATGCCTTTGTTTATTACACACACACAGAGAGAGCCCAACGTCAGGGCTGCAGACATGCAGGGATGGATTTTTCATGTTGGCATTTGGGAAGGATTAGTTGTGGGGTTGGGAATTTTTTGCTAAATTACGGTGAGGCTGGGTATTTTGTGTAAATTCAGTCCTTCCAATCCATGAAAAACAATGCTTCAGTAATTGTGTTCTGCTGCAGGATCTCTGAATAAATTTGATTTGCTCTTAAGTGAATTTAAAATAGATGAGGTGTTCTGCCTATGAAACTGTAGTCATAAGGCAGAGCAGTTTTGTGTGAGTCTCTGCTAAATATTTTTATTTGTCAAAAGTACTGCGTATCTGTGTGTTAAGGTTATGTTCTGTCCTCTGGATAGCATCTCTATACTTAATTTACATGCAAGACATAACAAATGAAAGGATAGCTTGTTCTGCCAAGGGAAAAAAAGAAAAGTTTCTTCATATTGAATGTCTTGCTTATATGTAGTTTTTCCAAGGCTAGGATTTATGTGCATTGTGACATGTAACATTTCATAAACATGATAACATGGGCAGTCTTCCACAGGAAAAATATAGCTAGTATAGCTAGTTGATATTTTCATTTATTATTACATGCCCGAATACATTAAATTAGTAATGTATAAGCCTTATAGTTCTATCACTATTATCTATGTTATTAATGGTAATACATTCTCATTAAGTAATGTAGGCTAACCTGGAAAATAGTGTTTTGTGGTTTCTGTTGCAAGTTTGTAAATGACAGTTGCAACAATATCCTATTATCTTGCCAGAGTGGAAAAGAAAACCCCACCAAAAAAACCACCAAACCAAACTAAACATCCCAACAGATTTTGTGTATTTTTCCTCTTGCTTTGAATCAGAAATGCTGTGGAAAACTTATCTTCTGCCAAGTGTCACTGAAGATAAGTGTCTGCAGTAAGGAAGTTGGGCTAAGATCTGTCGTCAAATCATTGGCAGCTTGACTAGAAGGTCTATGAATAAAGTGTTATTTGTCAATATCAGTATTGTTAAATGTATTCTAATTATTTTCAAGTACTCTGTCAAATTCTGGTCTCCCTCATTGTTGATTCTGTCCACCTTAAACAGTCATACTGTAGAAACATCAAAATTGAAATTTTATTCACTGTGAATTGGTGTTAAAATTATCAAAGAATGTTTGGAAATGAAGGTAAGAGACACATGGGAAAACATACTTTTAAAAAAATTAATATTATTTTGCAGAAAAAAATTGAAAGCCTCTTACAGAAATATGATCAAGTCTGTCAAATGAACTCGGAGAGAAACCTCCAGCTGGAACGGGCTCAGTCCCTGGTTAACCAGTTCTGGGAGACTTATGAAGAGCTTTGGCCATGGTTAACTGAAACAGAAATGATCATCTCTCAGCTTCCTGCACCAGCCCTTGAATATGAAACACTAAAACAACAACAAGAAGAACATAGGGTAAGCATTTTGCCAGTTTTGAAAAAGAAAGTGTTAAATATCAGAAAGTATTTTGCTTATAAGTGTGGAGTACTCTGCAAAATTCTTATAACTATATCAGTCTTCTGTTGAAAAAAAGATAATTTAAGACAATAATACAGAGTTTATATACATTTTCAGTCATGTCTCTGCTGTTTACCAAACTGTGCATGTAAGCAAGGGTCTCTGGGGAAGGCAGCAAGTGATGTATAAGCATAAAAGAGGGCTAAAGGGTAATAATTGCCATTGTCCTGGGAGAAATGGAGACATAAAAGTTATTATATAAGAAGTATGTATATTTAAAAGTACTCATTAATGTTAGTACTGGAACAAACCAAAAGAGAAACAGAAAGAACAGATGTGGGATGTTGGAGCAAGAAACAAAAGGGGGTTACAGTCTGTACACAGATATGAACATATACTGATCTTATGTATGCATAAAAAAACTAGCTTTTGTTTTGTTGGTAACATTGAAAGTAAACTTGGCTGAGTAAAGAAGATGAACAATTAGAGGGCCAAGAATTGATTGCTTGGCTAGCAATCCCACAGTAATTTATCATGTCCAGAATGTTTGTTGTGCAATAATTAAAATAAATAGTTGTTTACCATAGCATCACAAAATAGAGGTGAGTGTTGTAGACTGGCCACTGTATGGGTTCTCTTACATGGATATATAATCACTTTGGATAAAAATTGAGATGTTTCATAGGTGACTGCTAGTATCACATGGAATCAGATGCATCCCACTGAGGTTAAGAACCTGCATGTTTTGGCAGATGCAAAACCTGCACAGCCACTGGAGATACCTGTTTCTCCCTGCTAAGCATGGAGTAACTAGTGCTTTTTTTGTTTCAGCTGCCTCCATTAAGTGACTCAAGTTAGATAGCATGAACCCTGGCTTCAAAGTCTTGTTTACTTTGAGACCAGCTAATGAAATGTGCCACTCTTATGTACTGGTAAACACCAGGTTCACTCATTTGTCTTCCTATTATGTCCAGAAAGAACAAACATGTTCTGTTAAGACTAGCTGCATAACATAAGCTTTACAAACTACCTTGATTAGTCACTGTGAACCATATCATGCTTGCTTTACTTGCAGGATTGTTCCTCATGTACTTTAATCATGCTGCTTCTATGAGAAGCCTTTCAGATGAGCTTCTATTTTTGCATTTTCTCCGGGCAGTGCCATTAGCTGAGATTTGTTTGTTAAATTGAAGATTAATGTCAGGCACTTTTAACACGTAATCTGCTCTGAAATGCTTGTTTGCTAGAATTGTTTACCCAATAGTAGATCATGGGGAAGACCAAATAATTTGTTGTTCTATTAAAAAGAAGAAGAAGAAAAAAAGGTAGCTCTCAAATGTGAATGAGAACTTAATGTTTCTGTTCTGATGTATTTATTGCTGACTATCTTTGTTCCAAGTTGTGGAATTCATGGAGTTGATTCTATGTGAGTAACATGCAGTTAGTTTAGTTTGAAATGAGCTGTTGGCAGAGTATTTTAGCATAGGGTTTAGACCCAGAAATGTGCACGCTTTTGGCCTTGTGTCAAATCATCTCTTTGTGCTCAAAAATAAACCACACAAAATTATTTTCTAAAAATTTTCAAACTGTTCTTATAATCTCCTTTTCCTCTTCTAAACTAATCAACATTATTTTTCATGTGGCAAGGTGTAGAAATGAAGTTACATTTAAAGTAAGTAGTTAGAGTCGGGGGGTTATTTTCATTTCTGTTTTGTCATTGGGAGACTGAAGAGTTGTGTCACTGTCTTCCCAGTCTCCTCAATGTCCCCTCTCTGGGGAGGAGCAAGGAAGAGAGCCAGCATCTGGATTCCTTTTTAAGGGAAGGGCTGTAGTAAAGAGAGGAAACTTATTTACACTGAGACTGATATAGGCACTTTTCTGGGTCTTCATTAATTTAAACAGTCTCAGCTGGGAGGATCAGTGCATTTACCTCTCATGTTTCTGCACTGAGCTATTGGATAGAAATGCATGGAGTTCACAGCACTGAGAGGCACAGCACCTCTCACAAGGCTGGGACTTTTCTGAAAAGAGAGGGATGAGATGGGAAAGTAAATAAAATGAGGAAAGGCTGGGGCTTCTCACACAAACCAAACACTTTCCCTTTTGTCAGTTCTATGGGTGCAAGCAAGAAAAATCTGAAATCCTTAGACATATTGGAAGACACCTTGTAACATTTCACTTCCACAAGCCCCTGCAAAGTCTTCAGCACAATTTTTGCTTCTGGGGTGGATGATGAGAAGGAGTAGACAGCTGAGATAAAATATAATGCACTTACTAATTACTTGTTAAGCATTGTGTAAGTTAAATAATAATGCTGTTATAAAGAGAGATGGGACTTGTGGCCAGAAGGGGAGATGGATAAACAAGGTTGATAGGTCTCTACTGATCACCTTGCTTGTCCTTTTGCCCTTTTCACTGATTTCTTTGACCCTCCCTTGTGTTGGTTTCCTGTTCTTAAATCAAGGATAATTTGAATTAATTTTGTTGCAATGCTGGTACCTCTTTTTGTGATGCTCTTCAATGAAAGGCTTTGCAGCATGTGACCAATATCAACATGAAAAGTATATATGTGCTGGTGTGACGCCCATGTCTGGATATCATTGCCCTTTCTGTCATTACAGGTACTAAATATGATGGGCAATGTCTGTTGTTAGCATCATATGCATAATTAGCATCTTATATTTTGCCTGTAATCATATGTCCTGCCAGAGTGTTTCCAGTGTGTCTCTAGTTCTGATGTTTTATGCCTGCATAGTTCTGTGTTGGAATAGGAATGGTCACTGGCAAAGCAGTCATTAACTTTATTTCTGCTTTACATTAAGATGAAAGGTATTTGTTTGGAATTTCTTGCCAGCTGGATGTGTTGGAAGTGTGGACAGTTGTAATGTGGTGGTACAAGGGTAAGAAACTGATAAGTTGTTTCATTTGTTATAGCAACTGCGTGAGCTGATTGCTGAGCACAAGCCTCATATAGATAAGATGAACAAAACTGGGCCTCAGTTGCTGGAGCTGAGCCCAGGAGAAGGCTTTTCTATCCAAGAGAAATATGTGGCAGCTGACACCCTGTACAGTAAAATTAAGGAAGATGTCAAAAAGCGAGCCCTGGCACTGGATGAAGCCATTTCTCAGTGTACCCAGGTATCAGTTAAGGTTTCAAGTATAATTGGGTTCATTCAATGGAAAAATACACATTGTCATCTTACATGGTTATATCAAGACTAAGCTACGGTTTCATCTGGATTTTTCAACCTAATGGTCTGTGAATGTTCATACCACTGCTAATGGTATTGATTTTTCTCTATCTCGAGGGATTATAATTTTATATGTTGGTCAGTATTATAACTTTGCAGCCATTGAAAAATATTTAACTGCTTAATTTTTAAGTAAAACTAGTGGTCTAAAAATGTGACATTTGATTTTCACTTTTGTTTTCACTTACTGGTCTGTTGCTAGCTGATGCTTCATTTGTAAATAAGTGTTAGTTTTGATCAGTTGATCAAAAGTGACATTTATTTACAAATGAAGCATCAGCTAACTTACTAACTTGGGTATAGTTATTTCTAGAAATTAGCAGCTGTGGTTAACAGTTGACAATGGAACTAGTGGGTGGTTTAGCAGTGGTAATGGCATTGACTCTTTGCTGCAGACTCCAAAAAACGTAACATAATGCGCTAAACTGCTACAGAACAGCATTGCCAGGAAATATAGACTTCACAAAAATGCCATCAGCATAAAACTCAGGTCAAGTCTCCAAAAGTTGCATATTCTAACTTCATCAGCCTATGAAATGAACTTCAGTAGAGTATTGTCAAATGTTGTGTTCTAGCAACTCTTAAGTACTGTTAAATATGGGTTAATTGTCATTAAATTCACACTGAAATTTTTTCCTCTACCCCAGATTTAGAAAAGAAACTCAGTAAAACTTTGTACATAAACCCATACAAAAACCTGAATAAAAACCCATACAAAAACCTGAATAAAAGTACTTTGTTCTATACTGCTGTTTTTATAGGAAATTCCCCTTTTTCCTCTCTGTTCACTGGAAATAAGAGCTATATTCTGCTTAGGTCTTAAATACTAAATAAAGAAATACACCTTGAAGACCTTAACAATTCTACATTCTAAGTAATTTTGTCAGTTCATTATGATTAATGTCATATTCCTAGCCCTGCAGCTGAGTTTAAGAATGTGAGGTAAAACTAAATGAGATCAGATATCATCCTGCTTTTGAAGTGGTTATAGACATATTTTATTATATATATTTTTTTTATTATATATATATATATATTTACTAAACTTTCTAAACTTTCAGTCATTCTAAACACCTTTCTTATTTGCACCTCTGAAATATGCCTGATTATTTAAATCCTCCCTTTCTCTTTGTCATAAATGTTTAGTCTTCCTCTTATGTGGAGCTGCCAATTTGAAAATCAAGATATCTATTTAGTGTTAGAGTCCCTGTTTTGTATGTGATAGACATCAACATGTTGCACTGGCTAAGTACAGAAAGGAAGAATTAAAATGCATTCTTTGCTAACACCTAGAACATAATCAGATGTTGAGAAATTACTGAATTATTTATGCAATACTTTATGGGTCATTTTATATACTTAAATGTATACACAGATGGCAAAGCAAAACATTGTAATGCCCACAGAATGTAATTATATAAAATCTTTTTTTATGAAGATATGTGAATATGTATTATCAGATCTCTGCACTATGATGTTTATGTCAATGTTTGTCTAGACAGTCCTTGAAGAGTAATTATTTAACTCTTCAGGTTTGAAATTATATTAAATTGCACTGTGTATCAAAGGAAGGATGCAATGTATGAAGCTAGAATGAGAGGTTGTAATGACTTGCTTTTTCTTCCTTTTAAGTTCTAAAACACTTTGTCCTATTTGTTGAAGTTGGTAGAAGGAGACCTACTGAATGCACTGACAACTTAAAAATGTGATCTGTGTCCTAAAATTAGACACAAATATTGCCAAATAAATTTCAGTTTTTATCACTTTTGTTAGGTTTTGTTACCACAATCAGTTTCTTGGAAGTCTTGAATGTGGGAAGGCTACTATTCTTTCATCATACATTTTGTTGGCTTGTGTGATATTCACACTTCTAACAAAAACACTGAGGCCTGTAATGTTAGTCACAGAGTCAGATTTGAAGTGGGTTGTATGGTGGGAAAAAAGTAATTATTTTCCTGTGTATATTCCTTTGAATAGAAGGGAGGTAGCTATTTATTCACATAAGGTATGTGAGCATCTTTTCCAAACTATCAGGAATGCTTTTTGTGGATCCTGGAGAGTTATTAAATGCACCCACAATTTATTGATTTCTTTAATTTGAAAGGGGCGTGGTGATGCGAGATATTTAGGAATTTCTATGCATTCAAAAGCATATAATAAAGCCAACTTTGGACCTATCCCAAAGGCTCAACCACTTTAACACAGCTGTAATTGAATTTCTGAGCACCTACCTGGGCCCAGTCAAACATGGAAGAATACAGTATATACACTGTTGTGTGCTTTCATTTCCAGAAAGTACCACACCTTTACTGCCCTAGCAAGCATCTCCTGGCCACTTACAGATGTCTTTTTCCATGACCTACATATAAAGCCTTAATCAGAGGTAGTACATCAGTATGTTGGTCCTAACAGGAAAATGTATGTTTTTCATAGTAAAGTACAAATCTTTCTAAAGTGATGAAGTCAGAAAGCCATAGCTCTCTAAAGCTACAAACTGCATTAATTTCACGGGACTAAATGTAAGTGGATTCTGCCATGGGTATAGTACTCTCAGAGGGAGTGTCTCAGGAGTGAACCTGAACTTAATAGAAAAGTTCTTGATTTTGACAGAACCTATCATTTTGCAGGGTTATTTTTGTAACTTAGAATTAAAAGCCTAGAGGGAGGTATTGCAATTTGCACATACATATGTTGGATAGAGATGTCAAGTACTTTTTTCTAAGATAATTTCAGATGCTGTTTTTTAGTTTGTTGGGATTTTTTTTTAATATTCTAATTTGTCTGCCTTTCCTTGTGTCCTGTGGCACCCTCCTAGTTCCATGACAAGATAGATCCAACTCTGGAGAGTCTGAAGCGCATAGTTGAACGTCTGAGGCAGCCACCATCGATCTCAGCAGAGGTTGAGAAGATAAAAGAGCAGATCAGTGAAAATAAGAATGTGTCAGTGGATCTGGAAAAACTTCAGCCAGTGTATGAGACACTTAAACAGAGAGGGGAGGAGATGATCGCTCGCTCAGAAGGCGCTGATAAGGATATGTCTGCTAAAGGTAATAGACTGAGAACACTTTCATGTAGTGGAAATGCAGTAAGCTGCAGCATATAAAATTCTTTATTTCTGATGACCTCTAATCTGGGGAATGTTCTCTAGGAGAAGCTGCTTAAGATTTATAAAAACAAAACATCTTTTAAAATAATTCATTATGGATATGACCTTTATTTTATTTTTAAAGGCCATTGTGTTTGTTTCCACTTAACATTATAAGGAGTCCTGCAAAGAAATATTTTAGAGTCTAAATTTTAAAATGTACACATATGTTTCTGCTGTAGAACTGTAGAGAGATTTATGACCAAGAATTGTTTGCCAAGGTAGTAATCTAGTTCCTTTGTTGTTTAGCTGTTCAAGATAAACTAGACCAAATGGTCCTAATTTGGGAAGACATCCAGACCCTGACTGAGGAAAGAGAGGCCAAACTGTTGGATGTAATGGAACTAGCTGAAAAGTTTTGGTGTGATCATATGGCTCTTGTAGCTACTATTAAAGATACTCAGGACTTCATTCGAGAACTGGAGGGACCTGGAGTTGACCCATCTGTAGTCAAGCAACAGCAAGAAGCTGCAGAGGTCAGTAGAAAGTATTTTCTTGATTTGAAGTACTTTATTTACGGTATGCAAAGGAAAATATATCATTTTGTAGAGACTAAGAGGGATAATTGTGTAGAAATTTTCAGTAATGGTATCTCAAGAGTCTACAGTTAATAACACGTATCAGTGCTTAATTGCAATGAGCATGCAACATGTGCTTGTCATTAGATTTCCTTATTTGTTTGTAAATATGTACATAATAACCATCTCACTGAGGCTTTGAAAAGTTGTACATGCTTGAGATTCCTCGAGTAGTATGTAACATCCAAATGAAAGGTGGACAAACGTATGATGCTCTATGTATTATCCTCTAAGCCTGTAATCATTTATAGTGATAGCTAAATGTTTGAAGGTTGAATGATAGCCTCTGACAAAGAAGACACTCTGATTAAAGAAATCTAATTTAAAACTTCCTGTTTACTTTCTCTATCTCATGCAAAATGGTATCATAAACCATTGTTACAATTTAGACTGATGTCAGCTGATTTCATCCCTGCACTGCAAAGGGATGCTTATTTTCTAAGTCCAAGTGACTGGAAGGAAAACAAAGGTGGAATCCCACTGTGTTCTGTCTTGAAAGCAAGTTGTACATAGGTTATTAAATCTAGTATTAGCAGTGTTGGCTTTTTTTCTCTTTGTAGGCTGCTAAAGAAGAAATTGATGGACTACAAGAAGAACTAGAGGCAGTTGTGAGCCTTGGCTCTGAGCTGAGAGCTGCTTGTGGAGAGCCTGACAAACCCATTGTCAACAAGAGTATAGATGAGGTATGGGAAATGCAGATGCTTAGGTCTGCTGTGTGACAGCTTGCTCAGGTGAAATTCGTATATTCCCTATGACTCCAACAAATTTTGAGAATAAAAATTCTGTGGCAAAAGTGAGACACCACTGAAGCCTTTGTGGTAAAGTAAGATTTCCCTTTTGAGTGAATAAATCTTAGATTAGATTCGAATGTACACACTGTTTTATTTAATTGATTTATGGTTTAGAACTTTTGTAAAAGACAGTTTTTTTAAAAAATAGTCACTGATTAATATTGTAGGTGACTAGTTCTTGTAAAAAGTAATGCTGGAATAAATTTTGGATATGTATTCTTCATGCCAAGTGAGACATCTTAACTGAGACTATCCTGTTTGGATGTCTATAAAGTACTTTTTATTTCTCCAGTCTTCAGCACTGTATGATTCTTTTAAGGTATTTTTATTGTGGTGATGCAACTCCAAATGATTTAGTAGTATTTCCTCTACTAACTTTTGGATCTCTGTTAATAAAAAATATTTAATCAGAATTGCAGTTTACAGCTTTTATAATTCAGAATCTCTACTGAATTCTGAAAGAAACTAGTTCTGAAGTGATAGGGAGAACAAGAGTGTTAATAAATGCGAAGCAGTCATGCTTAGTTTCTATTTGTATTATCGATCAGTGAAGCGTTGGTAAATGCACATTATATAGCAGTAAAATTCTTTTGTCTATGGGAGTAAATTGTGCTTATTTGCAGCTGAATTCTGCCTGGGATGCACTAAACAAAACATGGAAAGAACGTGTGGATAAGCTTGGGGAAGCTATGCAGGCAGCTGTTCAATACCAAGATGGACTACAGGTAAGATGATGTGACATACCTACCCCAGCCTTGGGTCAATGGAATTTACTGTGGTTGTAGTAAAAAGTGTCATGTGACAAGGTAGGTGACAAGTACTGCACTCTGGTTGTAGTGACTATTTTCTTGAGTAGGCAGGGCTCTTTCTCAAGATTGGTTGGGGTTCGTTTGTTGGGTTTTTTCTGCATTAAAGAGTGCATATGTTGTGTTGTTTTCTTCATGTCCATACATTGCACTGTGTTTAGATGCAAAATTAATGTCCCCTTATTTGTTGATAAGAGCAGAGGCTTTTTGGCGCCACACATTCATAGTAGTTCTGCTCACAGTTTCTTGTGATAGTCAAGGCAGGTTAAAGTTGTGACACATTTGGTCTGAAAGGAGCAGAGTACAGGTCTGTATACACACTTGTTGCTGTTTTCTTTGAGTCGAAGACAATTAAAAATTAAAGCACTTCACTTTTATTCCACCTTATTTATAAGTAAAATTATTAACATAATGTTATATAGAATAATACATTATTACAATATATATAGAATAATACATTATTCTTAGTATAATTTAGTTTCTTAGTATAATTTATTCTATCACAATATTTTAGAAGATTATCCCCTTTTTATATCTGTAGGCAAATGTTCCAGCAGTTTAAAGATATCTTGTACACAGTGCTTCCTAGAACTGATAAAGTTTAAAGAAGAAGAGGGGTTGTGCTTTAGATGACCTTTAAGGGTCTCTTCCAACACAACCTATCCTTTGAAACTATGATCTTTTCTCTGTATGTGCTGTTAGGTTTTTTGTAGTTGTTTGTTTGTTTGGTTTGGTTTGGTTTGTTTGTTTTTCTTGGTGGAATTACTGTCTTCCATGGTTCATTAAGTCTTTAAAACTGAAATTTCACATGACACTGAGGGTAGTTACTGCTGTATTTGGTGCAGATCAAGCAGCAGACCACTCCTGAATAATAATGCAACACACCTGTTGTGCAGTGCACCATCACTATGGATTTTTGTCTGTGTTCTCCTGTGTTCCTACTGTGCAGAGATTGATTAGACACAATCATCACCATTTGGTTTAACTACTTTCTATTTCCTGTAGCTGTATAAGGCACATCCTAGCATCAGAACTGGGGGAGACATAATTTATTTTTTATTTTTTACTTTTTTAAAGTCACTCTGCATTATCCTCTAGAGATTCATTGTACTTCAGTTATGATCCTTCACTGCCTAGTGTGTACTGAATAGGTAGTTCCATGTTCCTTACACCAAAAGCTTTCTTCAAAAGTTTATAATCCTCATTTAGGGTGTGTTATCTTTCCATTTTCACTCCAAACAACTGTAGAACAGAGTTTGTCTTGTGTAAAATCTGCAATTTTTATGAATCCCCTGAAAGGTAAATACAAGAAGTAGATTGCTACTCAGCATGAATAATTGTGGCAGAATCTTGCTGCTGATAGAAGCCCAGGATTGCAGAATGTACACTCCTGTAACTGTTACAGGGGTATTTGTTCTATTGTATTACAAAGAAACCTAGGTTTTGCTGGGAAAGTTATTTTCTTTGAAAGAGAACAGCAATACTCTTTCTGGAAAAAAGAAAAGTTCTGATATTTTACTCAATACAACTTTCAAAAATAACAGCATTTCTCTGCTCACACTTAAATATCTGTGATTTTCAGGCATTATTTGACTGGGTGGACATTGCTGGCAGCAAGTTAGCATCTATGTCCCCAGTTGGAACAGATCTGGAGACAGTGAAGCAGCAAACAGAGGAACTTAAGGTATGAACTAGCAATTAATTTCCTTTATATTTCCATTTGTCTGTATTGTTCTGTGTTGTGCAGTATTTTTGAGAGTCAAATACAATTTTCATTTTCAATTTTTAGTAAAGAAAAATTTGCATGAAAATTTAAAAATATTTAATATCAAACTTTTCATTTTAAAATGCATTTAACTTAAAAATGTGTTCCAAATTTTGTCTAGGCTGTGTTTTATTTTTTCTGATAGCCCAAAAATAGTTGTATTGTCATTCATTCTCTTTCAAAAACTATGAAGTTATTATGTGCAGGATTCTTCTGCTATGAACTTTATGTTTTCATGTTTCTAACATGAACAGTTTCTTTGAGGCTCTGAGAGAAGGCCTCCAAAGCTTTGCTTCTGCCATTAGAGCCTTTATGTAAATGTAAGGTGAACATCAAAATTCCAATTTATCTTGGAAATCCATCTGCAGGAATCTGTACTTGTGCCCAAATATGCTCCTGATGTTGGGATGCCGTTATGCCATGTTTAGAAAGCAGAGATATGTGAAGATCAGAGAAGGTTCTTGGTCTTGTTGCTCACTTGTAGATTTTGTTGGCTGTGGGCAGGTTGTTTTATGTATTTTATGATGTAACTTCAAATGAATTGTGACCTTACATAGTTCAGAACATACGTACACAAGATGCCTTTGGGCTGTTGCACCAGTTGTGTGTTAAAGAGGGTGTTCTACTAAAGAAAATTTGCTTTCACTTCCTTTCAAGAACAATTCCATTTGAAAGTTATAACATTATCACCATCACAACCACAAGAGCTAGAACACAGAATCATTCTGTGATTCTATAATCATTATTTGTGTTTCATTTACTTCTTTTCTTTTTCTATTTACCATAGCAATTTAAGACAGAAGCTTATCAGCAGCAGATAGAAATGGAAAGACTGAACCATCAGGCAGAACTATTGCTAAAGAAAGCAACACAAGAGAGTGACAAGCACACTGTTCAAGACCCTCTCTCAGAGCTCAGACTATTGTGGGACAGCCTAGAAGACAAAATTATAAGTAGACAGGTAAATAAGCTTGGAGGTGGGGGCTTTATTAATGATTTTGTTTTTTGTGAAAAATTCTTTGTTATGCATAATACTTACATTAATTTGCACGTTCCTTTTAGTTTGGAAGCTAAAAAACTTATATATAATAGCATTTGAATTGTACAATTAGTTTAGTTTTAAAACTTTTTTAAACCTTCTTTTTAAATTTTCTGTCAGTAATGCTGTGTTGAATGATTATTATTGCATTTTGGTTATTTGATGATGTCTTAAGTAGCAGCTGAAAGCATGTTTATATGTGCAAAAGTAATAGTAGGTGCTGAGCTGAACAATTGAATAAAATCTCATTAACTTAATATTTAACTATTTTGGTGTTATTTCCTTAAATTATCAAGCTGAGAGATGTGAAAGAGTCCTTTGAAGTGTGTTATTTTTTCTAAACTGAATAATTTCATGACAAAGAAAAGATTTTAAAGAGATCATGCACCAAATTGCATTTATATTGAAAATATGTTTTAAGTGATAAAAGGCTACTAATACATCTGATGAAAGAGCCTTCAGTCTTAACTCTGGTCTGGTACCATTTTACCATAGGGTTTACCATTCTCTTCCCAACCATTTTGTGCATTTCTTTTTCTGTTCTATATTAAATGGAATTTGAGGAATTTGAGCCTGGAATGCAAGGCTTTACAAGGAAATTGCTAACTCAGCTGTAGTTATAAAGCATTGCCTGCACTGGGTAACTGTTCCTCCCTGGCTTTTATTCTGTCTTATATGTGGACTCTGCTCTGGATTATGGTGACTAATGGTAATGGAAGACAATTCAATTGCATTGTGAAACAATTTTCTTGTTACCTTTATTTTTACTGTAGCACAAGCTGGAAGGTGCCTTGTTGGCCTTGGGGCAGTTCCAGCATGCCCTGGATGAGTTACTGGCATGGCTGACACATACAGAAGATTTGCTGAATGAACAGAAACCCGTGGGTGGAGACCCCAAGGCTATTGAAATTGAACTTGCCAAACATCATGTATGTAATTATAAACAATATTAACCAAAATGTTCTTTTGATATTTATCATAGGGATGAGTCTTCTAGTAAAACTTTGCATTTGATAAATAATTCTCTACATATACTTTCAAGATGCAGACTGTAGCTGGAATGAAGTCTTGGAATAAGCAATATCTTTCCTCTTACTCCTCCACATGCCTTCCTTTCTTGCATGTGCTATGCAAGTGGCATAGGTTTTAGCCAAAAATAAACAGCTTACCCTAGACTCCACCTCTAATCACCTTTCTTTGACCTAGGGAATTCAAAACCTGAACCTCCCTGAAGCAGTAAACTCCTTGAGTACTGCTGTTTAAGCCAGGCATCACAAGCTGCATGACTCTTGCATATCTTTGGTTCTTTCTTCTCTCTCAGAAAATAGTGATTTGTTCTGAATTCTGCAAAATTGTGTGTCAGTTGGGTTCAGCTAAGATGGAAAATGCTTCTCTGAAAATCTGTGCAAACTCCCATCTTTTTCTCTGTGTTACTTGCAACATAGGGTTGAGAGTTTTTGTTTGTTTGTTTTAGCATTTTTACTGATCATTGTTATTTTGAAGCCCAAGGAAGGGTGATTCTGCTATGCCTTTATTTTTAGAACATCTTCTAGGACTAAGATATTTTCCCTGCCTCAGCGTTTAGCTCTGTGCTCTTCATAACAATGTGTTCTTTCTAAGCTTGAAGATTTCAATCCAACCTTATAATTCCTCTCTGCCATTTAATTTTTGGCTTGCATATGGTGTAAAAAGCTCTCAGAGTCCATTTTGGATTTTGAGAGAATTGATTGAAATTGACAGTACACAGATAATTAAAGTATTTTCATTGTCTGTGTTAATGCAGCTATGCAGCTTCTGAAAGCTTTTGGGTGGTCAGTTGGAACTTGAACAGAATACAGTATCTACATAGCCTATGTGACTATTGTTATAAACAGACCCTTTTAAAACAAAGTAAATAAAATTACAAAACTGGGTTCTGCTCCACGAGCCTTTTATGTTCTTATCGAACGGAAGTGTTTCACTAGTGAAGAGCATCGAGACACCATTTGTGTCTGTGCTGAAGGAGTTCAGCAAACACATGAATGAATCTTCTTCCTTTTCATAATACAGAGTTTATAGGTTAGAAAGTTCACACAGTAGTGCATCCTGTGGTAGCCTGTAAAAACATCCACCTCTTGAATAACTTTGGAAAGAATAGACCTTGTTCTTAGTGAGTCTCAGCAGGAAGGAAGGGATAAGATGCATCTGCTTCTTTGAATACCTTTTTTACCCTGTTAGGAAAATAAAATAATCTGATTCTTAGCTTAGAAGAATTAAAGTAAATGTGATGTGTGTTTTGTATTCAAGGTCTGCTTGTGACTTGCTATTTCATATTGTACTCCACATAGTTTATTTTTAAGTTTCTTTGTATTTAGCTTTGCATTTTTTCCATATGCTAGTACTCTGATGGAGGTGAGTTTCAGTCAGACTCCATGGAAGATAGGAGTCATAAACTTGAAATTCTTAGATAGGGTTTACCATTCTCTTCCCAACCATTTTGTGTATTTCTTTTTCTGTTCTATATTAAAGCTTTTTTTGCCCTGCCCTCCATCCTTCTGAAAACAGCATTTTATCCCCAAATGTACCTTTTGCCTTTTATGGTTTTTACTGTGGTTGGTGATAAGAGGTTTTCCAGCAGATGGAGGAGGTCTTTTGGTGTTAGTAGTACAACCATCCCCCAGCTTTTAGCACAGGTCAAGTGTCCTGGTAGCCTGACATAATGTGAAAGGAGTTGTAGCCGTGAAATGCACAAGAATTCATTGTGGCAGCTGGGTTGTTGTATAGCACAGCAGGCACATAGTATTCAAAGAAAAATCCTGTTAAAGAAAAGTATATAATAAATTTAAAAAGTGAAGAAATAATTATTCCCTAGCACTACTAGAAACCTTTGATAATTTCAGAAATATATGCTTTCAGAAGGAATATATTATTTTTTTCCAAGATTCAAAAATAAACTTCAGTATTTTGTTAGAATGGTCACTGTCAGAATTGTTAGTGCATCTGATTGAGGAGATCTAAGAGCTTTAATTTCTGATACCTGTGCTGATGTTTAACTGTTGTCTTGTCCTTGGGCTACAACTGGCTCAATCTCTGTGAGTGCCTTCATTCAGTAACTTACTTGATTTGACCATGCTGTGTTACAATTGTAGGTGCTACAAAATGATGTTTTTGCTCATCAGTCTACGGTGGAAGCTGTTAAAAAAGCAGGAAATGACCTGATTGAATCAAGTGCTGTTGAAGAAGCAAGTAATTTACGGAGCAAGTTGGAACTCCTGAATCAGCGCTGGCAAAACCTGTTGGAAAAAACAGAGCAAAGGAAGCAGCAGCTGGATAGTGCCTTGATCCAGGTGAACAGGAAATGATCAAATATAGAGATAACTCAGAAAAAGTGTCTTTTACATGAAATACACAGATACATGTATTAGAAGTTGGCCTAAATCAAAACCATTATACAGACACTTCTGAATCTGGAGAAATTTTGAATCCAGCTGTATCTTCCACAGCTGGACATTGTCCCTTACAGTGCTGATATGAGAATTCAGCTTTTGGTCTACATGTTTGTAAAGGGTGAAGTTTCTGTTTAGTTGTATTATTCAGGGAAAACATTGGTCTCACAGTAGTTATTCTGACTGCTTTTATGATTTCTATGGTTTTTGTCCTTTAGATTGAATTCAGCTAATTTGTTAGTTTGCTTTTTCCCTTTTTTCTTTCTTCTTTAATTTAGTTTGATTATTACAAATTTCTGATTATATAAATTGCCAATCTGCTTATGCATCTGAACTGGTTATTGCAATGGAGAGCATTTAAGTTATCTCTAAGATGATGTGGTATAATTTAGGCTCAAGGTTTCCATGGTGAAGTTGAGGATCTGCAGCAATGGCTGACAGACACTGAACGTCAGCTGTTGGCATCAAAACCTGTTGGAGGCTTACCAGAAACAGCAAGAGAGCAGCTTAATGCACATATGGTAAGTATCAGTATTAGAATGCTTTGCAAATTGCATTTCAGGACTAACTATCTTTTAAGAGTGTTTTTAGTAAATACAGAGTGTGTTCTATATATCACAAGGTCTGTACAGTGTCTTAAAGAAATTTAATAGCCTTCAAAACAACACTGTTATTTACAGTGTAGTTTAGTAGCCTGTTGGGACGTGCCCAAAGCTGAAGCATTATTAGTGTTGAGACAAATAAAACAACTTTTGCATCTTTACAAAAGGTGATTTTTCGTGATTTCTATTCTTCTTTTCCCTTCTGACCCCATAAGTAAGTTTATGATTTTTCTAAAGTTTGAAGATGAACCTAAAAATGGCCCACATTCACTAAACCTTTAGAGACTTGATCCTTTATTCTTTATCTAACCAAAGCTGACAGTAAAGTCATCATTAGCATAGAAATAAGAAGGACTACTGGCTCATAGAGGTTGATTAGAAATGGCAAGCTGACTGGGATGACTGAATTATTCCCTTTCTTTTAAGAAACATTCTGTGGATTTCTCTGCTTCCATAGAACCATAGAGTTTTTAAAAAGACATTTAAACTTGATCTCTTGCCTCTAAGGAAGGCGGTTCTTACTGCTCCATTTGTGTAAAATCATGATGAGCTATTAGGCCAGGATATAAGCCCAAACCTGGTGATCTGAACCTCTGAATTCCAGGCTCAGAGGTAACAATGATACTTACTGAACTGTACTTGAACTGGAATAGGCTTGACTTGACACTTCCAATTAGAATGCTGAATTGTCATGTTAAAAATCAGATTTTTTTTTTTTGAATGGTGATAAAGATCATTGGTTACCAACATGGGGCACTTTTTCCCCCTTCCTTTTTGTCCTCAAAAATTTGCCAGTATCTATAACTGATAGGGAAAGTAATTTACAGTTTTAAAATCATATAAGACAGGAAACTAGATCCAAACACAAATATTCCTGTTGTTTTGAATCCCTATAATCCTTTTCTATTTGTCATAAAGGAAAAACAAAAACGGGAGAAAAATAGGTGGTAGGGTTTTTTCCCCCTGTGAGAGTGGACTCATGATTCTCTGAAAGGCAGTGGTGATGTTTCCCCTTTTCATCCTGCACTTAGATCAAGATGCAAAAATTTTCATGGAAGGCTTCAGAATTTTCTTTTAGTACATTCTTTTCTATGCAAATTTTTCTACACTTACAAAGGCACTTAGTTAAAGGGCCCTTAGTTAAAGGGCCTTTATGTTATAGTGAGAACAAGTCTGACTGTCCCCAGTAAAATGCACTCTAGATGTACAATCCCTTCCTAACTGTACATGTGAATTTTAACAGGATGTTACTGTCCTGGTGGCCATCTGCAGGCACTGACTTGCTATCAACCCTTAAAGCACAGAACTTGATTTCTTTTTGGTTAAACCTTAGTGCACATGTGCAGATATGTGTTCATTCTCTCCTTTTATTTTTTTTTCTTTTTTCTGGAATGTTGAGGCCACTTGTCATGTTGTCTACTACATTCCAAATTCTAACTTGGCTCTAAGCAATTAGAGCCAGCTGTGTCAATTACTGATGTGAAACTGAAGGAGAAAGTTCTACACTACATTTGATTTGTTCCTCTTTGGAAGTAATGTTATGAACCATGTTCTTTAGTACAAGGCCTGTTTCCACAGATATGAATAAAAGAACCTCAGCCATAATTGGTTTACAAATGGAGTTGAGACTGGGCTGCATTTCCAGCTAAAGCAGCTCCAGGAAAACAAAATATATGAAGAGACATGACAGAATACCAGTACAAAAGGGGGTTAAAAATACACCTTTTTAGCTATCCCAGTACTGCTCAGACCATCCCTCTCCTTTTCTTAAAACAATCACTGTTTTCAGTTTCTTGCTGAAGTAGTAGGAGGAAGCAGACGAGGGGACACCACTTTCCATAGTCCTCAGACAGAAAACAAAGAAACTTTCTGTTGTGTCAAAATCCTAATCTCATGAATGAGCCTGCTTCTTGCTTTGCCCCTCTATGTGGTCAGGTACAGAGCCCTGTGTACAGTATCTCTTAGACCCCCAAAAATGTCTGGTTTGGGCTCTTGTCCTGAGAATCAGAGGGAAAAGTACTTTTCTTCTTCTTTGTAAACCACTTTTTCCTCATTTCCTTGTGAAGATGTTCCTCATTTGTGAGTTTGCAGCAGCTTCATTGGTACATTTTGATTTGTCTGTTACCAATACTGAGCGTGTCTGTTTGAGTCAGGGGGATGCATGGGAGCTCCCAGACTTTTGCCAGCTTACTAACATGATTAAAACAGCATAATTATTAGAATAGTTTACAGGTAAAACACATTGTTACCATTATTATTACAGCTTTCTTTTGATGTCTGAAATGTCTTCAGTGCTCATGCCTGGCAAGTGAAGGAAGACACTGACAATGTACAATAAACCAGCCCTCCCAAGCTGTCCCACCCACTTTTGAAGGGCACTGGATAGGTCTGGACTTCCAGCACACTGTAATGTGTGTAATGCTGACACTTTTTGTGTTTTGGCTACAGATGGACTTTAGGCCAGCCAAGTTGTAGCAACTCTTCTTCAATAAGTGCATAGTATTTACTTTGACAATCTTTGAATCTCAGAGAAGACACTGACAGACAATACAAGTTTTCATTTCCTGAGGAACTGTGTCCCTCATTTTCTCATTTGGCTTTCTAGGAATTACATGTGTTTCCTTTATTAGTCTTAATCATACCTGCTAAATGTTGGGGGAGGAATAAATATTATACAGGTTTTTATAAAAGTATTGAATTTCTACCTTATTATTTCTGATAATTTCTTTATTTAGGAACTTTGTGCTGCCTTTGAGGCCAAAGAAGAGACATACAAGTGTCTAATGCAGAAAGGCCAGCAGATGCTTGCAAGATGCCCAGAGTCTGCTGAAACAAACGTTGAACAGGACATAAATAACTTAAAAGAAAAATGGGAATCTGTGCAAACAAAACTCAGTGAAAGAAAAGTAAGTGTTTTTACATAAAAACAGAAGTGTAAAATATGCATTTAAGTGTGTTAATGATCAGTAGTTTTATGGATGCATACTTGCCTGATTTTTTACATTTAAAATCAGTTGTAGAGACTGGCATCATTCAGTAATGTGTTTAGAAAGTACTGGGGAAAATAAGATTCAAGAAGTTAATTATCCGTAACTGGGGAGGAGTATGGTGAGAATGGCCCAAGTCTGTTTCACAGAAATGTATTAACTGATACTGTTAATGCTTATTTGGTAGGACTAGGGGTTTTATGGGGTTTTTTGCAGTTATGGGTTTTTATTCAGTAATGGACTGAACGAAAGACTGAATGATCCTTCAGGTTTATCTCCTCCTCAGTACAGAATTGCTGTGTTAATTTTCGTAGATTTTAGCCTTTTTTTATTAACATTCCCAAACACTTGGCCTTTTACCATTTACTTCAAGTGACTACCTTCTGTTCTAACAGATCAATAGCATGATTTCACTCATATGCAACATGCATTTTCTTATTATTAATTTCATGTGGCTTTCATTCCTTCACGAAATACAGTCGACTTGTTCTAACTCAATCAAACCCATGATTGCAAACAGAGAAACTGTCTGTACAGAACTGATAAGTATAAAGCACAAATATTTAACTCACAACTTAGCTGTATTTTAAAGTCATAACACTGATGTATCTCAAGGTAATAATAAAGTAAAAATGACTAATTAATACTCAGTACAAGCAGCTTCTTCTAGGAAGGTGTAAGGTTGAAGTGCTCAGTGAGGTCATCAATGTAAATGTTTGAAAATCTCTGACTGCCATCTCATGATCAACAAATTAGTATCCCAAATTAGTTTCTGTTTGGGCAACCAAAATGACAATTGGACTGAATTAAAAAGAAGTACTCTAAGAAAACTTATTCTTCATTAAGTGCAAGAGAATAAATTTGATGACCTACTTGAGGCCCTTCCAAGTGCACTACCACCTTAGATTTCTGAAATTTTACTGGTTTAGCATTGAACTTGATAAGTCCAAATGCCCCATTTGGATTAAGTAGTAGGAAATATGCTCTAATGTGGAAAAATTTATCTTGATACTAGGTGTTATATTTTCTGTTCATTTGTTATGTGTAATTTTGCTCTAACTCCTGTATCCATCTCCTTGAATATGCTCGAATATAGGCTGTTATTTTAAAACTCAGAAACTTTGAATTGGAAAAGTGCTTTAAAATGCTAAAGTAAAATGGTTTACTCCAAAGTGCTGAACTAAAATGGTTTCCTTGGCTGAAGCCCCCGCACACTATCAGCTGCTAATAAAGTATGACCTGTCTTTGCAGACCAAACTGGAAGAAGCCCTCAATTTAGCAATGGAGTTCCACAACTCACTTCAAGATTTCATCAACTGGCTTACTCAGGCTGAGCAGACTCTAACTGCAGCTTCTCGGCCAAGTCTTATCTTGGACACTGTCTTATTTCAAATTGATGAACACAAGGTATGTAAAGAAACAGATGTGTAATGTTTTTCTCCCACTCTGTGGAGATACTGTAACAATGTCCAAATGAATCCTATAATGCTGGCACTCAGAGAAACATTTCATTTGTTTTAAAATTGTGTTTTGTAGTCTTTCTCACTACATCATTCTTTATCAGACTGGGTTTTTTCAGTGTTTACCCAACACAGTATTCAGTAATTTTTACCCTTTTTTTCAAGGTTTTTGCCACAGAAGTGAACTCTCATCGAGATCAGGTCATAGAGCTGGACAAAACTGGAACCCATTTGAAATATTTCAGCCAGAAACAGGACGTTGTCCTTATTAAGAATCTGCTGATCAGTGTACAGAGTCGGTGGGAAAAAGTAGTCCAACGCTTAGTTGAAAGGGGAAGAGCTTTGGATGATGCAAGGAAAAGAGCCAAACAGGTAATGGGACAACAGCTGTTATAGAGCTCTTTGAACTTAGATGTAATTGCATCCAGATTCTTGAAGAATATGATGCTTTAAAGCACTTACAAAGCAAGCCTGGGTTTAGTGTAACAGACAGTGTTGAGTTAGTGGAATGATTTCTATGATTCAATTCCAGAGCACTTCATTTGGGAAGTGAAAGCATCATTTTCAACCCAAGCAGTGACTTCTGTCTGCAGTATAGGAGACAATAAAAAAAGAAAGTTACAGTATGGATTCCAGATGTGTATTAGTGCCATCTGTCTCCAAAAAGAAGTTTCATAATCAACCCTGTATATTTTAAAGAATGTGATGAACCCTTTTCACTAATCTGTGGGAGTATTCCTTAGAATTTTCTTCCTGGGTCTATGTTGTGTACTGATTATGCTCAACACTTATCACTCAATGTCTTATGTTAGTTACTAGACCATTATCTTTTGTGTGGTAAGATATCTCCATTTATTTCCTTATAAACCTAGAGAGGTTGTTTTTTGCGGGGCAGGGACTGTTTTCACAGTTTTCTTTATTTTGGAGGATGCGTGGTTTTTTCCTTAGATACATGTTTCCCTCACTGGGGAACATAAATGATAAGATGCAAAATGTGTGAGGAATGTAAGCTGTTTAAATACCAACAGGAAGTTCTAGCTCCTCTCTGTTCAAGGGAACATCATTCAAGATTTGGTGATGTTCACAGCTAAACCATGTTTCAATGTTCTCAACTACCACCACTCAGCTCATAGAGCAAGAAGTTCTCTGGGCATTGAATTAGCCCATAAGCCCATTGTGCTTCTTATTTTCCAGCAGTTTCTCTTGTGCACTCACACACACAGCAGTTCTGCAGTGAGATGGGTTTCATCTCAATATGCATGTACAAAGCTTAATACAGTGTTATTAGGATGGAAACTGTGAGTGTGGAGTGTGGAAGGAGTACTGAAGGCTACTGGTGTCAAGACCTAATCAACAGCCCTGAACAACAGTGTCTTAGATGACTTGAAAGGTTTCTGAACTAGTTTCTTGTGCTTCCATGTGTAGGCAGCCCAGGTGAGAAGAATTTTCAAGAGAGAGAGAAATAACCAGCTTAGAAAAATCAAAACCCAAACAGATGACGCTTGTGAAAGCTGGTTGAAATTTTACTTTTTCCCTGCTTCCTTCCCTGAAGTCCTCGTTCCTTTGAAACAGGAAGGAAGATCAAAAATCTGTTCCTTGCTCATCAAGATAGCATTTGATATAATGAGAGCTTTTAAGAGTGTTACAGGGAACATCTTGGGCAGTCATCCAGACAGAAGTTTTTCCCAGAGATTTCCTGCCATGGTCCCATATAAGCAATAGCTAAGCCCCGTTCTTTCTGTATTTACTATCCATTACTAAACCTGTAGAAATCTAAATAACCAACACACCAACAGGTAGTACCACTATGTCTCTGACAGATACATATGACGTGTGCACATCATGTACATTAAAGGTGGTTAACTCACTTGGTGAAGGGAGTGGGCTCATGGCTAGACCAGTTCTGTTTAAGAGACCAGGGAGAAAAAAACCATCAAATTTTGTCAAAGTTTGCCAGTCTTGGTTGGGGTTTAGTGCTTTTGGACTGTTTTATGAACCACTGAATTTTAAAGTCCATGCAAATCTGACTTTCCTTTAGTTTCATGAAGCCTGGCATAAACTTATGGAATGGCTGGAAGAATCAGAGAAATCTCTGGACTCAGATCTTGAAATTGCAAATGACCCTGACAAAATAAAGATGCAGCTTGCACAGCATAAGGTGAGTCATGACACACAAAATGCCCACTGAATGGTAGGTAAGTGGCCTTGCACTGTTCAATCATCAAAGTAGATTTGTGGCCTCAGTGCAATGGGGTGTTCATTCACATCAAGTTAAATGATGGTGTTTTAACAGGGTTTGAATGAAAAGAACTTTTCAAAGTACCTAATATGTAGGGGAATGGTTAAAAATAAAGAGGAAAAATAATACAGCATGGAAACTTTTAAAAGTAGATTAATACCATTTCAGAATAGAGATCTCTGAAGAGGCTTTTCTTACTTAAGTTCTTTAACCAAACATTTACTATCCACTTTTCTTTTAATACTTCAGGACAACTTCAAAAGTGAAAAATAATGTTAATCAAGTATTTTGATTGCTTTTTATGTTAAGTGGAAATAATAATGAAATCCCCTAGAAAACACCGTGACAGTATTAGAGTAAATATTGCCTTCATATTTCTCTTTATTGGATTCAAAATTCTGAAACCATCTTTTCAGAAATTCAGCTGTAAATATGTAAAAATCTCTCTCATTCACTTGGCTCTTCAAACTTGTAATGATAATGTAAAGCTCTGTAATTCCATCAGACACAGCAAGAGCAAAGACAGAAGTAGTCTTTACTTCATTTTGACTGACTTCTTTAAAATGCCTTGAATAATATATTATTGAAGATCAAGTGGATGAGAGATAGAATCTTCAGAGATATTAAGACTTCTCTTGGGACAGTTTTCATTAAACACTAGAATAATTTTGTTTTCTACATTTTGCCATATATTTACTTTTTATGTCAGTTTTATTGTTCTCCATTTACTTATCTTTTTTAATATTTCACAATATCCGTAGGGGTTTGCATATATAATTTTTTTCTTTTCACAGTAGCTTCTGGTGATTGCCTTTACCTCTGACAAATTTTGTCATGTATAATAATGACTTCATCAGTCTGCTTTATTTTTTTAATCATGTCTCAGGTTTCATGACGTGTTGATTATCAGCCAGGAAACCATTCTCCTTTAATATAGCAAGAGCTGGCAGTTGGTCAAGGAAAAATAATTTTTACCTGTGTCTGCTGTTAAAGACCTTTAGATAAAACCTTTTTACCTGTGTCTGCTGTTAAAGACCTTTAGATAAAACCTATGTTAACATTCTGTTATGCCAACTCTGCAATTTCACTTTGTTTTGGAATTGCTGCTGTTGCCGGAATTTGAAGTCAGTGATCTGAACTGGCAGGGGAGGATCTTGTTGTTGTGATAGTCTGAGTCTTGCTAATCTTCTAATCCTTTCACTCTCTTTTCTTTACATATTCAAATTCCTCACAGTGTGGTCAGCACTGTGACTTTGCTTTGAGGTTTTCAGGATTCTCCACCTGTATCCTCATCCCATCTTCAGAAATGTTAAACCTGAGAAACTTGATATGTGCTTTATACCTACAGCAGTACATTTTATGAGACCAGCTTCCTCAAATGGACTGGCAGACTCATCACTGCTGTCTCTGATATCTTTTCTTCAGCTTCTTTCTTGTAAAAAGCCTGCAGAGCATTACAGCTTGAGTTGCTGGAATCTCATTAAGGAATGGGATGAAACTGGTACAGGCACATAAGGGTTGAAACTGGTGATCTGGAGAAAAAAGATGAATGTGTGAGAAAGAGGGAGTTTGGTGAACTTTGTGACTTTAAACTTCAAACACCATCCTCTCAAGAAATCAACTCAATTGTTTTTTAATGAGTTGTCAAACCTCCCAACACTGCAACGTCCTTCCTTGTATTTTGAGTCTTTTCCTTCCACTCCCACATATACTCTGTGTCTGTCTTTGTCTTTTCTGTCCAGCCTTGAAGGTTTCCTTGCTCCATTTAGTTAAGGATTTTGCTATCCCATCTGAATGTGTGCTGTAAGCAATAATTTGGACTTGCTCTTTGCCAGTTGTTACTGCCAAAAAAAAAAGTCCCTGAAAAAGAAAAGCCAAGATAATATGTTTTCCCTCTCACTCATATCTAGCATGTTGCCAGGGACTTTTGGGGGTTATTCATGGTTTGTTTATTGGAGTTTTTTTCTCATTTTTAGGAGTCAGGAATGGAAAAACCCGCACTATGTCACCCAATCCATTCCTGTGCTAATGCTGAGTGTTCTTACAGAACATTTATATGATTGTGGCTAATTTTATCTGTATGTGCCCATCTTCCTTAGAAGGAAGGTATCTAGCTGAACAAAAATTTCAGTAATTAACTTACCTATCTGTTCCTGGCAGCTTAAACCAAAATCTCCTCTCAGTTATACCTGAAGTCAAATGAAAGTAGATGTGGTTTAGTCTCAGAGAATGAACTAACTGCAACTTGTTGCCATCTTTAAATCTGTTTTCCATGCATGATCTTTCTGTGGCAGCAATTTAATTGTGTTTCCTTGTGCAAACCTAGTAACATTGTGTAAAGTAGTTAACAAAACCCATCAAAAAAAAAGAAGCATAGACATATTGTTTTATTGAAGGAACTGTTATAAAAAAATGGATATTTTGAAAATTGTAGTTATTTTTACTATAGTCCTAGCTTGACAATTATGTTTTTTCCTAAAGTTTGTTTTCTTGTTTTATATGAGGAAAAGGAAAGAATAGTAAGGAAATGCTAAATTACAAAACAAATATTGCTTTTTTGGCAACAAAAAACCCGAAAATATTTGATGCTGTATATAAGGGTTATCTAAATCAAACTTGTGTTTTTTTTTTTTTCAACTGATTCCTTGCTAACACTTCATGTAGGTGTGAAATAAAACATTTCAAGCATTGCTGCAATTTAAAAGTTGCCTTGTTGGGCTGGTGCTATCTTTTGCCCATGTTCCTTTATTTCATTATTTACTCTGTCAACCAGTTAATTCCTGTGTGGTAGCAGATGAGCTGTATTTCCTGTGCTCTTCTGTGTAAGTGAAAATCTTCCAGAGGCTCTGTGCAAAAGGAGCCCTGGCAGAGCTGGCAGGCACACTCTGTCCGAAGTTCTGGGGCACAGAAACCTGCTTGTGATTTTTACTTCTAGCACAGATTGAGTTATTTGGATGTTTCCTGACTGCTGCTTCTGCTCAGAGGTTTCCCAGCTTGGCCATGTTGAGCTAAACCAGAATAACCTTTGTAGCTCTTGGGGAGTTCTACAAGTGGCTTGAAATCTTAGTTTGTAAGAATGTGGTACAAAGAATGCTCAGTTAATGGCTCCCAAAGTAGCAGTTCTTTCACATCCTTCTGACTACTAGGCTGAAATTTGGGAATATTATGGTAGGACAGGAATCATTTTCCTCACTGAAGGAGAAATTTTCCTGAATTCCCAAGGTTGTTCCAGTAAGCAGAGAGCTATATTTTCAGAGAAGGAGAAAAAGCAGGGTTCTCCTAGTGCCAAGCCCCAGGTGCACTGTGGCACTAGCATAGAAATTTTACAGTAAGTTTAAATTATTCTTGCAGCAACATTTACAATTTATGCTGCAAATAGTATGTCAAAAACTAATTAACTATGGCCTGTAAGCAGTTAATGATAAATGGACATTTTCTTTTTTTCCATGTTTATAGGAATTCCAGAAATCCCTTGGTGCCAAGCATTCTGTGTATGATACCACAAATAGGACTGGACGTTCCTTGAAAGAGAAAACCACCTTGGCTGATGACAATTTGAAACTTGATGACATGCTGAGTGAACTAAGAGATAAATGGGATACAATTTGTGGAAAGTCAGTGGAAAGGTAAATGAAATTCAACTAATTATTCATGAAACAAGAAAAAGGCTTCTATTTTTGGAATTTGTTGTGTAAAAGTAGAACCAGAGTGGCTAGCTTGTTTGATAATTAAGAATGCCAAAGCAGTAAAACACTGCAAATGCATACTTTGCTCATGGTATTGTAGAAGAGCAGGGGAGGAAGTGGAAGAGCTCTTTAAAAGGGGGAAACTTGATTTGAAGTTCTCTGGAGGTGCTGGTCAACATCCAGCTGATCATGAGTCAGTGTGAGCCCAGGTGGCCAGGAAGGGCAGTGCCATCCTGGCCTGTTCCAGCAATGGTGTGGCCAGCAGGAGCAGGGCAGGGATTGTCCCCCTGCGCTCAGCACTGCTGGGGCCACACCTCCAGTGCTGGGTCCAGCTCTGGGCCCCTCACTGTGAGAAACACACTGAGGGGCTGGAGTGAGTCCAGGGAAGGGCAGTGGGGCTGGGGCAGGGTCTGGAGCACAAGGGCTGTGAGGAGCAGCTGAGGGAGCTGGGGGTGTTTAGCCTGGAGAGAAGGAGGCTCAGGGGAGACTTTATTGCTCTCTAGAAGTGCCTGAAAGGAGGCTGCAGCCAGGTGAGATTGGTCTCTTCTCCCAAGCACCAAATGACAGCATGAGAGGAAACTGCCTCAGATTACACCAAGAGAGGTTTAGGTTGGGTTTTAGGAAAAATTTCTTCTCTGAAAGGGTTGTGGAGCATTGAAACAGACTGCCCAAGGAAGTAGTTGAGTCACCATCCCTGGAAGTGCTCAAAAGCCACATGGATGTAGTGCTTGGGGACATGATGTAGTGGTGCTGGGATAGTGGTTGGACACAATGATCTTATCAGTCTTTTCCAGCTGTAACACTTCCATGATTCTATTATTTTGTGCTGAAAATATTTTCCTGAAGTGTGTAAATGATTATTTTATCTGTGTGTGGTTGTTTGGCTTTTTTTCCCCTCTCAGACAAAATAAACTGGAGGAAGCCCTGCTATTTTCAGGACAGTTTACTGATGCTCTGCAAGCTCTCATTGACTGGTTATACAAAATTGAACCTCAACTAGCAGAAGACCAACCAGTACATGGAGACATCGATTTAGTAATGAACTTGATTGACAACCATAAGGTAGTTCCAAAAATACCATTCTTCAATTATTGGACTGCTCATAAGTGTAGTATTTTAATAGTATCTTTATCTTTCACTATTATTTAATTTTTAGAGATATTAAATACTTTTGTAACATAAATGAAGTCAACAATAGAAAATGTTACAAAACATACATGAAAGAGGGCAACTCTTAGTGACTCATTAATACCAGTTAGCACTGAGATATTCTATTTTATTGCGCTACCCTGTGTATTTATTAATATCATGTCATAAATCACAAATATGGATTTGCAAATGTATGTCATGGGGCAAGAGATGGCAAAAATTATTTTACTGGAAAACTCTGGGGCAGACAACTATTTTTCAGTCCATCTGCTAACTAAATGTCCTGTGCACTTATCATGACTACAGCAGCCTTTCAGACCTGTGGGGCTGCTGTATATTTATTTAGAAAAGTAATTATAGTGCTAAAGTTATGCATAGATTTCAACTAGACCATGGGCCAGGGAGCCTGTGTTGGAAACCTGCAATAGTATTTTACTGAAGTGTTTTTGGATGTGGGAACAAGTAGGAGATATTAGACTCTGCCTCTGAATCCCAGTTTTGCAGTTCAGTATGTCAGAAGAAATGGCTGCTGAAGTTACTTGTGTTGAAAAGGTGACACATAAGCAGAGCTCTGCATCCTGGGAGGATTAGGAGGTGAAGTCTCTCTGTTCCACCTGTGACTTTCAGTATCTCATTCTCATCCCCACTAAGGAGGAGATTTTGGGGAAAAAAAGTCTTTGGAAACATGGGTTGTCTATAAAAATTAGCCTGCACAGTGCTTCAGTTGCTTCTGGAATCCCTCTCTCCATCACAAGTAGGTTGCAGTCAGTGGCACCACACACTGTAATTATCTTCTTTTAAGAGCTTCTTTTAAGTAACTGGAGCTTGTTCAATTTACTACTCTAGTGAACATACCCCCACATAAATATATGAATAAGCAGCAAGATCCACAACCCAGATGGGGATTTATTTCTGTTTGGATGATTTTAAACCCCCTCCTTGATTGTTAGCTTTTTATCTGATCTTTTCCTGCCACAGCACTCTTATGTGTTAATCCATGTCAGATCAATTGCTTTGATAAAGAATTGAAAGCCAGCAGTGGTAAGGAGACTAGATTTCCCATGCATTGCACCAGAATGGATTCTTGGGATTTGCCTGACATTTTCCTACCATATTCCACTTTTATTATGTTAGAAGAGAGTGTTAATCTCTTCCTACAGAATCTAATAAATAGAACTTAGGTGTTTTGCATCACTTAGACGGAGTTACTTTTGACAAAAATAAATCTGTATTTTTATTTCTTTTCATAACCACTAGTTTTTTCATGTTTCTGCATAAGCATTCTTAATGAGCTAAACATTTCAAATATATTTGGTGGTGTCTAGGTTTTCCAGAAGGAGCTGGGAAAAAGAACCAGCAGTGTCCAGGCTCTGAAGCGCTCTGCAAGGGAGCTGATAGAAGGCAGTCGTGATGACTCTTCCTGGGTCAAAGTCCAGATGCAGGAGCTGAGCACTCGCTGGGAGACAGTTTGTGCCCTCTCAGTATCCAAGCAGACACGACTGGAGCAGGCCCTTCGGCAGGTAAAGGAATAATAATGTTGCTGCATATACTGTATGAGAAGGATTGAAAAATACCTTGTAGTTTAGTTGCCAAAAATTTAATTTCATTTTCACTTGATGTCATTCCCTCTAATTTCATTTGAAAATATTCATTTAAGTGCTAATGCATTGCTTACCTTGTTTATCCTTTTACCACAGCACATAAGTAGTGCCTCTTAGCATTTATTATTCCTGTTATTATTAGTCTCTGCCACAAATGCAAAACAAATGTTTCAAAGACCTTACCATCTAAGGAAATCCCTGAAGTTGCAGTCAAATATGAAGGCTGATAAAGAACTTTGCCCCATTCACAAGAAGCAGGAGGTTGCAATCATATTTATGCTTTTTGTGCCTTATTGGAAAGAAGTAGATCTGTGTATTGAAAAATTCTTTACATTGGCACAATTAAAATGCACGGTGAGGTACTTTAGAGAAAAAAAAAAGAGTTGTGCTGAGTGCAGACATGACCTAGAATAGTCTTTGTATATCAGCATTATTTGGTGCCAATCCCAATAAAAATATGTGTATCTGTATTGTTTCCAAACCTGAGATAACATGGCTTTTCAGCTCTCTGAAGATACACTAGCTTGGACTGATGCTAGAATGGGGCTCCTGCAGTAGCAATGTATCCACTATGTACAATATTCCTGCTCAGCAGGCACAATCCCAAACTTACCTCAAACTCTAATTGTGTCTGAATATGGCTGTACCCAAAGGTGAATCTTTCTTGTTTTCTCTAGACACAAGAGTCATTCTCCAACAGGCTGTCAATTCATTTTGCTTTACTGGTGCTTTAGGCTGTGCGGACAATAGTTCTCTCTCCAGCTGGTCCCTGAAAGCACCTCCTGTGTAATTCGTCAGTGTAAAGAATGTCATGACATTCTCAACTGAGCTGCAAATACAATATAAATCAGATGGCTAAAAGCATGAACAGGCTTTTAGGCTTCCTATAATTTTTTGGGAAGCATGAGCTGTTTTTACAGTTATGGAAATGTAGTGCTGTATATCATTGACTTTTTAATGGAAAGATAATGTGCCGGTACTGCTGGATGATTAATGATTCCAAATGTGGCTCAGTCTCCCCGTGTAAGCTGCAGTGTGTCTGTCAGGTCATCTCATGAGTGACCATGACTTCTTGTATCTTAACAGGCAGAAGAATTCCACTCAGTTGTGCATGTCCTTTTGGAGTGGCTGGCAGAGGCAGAGCAGGCTCTTCGTTTCCACGGCATCCTCCCAGATGATGAAGAGGCCTTGAGAACGCTGATAGAGCAGCACAGGGTGAGCACAAGCATGCAGAGGATCCTCTTCATTCTAATGGCTCTCATAGGTGGTAAAATACAGTCTATCCCAGATAGTTCAATCCAGCATCCAGTGTTGGAGCAATTCTTTCTGTAGAGAAGCTAGAAATTCAATGCAGTTAAGAGTTGGATGTCCAGACTGGTGTTGGGCTGTTGTTTGAGTCATTTTGGCTTATTAAAATAAAAAAAAGGGCCTTTAGGAAGTTGCTATAAAGGTTTAGGGACAGATGCAAGCCCCTCTGTGGAGCATACCATGCCTGTAATTGCCACACAGACTGCTACAGTAGCAAAAGTGTATCTGTCTCCTTAGCACCATTGGCCTAAATAGACTTTTCTGGCAAGGCCATTTGTAAATGTCAGCAGAATGATGTTATCATCCATGAACTTTCAGTTGTGGTGAAACAGCTTGCTGCCATATTTCACATGCATTGGCCACTGTAATATTGCAGTGTCATAGGTACTGCAGCTAGTTAATTATAGGCCATCAAACTAACTTTGCAGTAATGAAATGGGAAATTGGCTAAGTAAGGATCATAGAGGTCAAATTTTCACTCTCCAAACAGGAGACTGCAAACATGCACAGAGCAGCCTACTCAAAATAGTACCAAGGGTGTAGTGCCCACAGTGTTATAGAACAAGTTATAAGTCCTGGATATGTTCATCATTGCTCTGAAGAAAGTTAAAGCAAAATTTATGAAATGGAGGTTGGAAAAGCATCCTGTTTAAATTCAGTTTGCCAATATTATTATGCAGAGGAGTATATGCAAGATAGAACTATTAAATGGTTCTTAGCTGAGGGATTTCCAATGTACTTAAAATGCAATGTTTTGAAAAAGTTTTCAGTTTTAGTTTAGGGCCCTGGAAACTGAGTGCTAGTCATAAACTGGCAATTATATGTATACATTAAATGTGTGTATACATCAGTGTGTGCTGATGTAGCAGCCTCACAATGTGTTGACTAATGTTGGCAGCAGCAACTTAATGTCTCTGTTCAGTGAAATGTCTTTTAGCTGCCTTTCCTCCACATGTGCTTCACCACTTCCCTTTTGTTTGATTTTTTAATCTTCTGACTACAGAGAACTGAGGGAAATCTTCGGTCCACTGAAATAATTAGAAAATAGAATTTTAAATGTCTTCCTCCACACTGTAGATGAATTAGCAAAATATTTCTGTACTAATTTTAAAATTTGTGCTGCCAAAGCTGAAGCATAACTTGGAGCCTCAAGGCAAAGTTTGTCTCTGAGAAACCCTGTCCAGCTGGGAAGGATGACAGCTAGCACAACACAACCAATCTTGGTGTGAGATGTGGCCATACTATACTTAATTTTTATAGTGGACTTTACAAGGTATTTTCCCAACATTTTCCTCTTAAAAGGGCAAACAATAGAGAGAGAAATTTTCAAGCTAAGAAAGATTATGGTACCACAGTTTTACCACTCACACAATCTTTCTCAATAGGTCATCTCTCCTTTTAAGCTTATAACATAAGCTTTCAAGAAAACAAAAATAAAATAAGGGAAGAATACATATATATTACTTTTAAATACCATTAATGCATTATAATGCTGCATACTATAATAACAATGTATGACTGAAATTATTATATAAATATGAAATGTATCATCCTTTTTTCACTGTAATTTTGTAAAATAGTTTTATTGCATTTCTATTGAACTACATGTAGAAATGTTTCCTTCAGGACAGTATTTTATCCAAATGGTACTGAGAGCTGTAGTGGGTTAATGCACTGCATTGCTCAATGAAAAGCCTCCCATTTCCTCTTTTGTAAATGTGTCTGTGTCACTGGTTTGCCACAGAGTTCAATAAAATTAGGGGAGAGTTTAATACACTGTGACTTGTGTGTCTCAGATTTAGTTCTTGAAATACTCTAGTACAGCTGAGCAGGGGAACACAACAGGGGCTTTTTGCCCATTTTCCACCTGCCTCTGGCTTGTTTTGGTAATCCCTCATTATAATCCAATTCCACTTTTCCAAAAGCAAGTTGAACTGAAATATTGTAAGGATGCATGTGTTTTTGTGAGAGAAGGTTTGCTATTATGATTTGGGTCTTAAACTCTGGCAATAATTAAAGTTTAAATCAAAGTCAATTAGCAACAAATACATTTAAATATAGAGCCTACATATTCCAAGCTTCTAGAACAAGGTAGAAGAGATTATATTTTACATTTTATTTCATAATAACTTCATACTTACTTTGTAAAGGCAGAGGCTAATGTCATTATGAGTTGTAGAAGAACCTATTTGTACAATGTTTTGGTGATTTTGAATTGTCTAGGACCTGACTTGGCTCATCTTTAACTTCATCATTAATCCAAAATAAATGGTGTTATGGCTGGAGAGAGGAAGAGTTAAGCTTTCAGAGACATGTTTCCATTTAGTAGCCTAATTAAAAATGTTAAAGTATAAAAAAATTTCCACTAGGCACTAAGAGATAATAGCAGTTCTAGTTAAGGATGCTCATAAAGGCAAACAGACTTGCATAACATTTAGGCAGAAAAGTAAAGCCATTGTAGTAGCAATGTTCAACAAAAATAAAAGGGAAAGGGGAAAAGAAAAAAAAAAAAGAAAGAAATGCAAGCTCTAGAAAGGATAGGAGCCTCCTTTCAGTTGCTTTTTCTTATTGTTGTTTCTCCCCCACCACATCCATTTCTGGCCCTGCTATCATTGGAATACCAAAGAGCTTGGATGCCTAAGGCTGTAAACATCCTTCTGCTTTTACAAGATTTTTTCCACATGCTGTGTCTCTCCCCCTCAGCTGCTGAGTTGTCACATTTGTGTTAGTTTAGTAGAGCTGCTCCTGAACTCTGTCATCTTGTCTGAGCATGCAATTGTTGGACATTTCCAGCCTGTGGAAGGAGCTTGATAGTTATTATGAAGAATTACTGTAACTGACAAGCCAAGTCATTGAAATGTTGCCAACAGTGATTCTAACCATCATATAGCTGGTTTACAGCACTTCTAAATGCTGTGATTTTCCTTTGTTTTTTTATTAAGGGCATGCATCATCCATGGATTTAGATTGTGGTGGGCTTTTAAGGAGCAGCAAGAGCTGGGATAAGGTTTTAGAACTTTGTTTAGTACTTTATGTGGAACAGGCTTTTTAAACAGTTTAAACTTTTCTCATACAAGTGAAACTTTCCTCTTGCAATTTGAATGTGCTTGAGCAGTCAAGAGGCTCATGGCCTTCCAGATTATGCACTCAGATTATTTCTCTTGCAAATTTTATCAGCATCTAATTAAAATTATTACCTCTGTTTTAGGAATTTATGAAGAAACTGGAAGAGAAAAAGGCAGAACTGAATAAAGCAACAGGTATGGGAGAAGCTATTCTGGCTATCTGTCACCCAGACTCCATCACCACCATTAAGCACTGGATAACCATCATCAGAGCCAGGTTTGAAGAGGTCAGTATATGTTGAACCATCTTCATTGCAGCAGTCCATCTTTGATTAGAACACAGCTGACAACTAACATGGTAGTTACACTGTGAGGAAATGATCCAGCTGTTGAGAACTAAACATTTAAAATACCCATGGTGATGGATGTGAATACTGTGCTTCCCTAGGCTTTCTTTCAAAACTTACAGGGCTTTAAGAGCTAAAGCAGATGGTCAAGCTCCTTTGTTTGTATGTATTAAAGGAAATACTGTCTGACACTTCCCAAGTGAGGAAAACCAATAGTTTCTAGGAGGAAATTGAAAAGTTACAAATGAAAGAAAATGCAAGGGTAAATGTGAAGGATTTTCTGATTATATTAGAAAAGATTTCAGTCCAAAATATTCTTAATCTAGAAGATATCTAAATGATATCTTTTGAGGTTGTACCCTCAGCTGTTAAGGTAATAATTTCTGGTTTATATTAAGCTTAAAGAAAAACAAAATACTGGTGATAGCAAAGGAGTGCCCAGCAGGAAAACTGACACCAAATCCTGTGTGATTCACTAACTCACACATACAGTTAAACTTCTTAATATGTTGCCTGAATGTACTAGTTACTGTGTTTAGCACCACCTAATCCTGAATATCTGTGGAAGAAATGTGTTGGACTAGGAATTCTAGTTACCTAGCTACTGTTAGTGATCAGCCACTACATTTAACACCTTTGATATTCAAATATCAGTAGGCCTAAGAAGTAGCTATGGGTTCACAGTTAGCAGAGCAATTTTAGAAACGTAATGAAGAGTTTCAGATGTGCACATACTCATGTATTGGTTCCTTTGTCAAGGTCTTAGCATGGGCTAAACAACATCAACAGAGACTGGCAGGAGCTCTGGCTGGACTCATTGCTAACCAGGAGCTGCTGGAAGCCTTGCTGTCCTGGTTGCAGTGGGCAGAAACTACACTGACTGAAAAAGACAAAGAGGTCATCCCCCAGGAGATTGAGGAGGTTAAAGCACTTATAGCTGAACATCAGGTAAGGATCAGTGAGTGACATGTGTCACTCACACAGGGTTCACATCTCAGTCACGCTGCATGATCAAGTGCCAATCTCCTTTGCTATTGCTTCTTATAATAATTGAATACAAGCAAGGATAGTATTAGGAATAAAAGAAGGCCCACATGAAATGTATGATAGTGCTGCCAACTTAGATCCAGGGCTCTAGTGTGCCTTTACTGATTAAATATCAAAAACAGGTTTATGAAGTGCCAGAGGGAGCTGCTGGTGTAGTGAATGCTCATAGATTTACCTCAGCTTAAACACCAGAGCTGTCTCACTTCTGTGAACTGCAGCCTGAACAGCAGGATCTTGGGGCAAGATTCTGTTCTGTATCACCTCACCATGTACTGTTAATAAAGAAGTTTGACAGATTGGTTTTTAGATTTAGCCTTCTTTTAACAGCCAGACCATAGTGATCTTAAAAGCTTATATGGCTGATTTTTCTTATCTACAAAACATTCATCTGTGTTTATATTGTGAGGCTGACATTATAAGTGTCTTTCTGTGGGTTTCTTTTTAACTTTGGTGTTTTGCTATTGTGTATGTTTTTCATTCCTCTGGTTACTTTTGTGTATTGGTAATTAAGATCCCCTCTATCTGATTGCAGACATTCATGGAAGAAATGACCAGAAAACAGCCTGATGTGGATAAAGTTACAAAGACCTATAAAAGGAAAGCACTTGAACCCTCTCCAGTACAATCTCATATTCCTGTCCTTGATAAGGGGAGAGCAGGAAGTAAGTAACAGCGTATTTTGGGGTGTGTCACACGTGCCATTGCTCTATCTGTAAAGTTTACAGATTGCTAATAATCCAATAGGTTTGATTAACTTCTGGTGAAAGGGGTAAAGTTCTCTTGGCTGACTTTTCTAATTATCTCTCATTTTTATAAAGTGTGAGGAAATTTCTCAGACCAGACATGTATTTTTACATTTTGTCCTAATCTTCACGAATAGCTATTTTTAAAGTGTGCAGTCCTTCCTGTGCCCTTAAACTTCCAAGAGCAAGTACATGCTGAGTCTTTGCAAATCTTCCATTATCTGAAAGTGCAGACAACTTCACAGAGAGATATGGAGACAAAATTGTGCTCTTACTGTCTATAAAATTATATTAATCCAGTTAGAAGTGTATTCAGTGAAGTTGAATGGAAAGTGAATCATCAAGTGAGGAAATTGCTTTTTGTATTTTTAGATATACTTACCCATTGTATTTTATACTTACCCATACATGGAACCTGCTTCTAAAATGAGGTTGTTTACTTTGCAACTCTGAGAGATTTATGAAGATTTAATTTAAACTGTGCAGCTTGACTAGTGGAGCCCTCACTAGCTGCTTCTGGCTAGATAAATGAGGCTGTAAACACCACTGGGTTGTTCCCCAGCAATGGTAAAAAAAAAGAAGAAAAATCCCACTATATGGAATCATCTTGGGGTATGACCTCCTTATTTGGGACAGGAAGGAATAATTTCAGGAAAGTCAAGTGCATTTCTTGTGACCACTTGTTTTGTTTGAACTGGGTGAGCCCTATGCCTTTTATCATGTTTTAACAGGAAAGCGTTCCCCAACACCAGGCATTTATCCCTCAGCAGCCCAGGCACAAATTGAAACCAAGAATCCACGGGTAAACCTTTTAGTCAGCAAATGGCAGCAAGTTTGGCTTCTGGCATTGGAAAGGAGGAGAAAACTTAACGATGCTTTGGACAGACTTGAAGAGGTCAGAAAAGCACTGTACAGAACATACATACTTTTTGCATAATTTTCTTTACCCTGGATTAAATTCCAAAATTGTGAATAACTCCCATAATTGTTGTATTATATGGTATGACAGAGCTAACTGAAAACACTGTGGTACAGGTGCTTTAATGTGCTTTAAAAGCTGTCATCATCATTTTAAATGAGGAGAGCTGAGATGTTTAAAATGCTTGCGTAGGTCCTCAAAAATCAATTATTCAACAAAACACAGATGGTATCTATCTCATTGATGTTCTAGATTGATGGATTTCAGCTGAAAAAAGTTTTTTCTGTTTTTTATTAAGCTGAGAGAATTTGCCAACTTTGATTTTGATATTTGGAGGAAAAAATACATGCGATGGATGAACCATAAGAAGTCTCGTGTGATGGACTTCTTTAGGAGGATTGATAAAGATCAGGATGGAAAGATTACAAGACAGGAATTCATTGATGGAATTCTTTCTTCAAGTAAGTTTTAAAATTAACATAATATTGAACTTGGAACAAGTACCTCATGAAATCTTACTGTCTAGATAGTGTGGCCTATGCATTTTATTGTCTTAGAAGGTCACAGATTTCCTTTTGAATTTATTAATTATTACTACTTTGTAATTATTTTACTTGAAAATATTTCTGTATTCTAGAAACTCTTTCTGGTTTTTTACAATGTGAATCAGGTTACAAATGTCACATTTATATTATTGTCTAATTAGTAGTTTGCTGGTTTATTGAACTCAGATTGTCATTCCTACAGTACACTAGCTGCATCAACAATTACTTTTTGATTGATTACTCATAATAGTAAAAAGTACCTTATGGACCTTATAGATGATTTTCAAAATGAGTTCATAGGATCATATGATTTTTATTAAAGAACTTACATAGAATAGTTTCAATTACAGAAGGAAACTGGAATTTTTGAAACCAGTGTTTCCATAAGCCATGAAAATATTTATATACCTATATAGTAAGGCTTAAAATGCCAAGCAATCAAACTAGAAAGGAATTTTCCTAGCTTTCCTGGTGGATCAGTATTCCTTAGTTATGTCTTCCACATTGTATATGTGATCATATTTCCTTCTAGGAACTGACTCATAACAAACAAGGACCTGATACTTAAAATAATCCTTTATCTTCAGATCATGGAGACTTTTGCTTTGAACAGTAATGATTCAGAATTGGGCTGCTTCTAGCATTTCATTTTAGTGTTACTCAGTAGGAAAATATTGGACTCTGTATATTTTCCCCCTGCTTTAGGAAATGCAGTAAAGGATCACTATATGTGAATTTTGCTGTTTTGCTTGAATTAATAAAAATTCATGAAAAAACCTAATACCACCACTTTTTTAACTCAGTTGGCATCAATTTATTATGACCACCAAACACTCCTGGTATAATCCCGGTTCATCACCTTGAAATTTTCTTTGACCATTTCATTGAGAATCTCTGCTGTGAACTTCATCTAAAGAAGGCCTTCATGAAACACCATGCATGGATCTGCCCTGAGAAGGCTTTGCACTCCAGATTTAATCAGCACTGAAATGCTTGCTTGACCTTTCCTCACTAACTGTTTGTCTTGTTAATTTCTGGTATTTTATGCACTTTGAAGGTCAAAATGTTAACACCCCCATACCCCCCATATATTTTACAGTTTAATCTGTGCCCTTGCTTTTGTCTCTGTCTTTAAGCCACACTGTGGTACACATTTTTATCCAATACCTGGGAAACAGTGAAGATTCACATTGAGGTTTTTTTCAGAACTATGCCTTCATTTGTTTGAATGTCCTTATTTTTTTGATAAGCACTATCTGTCACCAAATGCCTAATCACCTTCTAATATTTGTGATAAAGCTTCTCATTGTAATGGGATTGAAAAGCGAAAAAATTTGTGTTGCTGTCTTTGTCCTGCAGAGTTCCCTACAAGCCGACTTGAAATGAGTGCTGTTGCAGACATTTTTGATAGAGATGGTGATGGATATATTGACTATTATGAATTTGTAGCAGCTCTTCATCCGAACAAGGATGCATACAAGCCTCTCACAGATGCTGACAAAATTGAAGATGAGGTACATTCTCTGCTATCTTTGGTTGCGTTCTTTTCTACTGGGGTTGTATTCTATGATAATTCACTTTATTTTTACTCCTATTTAATTGGAAGCTTACTAGGTACACAAATCTTTGTAATTGTGATATTTAAAGTAATTATCCTGTTGTGGGTTTTTGCAGGTTACAAGGCAGGTAGCGAAATGTAAATGTGCAAAACGGTTTCAAGTGGAACAGATTGGGGATAACAAGTACAGGGTAAGTCATTTAAGGATCTCAGTTCTTTCAGCTTTCTTCATATGACATGGTTTACACAAGGAATTAGACTAGATGAATTCACAAGAATCTTGTATGACAATTATAAATTTTCTTTGAGATTGTCTAAATGTTTTTTCTTGTTATAACATATAGATATGTTCTAAAAATATGGAAAATTGCTGATGCTTGTATTCATTTTCACTCAAACTACCAAAGCTGTTTTCAGTCATAGGAATTTTTAAGAGCCAACAGCACACATCTGTACACATGCATACGTATGTACAATATATCCTCAAAAGCTGGTCTTTCTGCCTAAAAACCTTCAGTGTTTAAACTGTAGCTGTTTTTCTATTAGTTTCATAAAAACAGTTACTGATATTTCCTTGTGGTATTGTGTTGTACTTCAAAAATCTTTTACCAAAGTGTATTCAACCATTTTTACACTCTTTTGTCATTTTATTGGAACACGCATACTTCTAAATATAAGCAAAGTGTTAGATATCTGCAGAATTATTATAGATCACAGAATAATAAATATCACACAGTAGAAAAAGATCTGCTACCCCTGGATTCAATAGCCAGAAAAATTTGAGCTAAAATATGCAACATTTGGCTAAGAGAGATTAATAAGTACTTGTAGATTTTAAATGACCACAGAAACAGCAATGGGAAGGAAACAAAGGCCTTGAATATTTTCCAATATTCAGTCTCTGGATGGCTAGCTACCTGCTCATCTCTCAAGTAGATACTTTATTTAGTATGTCTAATGTGTTAGTTTGCATGTGTTCTAGGTCATGTAGAGAATTTCCTGTAAACTAATCGTGTCTTTCTTCCATTTTTCATTTCTTATCAGTTCTTCCTGGGAAATCAGGTATAAACCAGTGGAATGTGTTATGAAGTTTTTTTTGGGTTTTTTTTGGTTTGGTTTTCTTTTTTTGTTATTTTCTCTCTTTCTTTTTTTTCCCCCCTAACACATATTTAAGCTTGCAATGGTCAGCCTTCTTGCCATCCTTTAATTTTCAGCTAATTCATTGCTGGTCAGCTGTGGTATTTCTTTAAATGCTGTGGAGCATTCTTTGTCCCAGGATCCCTCCTATACAATCCCTCACCTGCTTTCTTTGGTCATTTTCCTCATTAAGGAGATTACTTTTAAAGGAACCAGATAATGGTCAGCAGCAATTCCCATAGCGAAAAATCTTGAGCATTTAAACTGCAATTGTAGAGATCACAATTATCTAATCAGTTATATAGTCAAATTCTTCAAAATTCAGTAGTGTTATTTTTAGGCTATTTGATTAAAGGCTAATCATGGCAAACAGATCCCGGTGCCTTATCACTTATTTATTGCAAATTGCACAAAAAATACTTTCATCTTTGCAAAAAAATGGTACAGTCTCTAAGCAATCAAGCAGACTGATTAAGAACCTAGCTGATAGTTATTATTTTATTTCCTAACACAGTGAATCTTTAAATACATATTTTGGAAATAGGCAAAATAAAATTGCTGTTCCCCTGTAGACTAATGCCTCTCTCAGAGTGTTTTTAAGGAGGTGTGCTGAGTCTATAATGTGCTGGAGCTGTGTTAAGGAATGCTTTGTGTCAGCTGGGTCACTGGTGAGTCCTCCCTCGGGAGGAGATGCTGCCCAGTGCTTAGTCCTGTGCTACACACTGATACACAGCTTCCTGAAGTGCTGAATCACATCTGCCCAGTAAGAATGGAAACACTCTATACAAATCAGGTATCAGGTTAGTCTTTTAAAAAGGCAATAATGGATGTAATCCATTCTGGACATGCTAGTGTTAACAGCAATAGCCATTTTAATTCTCAAGATGTTGAAAACGTGGGTGCACTCTTGTTTACTAGCAGAGCCTGTAGAAATATAGAAGAAAGCACAGAGCAGTGCATAACTTTGCCACATGCCTCAAGCAATACATCTAAGCAATAATTTAAAATATTTTCCACATATAGAACAAGTCTCTTTTTGAAAGAACTGTTTGAAATTATGTTAATCCTTTTATCTATCATCTGTACTCTCAGATCTGGGGAACACAGAGCATTGCTTGAGAAACTCTTACTGATGCAGAACGGCACCTACAGGCTATTGTCGAGAACAGACCTTTTTGTATCTTAAACTCCTTTATGTTTTTACCTCTGGTTATTTGAAACGATGTTAAATACTGTTTAAAGAAAGTTGTACCAGGCTATTTTAAGAAGGAAATCAACCGAGTTACCATAAGAAGAAATGCAGTGATAGATACTATTGTATTACCATGTTACTTTCCAGCCCCACTTTCTGAATTAATTTTTAGCTGGGCAGTTTCCAAAGCACACTTGACCCTTAGTGTAGTTGCCTGATGGGGTCTAACTGACTAATTAGGCTGTGATGGGGGAAAAAATAAAAGAAGAAAGATACTATCTTCAGAATCACTAGGAAAAAAATTTGGTAGGAACAAGCCAATGAAAATAAACAGTGTTAATTTGGATGCCTTTTAAAAAAACCTGTGATCTACATATATAAAATGGTTCTTTGTTTGGCACATATTGAATGCATTATTAAAAAACTCTGAGAAATAATGCTCATGTAAATGTTCTTACTTATAACAAATACAATTTATTATTGAATTAAGAAGCAAGCTTTGCTTTTGTTTGGTTCCTAAAAGTAATATTCCTTTAAACTTATTCTCTCTTCTTGGCTTGAATAGTACCAAGCAACTAAAGTCATCTAACAAGTAGGGAGCACATTTTTTGTGTGGTTTGTTCAGTCCCCTCACTGGAGCAAGTAGGTGCAGTTGAATTATGGCCAGCCTTCTCCAAGGGTTGGAGATTGTCCCAAAGAGCGCCACTCAACTCCCGTTGGTTTTAGTGAGCGCTCTGCATGTTTGTGTGAGGGTGCACTGCACTTGGCCTGGTGATCTGGTATCAAAATATTTTAGTAGTGCTGGCTTAAAAGTACTGAATTCTTCTGGTGAGTTTTCTTGAGATTGTGAGGTCAGCATTTTGGTTATGCTTTCTTTGATCCGAATGTGAGTGAAGGTACTGCGCACAGGTTTTGTTACACAGGTTTCAAGAGCAAAATATGCATTAGGCCTGGCCCAAAGGACTCATACAAGAACTTAGTATGAAACAGACTCTCATCTCTGAATCGAGAAGAACCTTGATGTGTAGTCAGAGGAATGACAAACATAATTATAGTTATTAATCATTCATTGCTTCTTTAATGTTCCCTTCCTCACATGCACCTTGCTATAGGTAAGCAGTGTCAGCACTGTAGTGCTACACCTGAAAATATTCCCATAGGTTAATAAATTGAGAGAACTGTGCAACACTCATAACATGTTGAATTTCCAGATTATATACTGCCTGTTTGAAGTGATGCTGCCTTCCTTACAGCTGACAACATTAAAAATCAAGACTGTTGCAGAAGAGCGTTTGCTTAAGATTTTACCAGTGATATAACACAAATAGGTCTTCATTAATTTGCACAAAAGCAGACTGTAACCATTCAAATAATGTACTACTAATTTTGCTTCTTTTATGACCTGACATTTGAGAATCAAACATAAAATTAAACCTGAGTTTCTTCCTTACCATCCTGCCATCTTCTTTTGATTAATGCAGTGCCATCTGATTTGAAATCTTAACAGCTTTAATAATCTGCATAAATAAATTGATTTTTTTTAGCATTTACTAATTATTAAATATCAAAATAAACTTTTTAAAAGGTCTGATTTTTTTAACCTATCAGTGTTGAACTGCATCTGAATGCCTGAGAAGCTCAGACTGTCATTTGATTTTTATTGCAGTTTGGTGACTCTCAACAACTGCGCCTTGTTCGTATCCTAAGAAGTACGGTCATGGTCCGTGTTGGAGGTGGCTGGATGGCACTTGATGAGTTCTTAGTGAAAAATGATCCTTGCCGTGGTATGTAACAGAACTGTTAAAGACTTGCAGGTTATTATTTGGATGCAGTCACCATTCATTGTCTCAAGATGGAGATGGACTTGTATAAAATGCCAGTTGTTGTAAACATCATCTCACTAAATGTCACATTTTTGTGAACTTTAAATCACATGGTTGAGATCCTCTCAGTTGCACTGATGTATGTCTGGAAAAACTGTGGTGTCTTCTGCACAGTTCCTTCAGTGTTATAGTGGTGTAAGTAAGAACTGAACTTAGCCCAAATAGACTTGATGGTATGTAAGTGGCTTGTATGACTTGGCAGAAATAGCACACAGAAATGTCCAATAAAACCTTCTCAGCAACACAATAAGTCAAAATAAGGCAATTGAATTGATGAGTAACACCACCACCACAAAAACCTCTGGCCAGTGACTCTTCCCAGTCTTTCTACCTTTGTAACCTTGTCTTTTCCTTGGCATCTTCCCCAGAAGCACTTTGTAGATCCCTGAGCCTTACACAAAGCAAGTGGAAAATGTTCTGGTCTGGAGGACATTATGCTCCTTGGGAGCAGGGAGTGCTCTATCACTGAGCCCTCCAGGGCATTGCATCAGATGAGCTGTTTTCTCAGGACACAATACTGAGGACTGTAATAAGAAATTCCAATAAATTATTGGATATTTATTAAGTATTACATCTTTCAGTGTCAACCTAGGAATAAATTGTAGCACTCTACCCATCAATAGGCCTGAGAAAAATGTTTGGGGTACAACCAAGTTGAACCCCAAGAATCAACCCAGTTATCCCTTCAATGAAGCCAGATCTTCTGAGGCACATTTTATTTTCTACTACTCTTTTGAGGAATAGAAGTAGAAAGGAATAAAAGAAGGACCCTTTTTCTTGGGTGTATTTGAGCAGATGTCAGCACAGAGGGTGTAAAGAACACCTGTAAGAATACTCTGTAAAATCAGCATCACTGGATGTTATGCATTGCTACCTAATCCTTGCCTAGTTGAAATCAGTGTTGCAGGTTCATACTTTTCCTAAACCACTTCACCTAACAAATCTGCATTTCCACCAAGTGCTCCTCGTGGATTCAGATGAATCATACTGCAAAGAACTGTTGTCATAAAGTTTCAAAAGTACTGCACCTAGTCATATAAAATCTCTTTAGCTTGTATTACTTCTTTATGTCAGCAGATAAATACCGCTGCCACACAAGTACACTTGGGACTGCAGCCGAGTCTGTCCAAACGCCATTTCCTTTCTGCCTAGGGGACCTTTGAGAGCTCACCTCAGAACACTTAGGGACAGCTTTTGCTCAAGTCCTGTCTTTTGGCCTGGTGCTCCAAGTCTCTTGCATATGCAGCTGCTGTACTTGATTTCTTCTCCTGCTAACGATTTTCTTTAATGTGACCCATGTCCTGTGTCATTTTTTCTAGTTCATCATCACGGGAGTAAAATGTTACGTTCGGAATCAAACTCTTCAATTACCACTCAGCCTACTATAGGTTGGCAAACCCCTCTCTTTGTCTCCTTCTCCTCTTCTTCTCTCTCTTAATTTCCTTCCCGCTTTTTTAATATATGTATACTTTTAGCTATATGCTTCACCCTTCATATTTAGCTTAACATGTTCCTACATGGGCTGGTGCTTTGCAAGCTAATTTTTTTGACACGCTTGAAGAGTGTTTCAAAAACAATTGCCATTCACACTGACACAGTTAAATGCTAACATGTCTTGCATTTATTCATGCAGAACATTCTCTTGTATGTGTGTTTGTATGTGTGTGTGTGAGTGCTTAGCCACCAATTACTTCATCATAGTTTGGGTTTTATGTTCATCATTGCATGTTGCCAAACTACATAACTTCATAGTTTTGAATAAATATATTTGCTGCTTTCCTGTATTTCTTCTAGAACGTCCAAGCAAGTATTATTTATTATGAATAGCTGTAGAGTTAGCAAAACTGCCCATCAGGTTGTGTCTATGTATTAATAGTTGATTGATTAACAATGATTTAGCACGTTGAGCATTCCATTATCACGCTGACTTCCTTTGACAGTGGTTCATTCCTGCTGGCATAAAGTATTAGAATAAGTGAGTCCTGCATATAACTCTCCTGTGTCTAAAATAAATGCATTACATAGTAATGCATTTTATTTATTGTTAAAATGTGTTGGAGTTGGCATGGCAAAAATGGCAATAAACAGCCTTGTGACAGCTTTCATGTCTGAGTCAACGAACACCTCTCTTTGCAGCTAAAGGGAGGACAAACGTGGAGCTGCGTGAAAAATTCATTTTGGCAGATGGTGCCAGTCAGAGCATGGCAGCTTTCCGACCAAGGGGCCGTAGATCACGACCCTCTTCCAGAGGTGCTTCTCCCAACAGATCTACTTCTCTGTCAAGTCAGGCTGGCCAGGCAGCTGCCCCACAGGCTGTTGCTACAAGTACACCGAAGGTAAGGAGAAACCTACAAAACTGCACTGGTTAACAAATGGGGTATAGATTGAATTTTTGGGTTTTTCCTCACTCCAGTAATATTGCTGCTTTCTCTAGCTGATGGAGAAAAAGTGTCTCCCTTTTATTTCATAGTCTGAGGTGGATATGAGAGTGTTTTCAATATGTTTTCTCTACTGTTTGTTTGCAACATGGCAATAGAAGAATTTCTACGTTTAAGGTGCCACATGAGCTAACCGGCAGTTTGGGAACTGCTCTGAAAGATCAACAAACCTCTCCATTTCACTTGAAAAATAAACTCTGTCATCTCTTCATTTTAGAACATTTGTCATTAACTTTTTCTGCTTATATTTTATTTCTACTGAGATTTTGAAAGCCTGGGTATCCTTCTCTGTGCCATAGTTTTCCTCTACTGTCCTTCACATTTTGATTTACCATTGTTTCATACAGACACCACATCATTTAACACGCAACTATGGTAAACCATGGTTGACAAACAGCAAAACATCAACTCCTTCTAAGCCACCAGAATCCTCAGACTATCAAGGGTCATCTGCAGAGGTACAGTAAGGACAGAAATTCTAGTCTAATGACTTCCTTCACTAAAACTGTCACTTCACTAACAGTCACTAGAGTTTCAGTACGTCTAAGCTGCAACATCCTGTGTACATTAATGCATTGTCTTTGTTTTAGACCTTTGTCAAATTATTTCTTACTTTTTCCCTCTCCCCAAAGTTTGTTTTGTTTTTTGGGGTTTTTTTTAATGTTCTATTTTTCATGTTTTTTAGGAAAATAGAGCCTCACTGAGCTAATGTTTAAATCTCAAATGCTCAATAAATCAGGAAAGTATGGAATGAAATAGTTGAGTAAATGTGGAAAAGTACTTTTTAAAAGAAAAATAAAACGTTCAATATACTTTGCAGGTTTTTTTCCTAAAATTGTTTACTTTGAATTCATTAAGTACTACAATGTTTCTGAACTGCAGACACGAGATTAATAAATCATGATCTCTAATGCAAAACCACATAATAAAGAAATACCCAATCACAGTGAAGAAGATGGCAAAAAAGTCTGGCCGTGATAATAGAACATTACAGCAACTGAAAGTTTTGTTTAGGGGGTAGTGACCAGTCATTGCTCTAATAGGATAGCTATTTGATGACTTAACAGGAAACTAGCATGGCTTACATGGAAATTGCTAGTATAGCAATTAGGATTATGCTGGCAATTAGGCTGTATGACCAAAATTTAAAGGGGCTTGAAGACAAAGTGTTTGTTTTAATGTCATGACAATCAGAGAAAAGATTGCAGCTGGATCAGGCTGCACACTGATGTGTCATTTGTGGGAGTTACTCTTGCCCTGGGTTGGATGGAAGGCTTGGAGAGGAGAAGCTTGTGCTACCACTCCCTCTGTTGTATCTGCTTTTCACAAATCTGCACGTTGATGCCTATTGCTGTTCATGTGACACCTTCTGGTGTGAAGTTTGCATAACCTCAGCATGGCTTTTCTCAAAGATGCACAACAAACTTCTTCCTCCCTCCTCCTGTGAGTGTTGTTGTGCACACTGCAGGTGTGTCTGTGGGTACAGCACTGCAAGCACACGGGGCTGTGGCTTAGACTGATAAACAGCACTGAGTTTAGTCAGTTGTCAGTTTCTAACATATTCCTGTATTTTCTTTCATCTCTTAGCTGGTAACTGCAGTGAAAGATTAATTGATGGTACATTAAAGGGTTTATAGACATGGGAAGATGTTGTTTTCATTGAATAACAATGACAGGAAAGCAGCTGGCCTGATTTCATATGGGGGCACTGTATTTCTTATCTACTCTTCCAACTGCCAGTAGTTTCAGTGAGTTTCTTTTATGTAAACCAGTGTGGTTTAAGATTATAAACAGAATGGTTAGGGTGGGGTAGGTTCAGTGGATTTTTTAAGGCATTCTGCTGCATTTACTGCCCAAGAGAGCAGTTATTCATTTCATATGTAAACTGCATTTTGGCCTAGGGCAAAACTGAGCAGGCTAGTTTGATTTTTCACACTGGTGATTCTCTCCCAATGCCTTGGCCAGAGTGCAGCTTCAGTGGAGGTAACAGTGTTCCCTTTCTCCTTACCCTCCAAGCAGTGTGTCTAGAGCAGAGGTTCCCAGGGTGGGGCTAGCTCTATGTCCAGCACTGTCCTTGGCTGTAATGAGAGTGTAACATTGTGACCTGCCCTGTCAGAGCCAGCAGGATTGCTCTGGAGCATCTCAGCACTCTTTTGTTCAGAAGTGGTCTGAACTGGCAGCTGCCAGCCAAGCTCCTGCCAGGTCTCTGCTCTGTTCTTAGCTCAAGGCAGCTTCCAACACTACTGGTTTTTAGTACCTCATTCTATCTACAGCGCTATGGAGATCAAGGGCACAGAATGCAGGATCCTGGGATCCAGGCCACTCCACAAACTGCATTCATCACTGCACTGTTTTTTCTAATTTTTTAATATCTATGTAGTATTTTTGTGTTATTAAATTACTGTGAATACTGTAATTTTCCTCTTATTTGCATACACCTCTTATTTAGTGAGTGATACTCATTTTGAAATCTGATGATTCAATTTTTGTGGCTGTGAAAGAAATTTTGGACAGATTTGGGGCAGATTGTAAATCAAGACTCATTTCAGAAATAAGAAAGCAGGCAGGGTAAGACTGGGTAGTAGAGACACTGTAAGGTAGTATATTGACAACTGGAACTTTTACAGTTAGTCCTATGCCTTTTTTCTGTTTTCTCTTGTTTTGCCTTGGGGTTTTTTTCCTCCTAGCAAAAGGTTTCTGAAATTTGGTAGCCTTGTTTCAATTTTAAAAATATTTTCATCACCTATAACTACAGCCAGAATGGTGGAAATTCAAGTAATGCAGATACAAACTCTCAGTATGTACCATCAACTAATCTTACCTGCTTGACTAATTATAAAAAGGTAGCTTTTTTCTTTCTTCATATGTGTTGAAATACACACAAAGATGCTAAATGTTAAGCAGACTTAAAATTATTCTTTTGTTATTGTTGTTTTACATTTGGACTACTTCAAATGCAAACTGCTAAAGGAGCATTCTAAACTTCACATTATGAATAATGTCCATAGTGGCTTAAACCAATATTTCAGATTCACAGTGAATGTTGTGATGATCACATCCTAGGGTATGTAGTCCCTAATACTAGTTCTTGTCTTCAGTTAAAAAAGCATTTTTTGTGTGTTTTGGTTTACATAGGGAACACCAATTCAAGGAAGTAAACTGAGACTGCCAGGGTATCTATCAGGGAAGGGTTTCCACTCAGGAGAAGACAGTGGCATCCTGTCAACAGCAGCTACCAGAGTCAGAGCTCAGTTTGCAGGTGAGTGTCTTGACTTCAGAGGTTGATCTACCACTTGCATTGTTTTCCACCTGAGCACTTGAGGTCACATTAGGGGTCAAGGGAGATGTCAGAAGAGTGAGAAGGAGTAAAAGTTGTACAGTCTACCCATTGCTGAGGGTGCACATAATCAGGCCCTCCATTAACATGTTCAGCTCTGGATGTGTGAATTCATGCCTGCAATCTTCTTGAGAATGGTACCTTCAATGCATCTGGGGAAGAAGCATTTACTCAAAGGATCCAGTTTTTTACAGTATTCAAGTTGTTCTCAATTGTGATGGAGCAAAAGGGGGGTCACTTAGTCATGACCTGTCTATTTCTTTTGGAAGAACTGCAGGGAGCAGCTGTAAATTGCCTTATTAATGGAATATCCCACAGAGATTTTAAAAGCAGTATACAAAAATAGAAAGCAGTGAAGCTGTGCTTTGCAACACACTTCTTCATACATACAGGGAACCAGATTTGTGAAGATCAAAAATACTTAATAAGTAATTGGAAAATTATGAAAAACCACATTAATAGTTTTCTGTTTAAGATTCCTTGTTGTGGTTTTTTCTTCACAGCACATTGTCTGGGCAGGCTTTTACTTAGCAGGCTTGCTGAGAGCTCATCTTCTCAGCCCTTTGTTGGGCAGGATGTCTACTTTGCCCTTGTTTACTTCTTGCAGCTTTCATCTGTATGGATTTGAATTTATTTTTTTTTTAAGAGTGCTACACATTTAAATATTGGGATGTTCATTTGCATCTCCAAGATGTCTATACTTAGAAATCATGAATGCATGAAGAGACCAGATACTGATTTTTTTTTTTCCCCCCCCAATTAATAGCCGAGAAATTGGCAGGGGAAATAAAGGCTCTGGCTGTTGAGTAAAGGTACAATGCATGCCTAGGAAGTCAGTAAAAGCTGCCAGGATAATGCATTTTTGATAAGATAGGCTAGTGATGAATTAACTCGGTGTCAGCATTTGATCTTGCGTTTCCTTTTCATTAGTGTGAGACACAGCATCAGTTAGCTTGCCTGGCAGACGTCTAAAGTTTAGTTTGTGCAATGAGGAATTTTTGGGAGTGCCAAAGACCTAGGAAAGACCTGCACAGATCTTCCATCCTCACCTTTAAACCTGGTGGCTATCCTCTCTTTTTTAGACACCAGAAGAACTCCAAGCAGACCTGGCAGCCGAGCAGGAAGCAAGGCTGGCAGCAGGTCGAGCAGCCGCCGCGGCAGTGACGCGTCTGACTTTGACATCTCAGAAATCCAGTCTGTGTGCTCAGATATGTCAGAGACTGTTCCTGCCACCAGCAGGCCGACACCCCGAGCAGGCTCTCGGCCAGGATCCGCCAAGCCTTCTAAAATTCCAACCCCCCAGAGAAGGCCACTAGCTAGCAAATCGGACAAGTCCTTGAAGAGATAATATGATTGGCTCCATAAAGGTCTTTTCCTTTTGCATTAAATATTTAAGTTCATAAGATGTAAAATATTATGTAGAAATTACTGTGAAATATTGCAAGAGGTGGATTTTTAATTCTGCAGATGGCCTTATTTGTGTATTTGTCTTCTTATTTTATGTGTATAATTTTTGTCAGATTTTTTTTGTTTTGTTTTGCCATATCCTGTGAGAAGGGGAAGAGTTCTAATGTAAACTAACAGTTGTACACAGTAACATGTAGAGAGTACACTAAAAATAATTGCCGAATGTACAGTGTACTGAATGTACAGTAAGTCTCTGCAACCTCAATAAAAAAGGCCTATCACTATGTCATTAGTTAACAGTAAAGGATACCTCATGATTTTTCTTTAAAAAAGAAAAAGAGAATACTGAAAGCCAAAAGACACAATTACACATTTTGAGCTAACTAAACAAACACTAAAGGATGTATGTCAAAAGTACTAAGGAATACAAACACACCTTCACAGTACCCTTATTTATACAGCATCTCTCTGAGAACTCACAGAGTTAATTAAGCACTTGCCAATAATATGATGCTCCAATACCTTGCAGCATTTCTGTGCCATTGCTTTCAATGAGGCCAGACACATTCTGGATATCTGAACTATTATTCTGTAAGAATATCAATATAAAGTGCATTCATGTAAATGTGAGGTTTTCTTTTGCTTGAGTGGATGGTAGCACTGTATCATTGAACTCATTTTGTATCAAAGCAATTTTGCTCGCAGAAAGCTCAGAAATAAACATGTCCCTTAACTTTATTTCTATTGTATTTCTTATTTCACAGGAAGGTAATTTTCTGTGTTATGTTTTAGAGCATATGCCATTTCAGATGACCAATAATTACCATAGGAACACAGGCTTTAATGTTATTTCTCATTATCAGCTATCTGATTTTGGTTAGCTACTGTATTTGTTTAATAAAACACTAAATTGCACATATCAGAACATATGAAATTATATGTAATTATTGTGTGTCGACAATTATTTTCTCCATATTAAACTGTGTCTTTTACATACCATGTATAAAATGCATAGAGTAATTCACTTGCTCTGTTAGTCAGTGAAACATTCTAGCCATGCATGGATTCATTGAAAGGATACCTAATAGCTCAATTTCATTGGAAAAAAAGGTGCAGCTTCAAATGGGAGTGCTGTAGCATGGCTGGATAGATGCTGTGGTAAGTAATGACAGAATCTCTAGAACTTTCAAATAATATCAGAAGGACTTGTGTGGCACTTGGCCAGATAAACAAAATAATACTCAAAGATAATTGAATCAATCAAAATCCATTTGTATCAGAAGGATTTCCTTCAACACAGAGTTGTACAAAGGTTTGTGGAAAGCCATGATCAACCAGTCCTACCTGGCTTGGGAATCAGCACAAGTGTTTACTGATAACTGAAGCATCAGTCTCTGCTGCACTATTTTATCTTTCCATTTTTCACCTCTCCTGTTGCTTCTGTTCATCCAGTGACTGCTTTCCTAGAACACTAAAATATATCAGAATGATTTTGGTGCTTTTTGAAACCCCCAACACCCTTAGATAGTTTTCAATATTTACAAATGATAGCTGAAATATCTCTATTTGTAAGCAGAAGAAAGGAAAAGGATAGAATTTGGGAACTTGAATGGATAATTTGACAGAGAGGTGGCGGTGCCCAGTGGAATATTCTTGGTGCATTTTTTTTAACCACAAGACTGATGTTCAAAGGATGTGTGGGGAGGACAAATCTCACTCCTTTGCAAGGGTGCTCTTTGTATCCCAAGAGCAACCTACCTACACAGGAGCTAGTGTTGGCACCTACTTAAAGCACCTTTTATATTGCAGTCTTAGCTCAAATATCTTTTTAATGCTTCATTAATTATGCAACTTTATGGAATCTTTGTATGGCTACATTGTAATTTTATAGAAATAGTAGAGGGGTGACCAGCCTCTGAGAAATCCAATGCCTGCTAACTCAAGGACAAAGCAGATTACTGTGACTTGCTAGTCATTGCAAAATGGGGGAGGATGGAAGTGGTAAAGTGGGAAAGTCCATTTATTGGCTGGAGAGAATCATCCAGTGTCAGAAACCAAATTAATGGTAAATTAAATAGGACTGGAGATTCAGTGAAAAAGCTTAAATCTGCCTCCAGATGTTATACCTTAATTAACTTCTTCCAAAAATTAACTGCTTTAGATTGATACTAAGAGAATTTTCAAAATTCTGTTGCCTGTAATACAAAGCTTATACTGACAAAAGTCTGAAAATAAATAATGGATGCTCTATACCTCCGTGACCCAAGGAGGAATCTGCAGCATTTCATGGAGGAGGCATATTGTGAACATATGGATAAGTGGTAGGGAGCTCAGTTTTAGTGAACTATTTTTGAAAAGAAATTAGTGGTATTCAATATCCATTTTTCTGTAATTGAAAAGCATTTCTTCTTTGGTACCAGCATAAATGGGAGATGAAGGATCAGCCCTACAAGTACTTCCCCACCTCATTCAGTTGCATGAGATTTTAACCTCATCATTGGAGATGAGTTTTTCGCCCTTTTATTGCCTTCCTTTTAACAACAGGAGTTGATCATAAATTCATCAGCCTGTTAGGTGACCATGAATCAATTACAACTTAGTGTGGCCTAGACTCCTATATATAGACTCCTGTGTATTCTGTGACTGTCCTGCACGGTGAAGGAGCTGAGGTGATGGGCTGGGAAGAAGGGTTGGACAGCCTGTGGCTATGGGAACCATACTGTTAAGTGAATAATGTATATTTAGCACTTGGAAAAACTGGCTCAGTTCTAGGCTTCTTTTTCATTTTCAGCTCTCTGCCTTTCTGTTCTGCTGCTTTCAAAATGGGAAAGTTTCCACAAATCTTCTGCAATCTGCAGATGAAATCTGTAGTGATCTAATGATGCCTCCTGGTTTAGGCATCCTCAGCTTCAGTTAAGGTATATTGTGAGCTTCTTACATGCTAATGCAATCAATGACAGTAATTCAGCCTTTGCCTCCAGCACATCTCTTTACAAAAGCGTATGAATGAGTTTCTCTTAAATCTTAATTTAAAAACGAATGCATTTCATAAAAACAAACTGATGCAAGCAGCTATGCCATACCATAGTGAGCAGCAGGGTTTGGAGCCGTGGTTGCCCAGCTCTGACAGGGCTGGCAGCACCCCACATGAGACAGGGGCTCTAGCATTAGCTGTGTTCCTCCCAAGCGTGTGACAAGCAGGCACATTGCTGAGCACTTGCTCTTAATGTTCTGTGAACGACCACAGGGATGGAAACTGAGCATTGCTTCATGCCCTGCACACCAGCTGCCCTAACTGCTTCCAGGTGTTTCCCATTCTCAGGCTGTTGGGTGGCACCTGAGCTCACCCTGGAGAAGAGGCATTTAGCTAGATGCTTGCTCTGACTGGAGAGTAATGTTAGGAGGTTTACACACTTGTGCAAGGTGAGTAGGCTTTTATACAAGAAAGAAAATGTGCTTCCCTAATGAAGCTTGTTTTCTCTGCTGGATTTGAATAACCTGTTTGCAGACACGGAGGTGGAAGAGATGGTTGACTTATTTGCTTGCTTTTTTTTTTTTTTTCAACAGTGCAGGTAGGTTACCTGTGTCTGTGAAAAATAAAAACCTTACATTTCCTAAAAACAGGAACATTGCAAAGGAAAAGGGAGCTCTTAAGAAATGGATGCAGCAGCACCTTAAATTCTGTGTAACTTGCACAAAAATGCTGGGTGGTTGTTAGTATTGAGGTATTTTTAAGTGCTCTGCTAAAGAATTGTTCAGAGTTTTGCTGTTGCAAATGAAGTGGTATCTGACCTAAAGGAAGCTAAAGGAACTTTGGGGGTTGTTTTTTCATTATTTATTAGTTGTTCTGATCAACTGAAATAGTTTAAATAGTCTGAATTGCATCTTGGGGTGCTCAAACTGTATTTCTCTATTGGAAGGGTATCGGAAAGCATGATGAAGGTGAATTGTGTAACTTAGCTGGAATTCTGGCTGAGTAAGTATGAAAGTGTTAATACATGTGTTATTAGCACTTGGATAGTTGAATATGAGTAAAAACCTCAACCTATAAATCAGGCCCTGTCAGCATTTACAATACTATTTGTTCTTGTGAGAGGAGGCAGATGGAGTGGTGATAGCTTTGTCCTCAGGGAAAGCTGATGTGGAGCTTTTTGTAGGGGTCATGATGATCTTTGCAACAATTGGAAAATTATGCAGTACCATTCTTTATTTTTTTTTTCCCTCTTCTTTTTGGGGCTTGATCCTGGATCTTCCAAGTCTTAGAGTCACAGAATAATTTAAGTTGGAAAAGACCTCTAAGATCTTTCTGTTCTTTAGCAGAACAATGGGAACCTAGGGATCTTTGAAAGAGTTTGCAGTGTCTGGGCTATTTTTAAAGACAGTGAGTTCACTTGATAAAGAAATATCTCTATAACTTAAAAACTTAAAAAATCAAAGTATAAAGTATAAAAGACACCAGTGGGGATGAGGAAAACAGGCTTGTAAATATGAAATATTGAGGAACTCCAGTTTGCTTATCAGAAGAGGAGATGTGACTTTAAGCAACACTGATTTGAAGCTTTATAGACCAAACCAACGAAATATGGTAATTTAGGCTAGGTAACGTCCACCAAAGACTGAAGCAGCTAAGCTGCTACTTGGAGTCCTCTTGTCCTGTGAGCATGAGAGGACTGTCTAATATATAATGGATATCTTTTCCAGAAAGATACTGGTAAGCTTAAGAAAAGTGCTGATCGGTTTAGACTTGGAAAAATGATAGGCGCAGTAATAAATGAGATAGTAGTTTAAGCCTGAATAAATACGCTATGGAAGAATTGGCTTAGCTTTTGAAGGGATGTCACGCCTTAGAAGCAGCCTGAAAGTCCTTGAAAGGATCAGTTAATGTGGACAAAGGTTGAGATTGACCACATGGCTTTGCAAAAGAAATCAGTAAATTCTCAAAGGAGTGAGCACTTATGGGATCAGAAGAAAGGGCTTACTGAGGGTAAATAGCACATTGCAAGCTAGGAAAGACAGGGCAGGAGAACGTGCTCAGCTTTAACAGAGGAAAGAGCTCCGCTAAGGAGCCCTTGACAGGTTTCAGCACAAAGCTGCAAACGCTGGCTCAGGGTTCCTGAAGTGCGCATTGTTGGACGGGCGCTCTGGAAAAAAGCATTGCTGAGTTTCTGACTCATGGCATCTCCTGGGGGTGTGCATTGCTTTCCACTGATGCTGGGGATCCTGCAGTGACTGGCTCAGCCCTAGCCAACTAATCTTAGATGGCTAGTTAAAGTAGAAAGAACCCCACTCCAAATTAATGAGCTTACTTCAAGCTAAGAAACACTGCATGGGATTTTCCTGAGTGGTTTGGGAATTCTGCTTCTAGCTTTTATTACTTTCATGCCTTTTTGGTGCACTAAAGGTATTTTAGGGTATGCAAAGTATGGATCATCACATAATTTTGAGTCATTTCTAGACATATTCAGGAAATGCAAACCATGGAAGAGGGGTGGAGAATCCCATTACATTATCACTCTCATACTTTAGGAGCTTTTGAGCATTCCTGGATCCTTCAGCAGCAAACCCAGGTATGAGGGTGTTTCTCTCTGTGTTACTCTCAGTCACATGGATCTCTGCAAGGCCTGCCAATCCTGTTTTTCCTTTGAATTTTCCAATTGTTAGTCCTCCTGGGATCCACTGGCGCAAGGGAAATGAATGTGTCTGTCACGGGACAGTGGCAGATCATCCACAACCTTAAGGCTTAAACCATTAAAAAACTGAAGTAATTGAAAAGAATATAGTGTTGACATGTTTCTCTTCCTTTCAAGTGTCCTATGGATCTGTGGAAGATAAGTGGTTTTTTTCCAAAAGACATGAGCTATTCATTAGTATGGTGTGGTTGTTTTGGACTTTTGTTGGTTCGTTGGTTATTTCGTTTGTGGGGTGGTTTTATTTTTTGTGTTTTGTCTTATTTTTTCCTATTTGCCTTCTAAATAAACACAATTTAGTATGGCCATGCATGAATAGCTCTTTCTGGAATGAAGAAAAATAAGTAACTATTTCTTTGAATAGTTATCCAGTGAGAAATGAATCCAGAGCAACAGTTTATTAAATTGGAACTTAAGGCCAAAGCATAGACATTCATGTTAAAGCAAATCTAATTGCTTTTGTAAAATTATAATGAGATGTAGTAAACAAACCACAATTAAATTGGGCAAGCCTAAAGAAGGCAAGATGCTTGTGTGCAAGGCAAGTGGAGGCTGCTTCTATGCACTGTTATTGTTTTTTCCTCACAGAATGTATTTGCAAATATAGCTGTTCTGAACTGTACAACAGCTCTGCACCATTTCCTATTAAAATGAGCAAACTGAATTTTCCAGCCCATGTGTATGGCTCTGTAACAACAGCTGAAGTGATGCTTCCTGTGGCCAGATGGTGAGGAAGGTGTGTGAGCCCCAGCTTGGCTGGAGGTCCTGGTTATGGCCCCACGTAGGCAGAGCTGTCTCTTCTCCCAACAGACCTGGCAGTGACTCTGGGGAGGTGATGCCTCATCAGTTCTGCTGATGTTTGGGAAGAGCATGAGCATGATCACAGCACTTTCAGATGCTAGAAAGCCTTCTTTAAGTCCACTGATTAGATCAATGCAGACTTCTGCATGGGACTTCTACTAGTAGAAGGAACTAATGAAGAGATAACCTTCAATAATTTGTTATCTACACACAATTCTGGCTATTCTTTTTTTTTTTTCCTTTCCCTGTTCCTCCAACCCCTCTAGCTTATCAGGATTGTTTAAATCTTTCTAGATTTCTGAGGAGGATTTAATTCATAATGATGCAAAAGAATTTTAATGTAGCACTTGCTAGTGGAAAAGCTCTTCTTAATTAACATTGGAAACTTCAGCCCCTGAGTGAGAACTTTATATTTGGTAGCTTTAAAGCTTTCCATGTGAGAGATCTCCTCCTCCCCTCCAAGCTCCCACTCTGTTTCCAATAATTTGTGCAGGGCTCTCCAAGAATGTTGCAGTGATCTCATCTGGTAAAATAACCCTGGTCAGCAGTAGCCCGAATCCTCCATTGGGCTGTGTCTGCTGTGGGGTCACCAGGCTGCCACCACCAACCGCTCCCCCAGTGCAGGAGAGATGCCCTGGGGCTGGGGCTCACTGCACTCTTGGAGGCAGAGGGTAACACAAAGTGTCTGTGGGCACAGCCAGGGGTGGCAGGCAGTGCTTGGAGGCCTGGTTTTGTGAGAACAAGGTCTGTCACAGCTCAGCCCCAGCAGCAAGAGGGTTTATCCCCTCCCACCCCACCCAGGACAGGCCATGCTGCAGAGGAGAAGCAGACAATTAGTAAGGAATTTGCTAAATAGCAATACAGACTAAAAAGGGGAATTACCAGCCGAAGTTTTTCTATCAAAATGGCAGAGATTAAGGAATCTTTTCCTTGTCTTAGATATACGGCCTACTGTGTCCAGGATGTCTTTTCATATGGTCTTTATATAAGTCAGTCTCTGGCTCTGAATGCTGTGCTATTGAACTCTAGGGTATAAGATATGGTCTCCAGTACTACATAAATAAAAGCAAATCTTTTCAGCTGAGTAGTGAAATGATGTTAAGGAGTTTGAGTTCAGGCAGAGTGATCTAATCTGGCTGTCAAAAAATTCAATAAAAACTCTGAAAAAAAATTTTAAATGTGCAAAGATTATGCTATGATTGTAAAACTACCAAAAATTTTCAGAAGAACCTGTTGGATGGGCAGTATTTTAGGCAGCTGCATTAACATGAACTGATAGTTTAGAGAATTCACTTTTGGGGCTTGCTGCTGGATTTTTTGCAATTAAACATTTGTGCATGAGCTTACCAAACTGAGGTCATTTGGATGTATACATGGTTTGGAAGGTAGAGTTGGAGATAAAATCAGTTGGATTAAAGTACTAGAGGAGAAAGACATCATTGGGTTGTTGTTATATTAACTTGCAAGGAAACATTTTTTCTGTAAACTCACATATGTAGTCTCAGAATGGAGCACCAGCTGTGTCTATCTCTGGAGAGATCTAACTAACAATGTATGTCAGAAAAAATATAGCATAATTTATTCATACCTCTCAGAACAGCAGAAATAAGGCTGAAATCCATGTGCCTGAAAACAAAACCTTGGGGGGGTTTGTACTAGTTCCAAACCTGTCCAAGGATGGTCTAGAAGAGTGATAAAATGCCATAGCAAAGAAAAAAGAAAATTAAAGCATGTTTCAGAGTTTGATTAGGAACTAAGTGTTAAATTCAAGGAAGAATAGACTTGTCAATTAGAGTGAGAGTAGCAAGCCCTGCGGCACAAACTTTTTTCCTGGCTCTGAGCATTGGGGGTGTGAGATGAGCTTGGGACTGACTTGATCAAGCCAGGAGAAAGATGGCTAAAAATCAAGTTCCATTTAATTTTTTTCCAGTCAATGTTTAGTTGTGTTTTCTGTCAAGGTTATTCTTTAGTTAGCCTTTCAGAAGGGGAGACCGGCCAAAAGAAAAGAAGGACTCTGACATTCGATGCCATATCTTGCAAGAGCTATTCTTTGGCAGGGCTCTGTTCTGGGAGTAAAGCAGGAGATGGACAGTGCTTCTTTAAGCTGATAACAATATTGGGAGAGTCTTTTCTCAAAGAGATGCTGCAAAATGTTGCAAAGAAACAAGCCAGAGTATCGAGCTGGATGATATTGGGACATTTCTTAGGCTGGTATTTCTGTAAGAAACCAGTATAAAGCATTTGTGTTGGTGATTGTTCTACAGTTCAAAAAAAAAAAGGTCAAGTTACTGGAAATATGAAAAATGCCATAAATGATAGTTTCCTGGCTAGTCTTGGTTTGCCTCAGAAATGCTTTGGTGATGCTGTGCTTCCAATAAACATAAGTCTAACAAAAGACATTCTGTTTCCAGCACTTCTGATGGTGACTCCTCTCAAATCTAACTCTTTGTTGTCTGGTTTGGTGAAGTGGCTACGGCACTCTGCCAGCACTACTCCTCTGTCACTAAAACTGTATGGACAGTGATGACTAGCTGAGCTGGCAAGATAGGGATGGCATTTCTTGCTCACAGAGTCTGGGTTTTTTCCTTGGACTTCATAGTTCTGGGTGGAAAAATTATGATGACTATTTGGTACTTCTGTTGCCTGTGGTGAATGAAACCAAGATACAAACAAGCAATGTAAGAATGCAAAAATCAGTAGATATGAGTACTTTGAAAAATCCCAGATAAATGCAAGCCTAACTTTAATCTTTAATGGATTGCCCTTAGGATGTATTTTCATGTTCATACACATCTCTCTGTAGCATATCAGTTCACCTGGAGAATGGAATCCAAAATGTACTGAAACACTTCTCTTTTTTCTTCCTTTTTTTTTTTTTTTTCCTGAGGCCAACAGGTGGTTGATTTAGAATGGGATAAGTATTCTGTGTACTTTCAAACTTTGTCTTATGTTTGAGATATCAAGTTATCTAAGTATTTTCCCAAAGAAATGTTTAAAAGTAAAAAGCAGATGAGATGGGAGAGGAAAGAACCTCCTCTTGGGGAAGATTGTTCCAAGCAATTCTATGTGGCTCAAAGAGCAAACGCTCAAATGCATCTTGTTTACGAAGGCAGTAGGTATCAAAGCTGTCTGCAGAACACAAGTGTTCAGTCCTCATAGAGAGTGTTCTAAATACAAATTAGGGTTACTGTGTCACTGCTGCTACCTCATTCTGGTATCTGTAGCCTCTGCAGAGAGCTGCTCTGCTCTTACCATTTTAAGACCTCTTTGGTCTCCAGAGAGAGACCACCTTCCTTTTGCAGATAGGAAACAGAGAAGCAGATTAAGCCCTTTGGCTGGGAATATTCAGGAAATTTGCTGGCAAATTAGGAAACTGGTTTGGCACATGCTAATCTTCATCTTCAACCTGAGCAGAACATCCCTCTCTTTCAAGAATGTCATTATTTAATTATGTCTGTTTAGGAAACGAAATATAATCCTTCTTGTTTGAAAAGACATCCTGGCTCATCTGGAAATTTAAATTGTGATTTAAAAATAGCTACAATTCAGTGTTTACTCATACAGTATTATCTGCTAGCATATGCTAGTTACAAATGTCCAAGTCCAGCAGTTACACTACACTGTGACCATGGAGTGTTTCTGCTAGGGAGCACAGGCTCAAGGGCAACACAAACATGAATATGAATTTGCCTTTTAGTTTGGGGCTCTGGAATGTTTCTGTTCTAACAGTGTTCTAATAAAACCAAAACATTGACACTTTCCCAGCAAAGTTATAAATAGAATGTAGGCACCCTACTTCTTATACAGAAAGATAAACTGCAAAAGGAGATTGTGTGCAAAATGAAAAAACAACCAATTTAAAATGCTGATGTTTTACTTGAGTCTCAGAGCTGCTTCACTCCTGCAACAAGCAGCTGCTATTTCTCCTTCATTTCCCCATGTAATTGATTTATTCTCATGACTAAGAATGGCATGATGCAGCACAAACAAGACAAATAGTCTTTCTGCACAGTGGCTCCCCTGTGCCTCTCACGGGTGACCTGAAGGTGATTCTCAGGTCTAGATGGCCTCAAGCAGCTTTGGGGTTCTGCAAACTGTGCAACCAGAATCCAGTAATGACATAGGTCAAAATGTACTTCTGCCCCTGTTTTAGAATCTCAGACACATTTAGGCTGGAAAAGTCCTCTAAGGTAATTGCCACACCATTAATCCAGAACTTCTAAGTCCACCACTATACCATGTCCATAAGTGCCCCATTTACACAACTTTTAAATATCTGCAGGAATGGTGACTACTTCCCTAGACAGCCTGGTCCAGTGCTTGACAAACATTTTGTGAAGAAATTTTTCCATTTAAACTTCTTCTGGTTCAATCCACTTCATGTATATTTGGGTCTGGAACTTGCTTTGTAGATGATATAAAGCTGGGAGTGGTTGCTGATACTCCAGAGTGTTGTGCTGCCACTCAGAGGGTCTTGACAAACTGGAGAAATGGTGACCAGGAACCACACAATGTTCACCAAAGGGAGTAAGTATGAAGTCTTCCACCTGGGAAGAAGTAAATCCAAGCACTAGAATGGATGGAGTCTAACCAGATGGGAAGCAGTTTTGAAGGAAAAGAGCTGGGGCTTTTGGTAGATACAAAGTTGATGCGGGCCAGCAGTTGTCCTTTAGTACAGGTGTCCAGCAGCCCCTTGAATTGCACCAGCAAAAGCTTTGCCAGCGGGATGAGGGAGGGGAGCCTTTGGCTTCACTCAGTCCTGGCAGGGCCAGGGGGGCCATGTCCACTTCTGGGCCTCCCAGTACAAGACATGGGGGTAGTAGGGGGAGGGCAGCAAATAACCACATGATGAAAGGATTTCAGCATAAAAATGAGAGTGAGAGAGAGGGAGATGTTACCTGACTGGGGCAGAGATCGGAGTAAAGATGGAAACTCACTCTGTTCAGTGGTGTCCTGTGAAAGAAGGAAAGACAATGTGCTGAAGTTGGAGTGCAGGAAGAATATTTGGGGACTTTGCTGTGAAGGTGGCTGAATGCTGAAAGAGACTGTCTAGACAAGTTGTGGAGTTGACATCCTTGGGAGACATTAAAAATCTGACCGGTTGTAGTCTTGAGTGGCATATTGTAGCTGACCATCCTCTGAGTGGGGGGCTGAGCAAAATGATCCCTAGAGTTCACTTCCAACCTCAGCAATTCTCTGATTCTGTGACTTGTAACCTCATTCTACAATAGAAAAATAGTTATTTTAAATGATATTTGATATTTACAGGATTTACTACTAAAGGAATATTGAGGAGCATCAGCCACAGCTTCAGCTCCCAGTGGGCTGTTTATACAGGTAGACAAGACCTAGACCATGAAACAGAAGGGCAAAGACACAAAGGGATTAGCTGAAGGCAAGCTGCAGGCCTTGTCTTCCTCACTTCTTGCACAGTACTCTATTCACAAGTAGGTTTTTCTCCCTCCTCCCCCCACAAAAAACAGTCTGGATTTTGTTTCTAAGTCTGCATGGGTAAAGAATAAGATATGAATGCACAAATCTCACTTATAAATTTACTAATATAGATTATATTTCTGAAACAAGTTTGCCCTCTATTCAGCAGCTGGGGGAAACAGAGGTACATTGATTCTGTGAGAACCTCTTCAAAGGTCCATTCACAGCCATTCATGGGAAGTGCTACATTGCTGGGCGTGTGTGAGAGAAAAAGCACTTTAATTGAATGCATGAGTGTCTAACTGACTGCCAGATTGTGACTGGCCTCTGTGCAGGCCCAAAGTTGCACATGTTCTGCTGGGAGCAAGAAACTGCTGTAGAGACAAGACATCCTCTTACTCTATGAGCTGCCCAGGAGATCAGGCACTGCAAAATAAAGACAAATCTGTCAAGGTGGCCATGGGAACTGAAAACAAGGCTTCCTGCAATACAGATCATTCATTTGGCTGAAAGAACTCCCAAACATGGCTTCTATCTGTGTGCAGAGCTGTAGGTACTCTGAATAGAGCTGAATGCTTTTAGATTTGCGTAGGAAATGCTGGGTGTTAAGTCCAGTCTGGGATACAAAACTACTGTGAAGTAGAAGGATCAGTTTCAGTTTTATGCAGTGTTCTTGCGACTTTCTCTCTATAAGTATCAGCAACCTCCTTGTCTCTGTTCAAATTTTGTTCAAACTGTACAAGTCTGCTCAAGAGCAAAACTTGGCTCCAGCTTCCCTACAGTGCTGTGGGATGTTATTCTCCTCTGTAATATGTGTCTACAACTCTTGTTCCACAGGTGCAGAAGAGGTCACAAGTCATGTTATTTTTAAATGTGGACTCCAGTTTCAGTCTACCTTTGCTTGCTTGTTGTATAATATGTTTTTCATTTTCTGTCCTTCCATTATTAAAAGCTAATCAACTTGTATTTTCCTCAAAAAATACCTGATGGATACTAATAATACTAATGACTAATAATAATAATAATGACTAATAATACGAAGTATCCATAAAGAAGGTGAAGAGGATGGGCAAAGGCAGCAGGGTATTCAGGGATGCATTTAACACTGTTCATTAAAACTATGTGAATCTGCTTCAGGAGATTAGATAAACATCGATTTTGCTCATAGAGAGCAAAAGATAAAAAGCAGCCCCCCTCTTCTTTTTCTGCAAAATGAAAGGAACTGATGTAATTGTTCTAAATCCAATACAATGAAGTACTATTGGAGCAGTGCCAGCAGTGTACTTCCTGCCAGTGTCTGCTCCTCCAATCAGTTTAATTATGAGCAATTGTTTGGGTTGTGCTGTGTAGAAATATTAGAGAATGGAAAAAAAGAACGTACTTTAGGTCACTATTTTGCACTGATTCATGGTTTGGCAGAAACCATTAACTAGATTTTATGCTTTACAGCACTGTAATAGTATCACTGTGGATCAACCTTGCCATATAAGCACATACAGCACAAATCCACCATTTATTTTGACAAGGCTCTAGTTGAAGCATTTGAAAAATGCTGAAATAACATCAGCTATTGGCTAGAATTTTTGGTTAATCATGTGCCTACGCTTATCCAAGGGATCTAAGTAGGCTATGAAAAACTGGCTATTGTTAATGTCTCCTATGTTTATCTGTCATGTCAAAGTTTTATAATAATTTTTCTTGTGCTCAACACATTTCTCATGTCTTGCTGCTGCATGCAGAGGCATTTTGTAATCCTAGATCAGTTCTTTTGGAAGGGCAGACTGGGGAAAGATGGTTCTTCTCCCAGCTTGCAGGATTGCTCTCCTTCTGATTGTTTTTCTTGGGATACTGAAGGCTTAATTAAGCTAACAGGATTGCTCTGGAAGCGAATCCTGATTAACATGTACTTCAGCTTGTGTGGAATGGTTCCAATGCAGACTAGAGAGGGTGTTTGCTGGGGCAGTGCCTCTGTGCTGATCTCTTCATGCACAGATCTTGCAGGACAAAACCCAAAATGCCTATTAGTGCTGCTCCTCAGCCTGGTCAGCTGCCAGGACGGGAGCCAGCTGGGCACAGCACTCAGCTGTGGAGGGGAGGAAGTTCTCACATTGCTGAGCCTGATGTAGCCACCCCTGGTGCCATTCCTCTCCAAGCAGAGAATTTTAGATTTCAGACATTGTCAGATACTACTGATCTGCAAACTAGGAAAAAAAGTCCCTTGAAATACAGAAAACAAAGAGTTCATAGCACTTGTGGCAAGTGTGAGTTTTAGGGGCTCATGCTTAGATCTGATATGACATGCTGCAAGAGCATGCTCCCTCCAGGAATGTCATATAAACTAGCCCAATCGGGATGCTCTTCCTAGAGAGGACAAAAGATGCACTTGTTTTCATATTTGCTGATGGAAAATGTTCATTTCCCCCTCCCCCCTCTCATGTGAGCTGTGTACGTGCTTTTGCTTTTGACACCAGAACAAATCCTGGCTAACTAACACATCTCTCCTTGTACTATGGGAGACTAATATGGGATTAAAGCAAATAAATTCTGTAAATGTGGCAGGTGGCATTTTGCATCTTTGCCAGGTTCTGAAGTCTTTGCATTAAGCATGTTTCTTAGATATAGCTTAAGGCTGCAAAGTTCAAGGGATACAAGGGTCCAGCTGTTGGCAAAAATGTGGGGACCCAGCTGCAAATCATCTGTGACTTGGGCTGCTCCAATTCTGCTGTTAAAATGTAAGCAATGGTCATTTCTAGAGAGTTCTGAATTTCAAGAGTTCAGAAATAACAGTGAGAGAAACAGAAGCCCTCTGTTTGGATCCTACATTTAGTACTTTGTCAGATATCTGCTTAGCTTGAGGATCATTTGAGAGATCGCATTTTTCCTGGTGGGGTGCTGCACCTCAGTTACATAAGCATGTCTTGGAAAATAATTTTCCATCAGGAAGCAGCGTTCTCTGTGAATACAAATTCTTCCCATGTAAAGATGTTGCAGAAGAAACAGTAATCTTTGTTCCAGGAAACAGAGAGAGGGCAAATGAAACTGCTGTTTAGAAAAGTAGGATCAAGAGCATAATTGGAGATAAGGAGATAAGATCATGTGATGCATTGTAGATGTAACCAGGGAAGAAGAGATTAAAATCACTCTATTCTAGGTCAATTGAATAGAATAAAACCATGAAATATTATTTTATTTTAGCCACTGACATACTAATAAATAAGGGCAGAGGTGGGTCTCATAAAGAAATTTCCATTACCACTGATGTTTTTAAGAGCTGTATTTTGTCTAAAAATAAAATTTGTTACATTGCCAGGGTTATAACTTTTATTTTTTCCAGCCATATTCTTAGAGTTACCCAGAAAAGTGTTGCTGATTTGAGAGCATGGCTATGACCTGCTCTGCTGCTGCCTTCTGCTGTGCACTCAGGAAACTTCAAAATGAGATGAGTGCTTACCTGGTCCTTTCACCAGTCTCATTGTACTGCTTAACTACTTGCTGACTGGAAGCTTTTTATATTAGGGAAAGTTGTGTCCCCCTGACATCTTCTGGCTGTTCAGTGCTGAACCTCATCTGTCCTTGCACTGCCTCATCACCAGGTTTTTAATTGTGTTAAGCTGCCTCTTCTTCTAAACAGTTTGTAACGGCTTTGAAAGGCAAAGTTCCCTAATATAGTGTCCATATGAAAGTTGGTATTTGTTTTATTTCTGCATTTTGTCCTCCTACTCCTTAAAACAATTTTATAAAGGATGTCCCCTTTCCCTTAATACCAGCCTTTGTTTATTGTGGGTCTTTGGGAGGGACCTCATTCAACTTTTTGTTGAAATCCAAGAAAACTATTTCAGGTACATTGACCTTGTAGTGACTCTGGTAGTGTACTGAGACAACTCCCTTGTTTTCTGGGAACACTCCTCATTAGGCTATCACATTGATCTATCTGCTACTTGCATTTTTTTGCTACAGTTTCTACTGATTCCTCAAGACCAGAGGTGAAATTTATTGGTTAGCAAGGTAACCATTCAAATTACAGAGAACACTTGGAAAAAAAAAAAAAAAACCACTGAATTTGCCTCTTCATATTTCTCTATTATTTTCACTATTTATAGTAATGGCTGGAGTTGGGTATTGACAGCAAGGAATGTTTTGGTCTCCATATAGCATCTACCAGTAAAGATTTATATGGTCTTTGCATATAGCTTAGTGTATAGATGAAATGTAGCATGGCAGTACTCATGCAATGCCTGAGCACTGGTACCCAGGCCCATCTGTAGCATTAAGCTGTTGATTCAGGCCAAAATCACACCAGAAACCTTTCCAATTCTTGCCTTCACGTGCAATTCCTAGGCACAGCTTCAGAACTGGAACCAGTCTTCATCTGGTGCTAGCAGCTGTTTTGGAGACAGTTGCTCCCCTCACCTCCCTTTTTGGTGGGTGGATTTAGTGGTAAGGACGAGTTGCTCCATGGCATCTGGCCTGAGTGCTGTAGAAGGGTCCCAGTTCTGGTCAGTGCAGAGCTGTAGCCATGGGGCCACATGCCACCATGGGGACTCTGCTGGATACTAGCCTGCAACTGCCCTCAGGGAAGGAGTTTTATCTATTTATTAATTTTCCTTCAGAAAAATGTCTTGGAACATGGCAGTACATCAGCACTGTGAAAAGCTGAGTGAGCTAGAGTTGATTTGCACAGACTTATTCAAACTCCATTTGGAGACCTGCAATGATTTTCTTCCATCTCATTTCTCCCATGTGGATTTCTCTGAAAACCTGCCACGAGGCAGTGCCTGCCTGCACATGTCTCAGCTCCCATGGCTCAGTGGCTTCTCTTGGCCTGCACAAGGTGCCCTGTGATCCTCCAGCAGCACTGGCTCATGAGTGCCCTCAGCTGAGGGACACAGCTGCTTTGGATTTGCAAGTTGGTCTTTTCAGGTGGCCTCCACACAGCTCCTACACCCATTATCTCTTGTTTCATCACAGTCAGTCCTGCTGCCATGGGATGAGTGTTAGATCTTCATGTAGTGCTTGTGCAGAGTGATCACAGGTAGGGTCCTTCACAGCAGCCCCACCTTTTGCATGTTTTTCATTTCTCTGACAGTGTTAATTCATGGTGTTATTATTTCATGGCACCTACTGATTGAAATAGCCTGTGATGTTTTAAAAAGCCTTTATTTCATTATAAGGTCCTCTGTTTCAGTGGCTTTTCTCATTTTTAAAGTTGACAAAAGTCTTTGGAAATATATTGATACTTTTTCTCTCTCTTCCCCCATGTCTATTTCCTTGCAGTGCCCTCCAGAGTAACCCAGTGAGTGAGCTCCTGCTCTTACAAGGGTCTCTAGTACATCCATACCAGAGAAAGCACCAGCCACCTTCATGGGCCTCCACAGGCTGGTCCTTTCCACCCAGCCCATTTTCAGTTAGTAAGACTTAAACTCCAGGGAGCTACCCCAGCAGAGCAGCACTGTGCCTCTGGCTATGCCTGGCCAGCTTGAACAGAACAAAATGAAGATTAATTGACTTGATCTGACAGCATTAACTGGCCACTGAGACCCAAACTAATATCTCTGTGCAGGCTGTTGGCCTTACAGTATATAATCAAACGCTTGTCTGTTTTCATATTCTGTCTCTGCCACTGGCCAAGAGCAGATGCTTTGGTTAATGATGTTTATATCCAGGCCATCTTGCTAGGAGTCACCCTCAATACTGCTAAAATGACTATCCTACTGTATCCTATATATAGGATCTTAAAGAAGATTGATGTTAAAAACCCTCTACATAGTATAACACAAGAGACAGTGTAAGAAACTCTCTGGGTATTGCAGTAATAAAGTTATTTCCAGCTCACATTTATTGTAAATAATCTGTTTTCATTTTTTTTCACCCTCAAGAACAGTTTGTGTTGTAGCATTAGAATCCTTTTCATGGGTCTCTCAATTAATGTCTCCTTTCATGCTGTTGGCTGTGTTATAAACCCTGCAAGTACAACTGGCTTTGCACCCTAAATTGCATACTTTTAGTATTTTAAAATCCATGACTTTTGCTTTTTTTTTTGCTGGTGAGGCTAGTTAACTCTGAAAATCTGTTCATAAAGATAAAAACTTTTTAGGTCTCTCAAATGTTCTTATCAGAAAATAATAACGTATTATATCCAAAACAGTAAAAACTAATTTTATTCTTTTTCTAATTATAGACCAATTCTAAACAAGTTAAGCAATAAAAGTACTTGGCTAAAGGGAACTTGTGGTTTTGTTTTGGGGGGTTATTGGTTTTGGATTCAATATGAACTTTTACCCTTTGGTTAATTTTTTTCTGCTTTGCCTCATAAGAATTCTCCTTTGTTTGCCACCTGCTCTGTAGCTGAAGAAATGAAAAATGTGAAGATGGAGATTCTTAAGGAATCAGTAACACTATGATTGGTACTGTCCTTCACAATGTAGATTTAATTATTTTACTTTTTATTTTTATCTCTTTTTTAAGTCTGTGCCTTCTTTCTGTGTCAGCTTTCTTTGTTCTGGTGTGATTGCTATTGAAGTGGAAAAAGCATTTAAAATTGAATTCCTATAGCATTCAGGTGCTGCTAGTCTTCTAAGTACTCAGTCAAAAATGCTTGTGGCTATCTTCTGTTATTTGTGTTGTTTCTATTCAAATATGTTGAAGGGAGTCCTATCCTGCTGGGTATGCTGTAATTGTTCCAGTTGTTGGAAATGCAATTTCCAACAACATGTTGGTTTGTCTATCTGGACATCACAGCTGGAAGGCAACCCAGCCTTCCTGTCAGAAGCATCTTCTACACACAAATTCACAGGCCATGCACGTGGGCCTGAGAAATCTGTGCTCTACAGATTTGTCACTTTTCTCTTGGCATCCAAAGGCCTGAGATAAAAATGCCAAGATAGAGGGATGCTGCACCAAGACAACTGTTCAATGATGGTGAAGAGTGACTACCACTGGCAGAAGGGACTGCTCTACCCTCTCTGCTCTAATCAGATCACGGTGTTGCTGGATTGGGGGTGTGAAACAACTCTCCTCTTGGGGTTAAAAAGAAAGACCTCAAGGGAAGAAAAGCTTTACTATACAAGTTTCAGTGTCTAATCAATAATTAAAGGCCATAATGAAGTCTAGAAAAACAGTACCTGTTTAACTCTGCTTTGTGCCCAGCAAATGACTTGAGGCCGTGCAATTTCTGTAGTAATTCTGCTGCTGTTTCTAATGGTGTTGAATAAGGAGTGATTTCCTACCACAGGTGTTATAGATACTCTGCTAAACATTATTTAGATACTGATGACTGGTAAAACCAACACAGAGTACTAGGAATGAGGTGGGATGCTTCTAGATCTTTGGTGATCTTTATGCCATACCTACTTTGCAGAAAAAGAAGAATGCTTTGTTATAGGAATTTAGAAATAGGTAACAGAAAATTCAGCTGTCAAGAAAACAGAACATGTGGAAACCTTGAAAAAAAAAAAGCCCATTAGTCTGTTTGAAGCAGAAAATAACCTGTATAGAACATTCTTCAGAAAAACTGCACTTTAGACTGAGTAGCAGGGTTAGTTCTGGGAAAGAGTAACTACTTTGAATGACTGTGATGGGCAGAGTGTGTTAAAAAAGGGGCTAAAAAATAGACTATGGGGGAAGTGGACAATGAAGCTGGTGTCTCCAACCCTCTCATAAGGCTGAAGGTTAGGAGCTGTAAAGAAGCCCAGTCAGTAAAGAAGGTTAGCTTGACAGAGGCATCCATAGATGGTAAGGAAAGGAAGCAATTAGGCCAGCTCCTCCCGTGGTATTCTGGCATCTTTTCCAAGAACAACTAAGAATTTGGATGACAGGATTAAGTGCAGTGCTGCTCTGTGCTAAACCACTGAATGCTCCTGGGAAGCAGTGCTTACACTGCCTTGTCATCCTAGGAGATGGGTAGAAATGTTAAATTACAGGCAGTGGAAGGGCCTGACTGTTCGTGCTAAGGTGTTGCTGGCATCCTTGGTTCTCCAGGCACTGTTTGCTTCATGGGTGGCTTCAGTTTTTGTTATTAACACACTTACTGCCTTTGAAGGAGCTTGTTAGCACAGGTAGCACCCCCAGCCATCAGGATCTCTCCTGGCCCAGAGGTGGATCAGCTATTTGTGTGAGTTGTGCCTGCACAAGATAACAGCTCCTCAGCGGGCTGAGGGCCAGCGGTGCCAGGCTGATGCCCATCCCTGAGGAGCACTGAAAGCCTGCGGGGACATGCCACACACCCTCTCCTGCACAGAGAGCACTGATCCCCCTGTCCTCTCCTCAGCTGCAGCCTCAGAGATGGGATTATTTCAGTAACTTTCATCACTCTGGGCACACTGGCCTCAGGACACTGTCAGACTGGAGTGAGACATGCACACAATGTGATGCTGGAGCAGTCTGGGCAGAGCCCTGCCAGCTACATAAGACATTTTGGTCTCTGTGCAAAATGCTTCTTTTGCCTCTTCCTTCTGGAAGGCATACATTATCTAGAGTTTTCATTCTCCTGGGCAATCCCTTATTTCCTGGATGAAACGCATTTTATTTCTTTAAAATTTCAGAGGAGGCTTGGTGTTAAATGCTGTCTACAGAACATTTCATCTTCAGCCTTTTCAACAGAGATGTCTTTCTCTCTGTGGGGTAAGCAACCCGAATTCAATTTCAATGAAAAAAAATTATTTTTTCCTTTGCTTGCTCACTTTTGTTTTTTGTTAATTTTGTTGCTCAGAAGATTGTTAGGTTTAGCTGAGAATTTAAAATCTTACTCTTTGCATCAGCCTCTGGGTGATTACAAGTCTCCTGGGTTAGGTGCAAGACCTGGGTGAGTTTCCCACTGCAGTGCTCTCTGCAGCTTCCAAATCTGGAAAATCTTTGCATGCTTTGTGGGAACTTCACCTTATTTCTCTAGAACAGGGAAGAAAGAGCCACTAGAGAAAGAAATTGTAAAGCTTGTAGCCAAGCCAGTTTCTAAAGTTAGGGTGGGAAGGTATGCAACCATTTAATACCAGGAATCTAACCAGCTCCCAGAATAGTCTGGCATAAACCTGTTGGTAAAAAGTTTTGATGTAAATGGAGTGCCTAATGAAGGTATCATGCTTCTCAGTCCCACAAGGGTCTTTCCTCAGTGTCTGCTAACACACCCATTTGCTAATTATAAACATTCACTCAGGCTGCTTGTTTCTCTCCACTCAGAAATGTAACTAAAACCAAAGAGTCTGTAATTGAGGACAAGACCACAAAGAAAGTAGCAGAGATAATGAAGGTATCAAGAAGAAAAGAGACACATGGGTGAACAAGAAAACAGAGAAGCTTAACAGCTTTGGTGCAAAGCTGCCAGAAGTTTGACTGACAGGTGAAAGCAGCTCAAGAGACCTGCCTTTTTGATAAGGACAAATGAAGATATTTTAGGATTTGAAGTGTAGGTAATTTTTCAAATGTTGCTTTTATTACAAAGCTGGGCTGGTTAAGACAAACATGCAGTCCTGGGGGGATGATGATGCTAGATCATATGAGTCAGATTCTGCCCTCAGAAATAGTTCTGTAGGCAAGCATAAGCCAAATGTAAAAAGTGTGATTAGATGCTATATTTCATGCTAAAGAGGAAAAAAAATAGAGTAACTGCCAGCTGTGGATAAAGTTTTGCAAATCTCAGTACTCAAGCAAAGTAACTAAAACATCTGTCAGTGAGGATTCTTCCAGAGTCCACTAGATAATTAGGCAGAGCAAATAATTAAACATAAATCACGTCACGGTATTTTCCTCTGGTTCTGGTGACATTTGTTTAACACACTTAAGTTTCTCCTAACAAAGTTAGGAAACTATTACTAGTTTCCACCAGTGAATCTGATTCAGCATATGCCTTTGTAATAAGTAAGTTTACTTGTAATTCTTGCTCCTTAGTTTTTCTATTGGTATAGATTTTAATAATGCATCAAGAAGTAATTCCAGTTTAACAAAAACAGATCAGCAACAGAAATACTCTCATTTTATTGAAATAGTTGTACTAGAGTATTGTGTGCTTGACTATGAATCAGCTCAAATTCACTATCAAGTCTGTATAAACTAGTAAGAGGTATCACCTATTCTGTCAAGTCTACCCTCATATCTGGACTTGTTTCCTACACAGAGCCATCAGATTCCTGACTTGGGAATCTCTAATACCCTTCCCAACTGTTTGTTAACATCCCAAGTTCTATTTTCCATGGCAAAAGCCTGAAGGGGAACAAAACCCAGGAGTTAAAAGCTACAAGTCCAGCAATGAGATGTAGTGTCAGAGGTACCGTATAGTGAAATGTCCAAAGTGACTATTTTAGTACTTAAAATATTGGTGAAATTTTAGATTTGATTCTGTGGATGCTTCACTCTTAGAAAAGATGTGGGCCAGAGCTGGACAGAGTTCAGAAAAAAAGAAATAGAAAGACAGAGATTTTAAAAAATCATGTCCTATGAGTTGAAGGCAGTGTGATGTTTAGTCTAGAGAAGACTGAGGAGAGGTGTGATAACAATGTTTGTTAATTTTAAGAGATACTCCAAGGAGGAAAGGAATAATGATATTCCAGAGGGAAAAAAGCACATGAAGCAATGCTCTTAAATAGAGGTGAAGGAGACTTCTGTTAAATTTTAGGGGAACATAAGCTGTTCTAATATTAAAGATAGCCAAGGAATGGAGGATCTTGACAGTAGATGTGAGAGGCGATGGAAGCCCATTGTTAGGATTCTGTAATAAATGACTTTACATACGTACTGCTGTGTAAATATCCAAAGTATGCCTGGAAGGATTTAGCACAGTTTTTTAGCAGCTGTGGTGAGCTGCATAGTCTCTTAAGGATAATTGAGGGTGACCATTCTTCCACCATGACATGAACAGAACTAAAGAGAAAAAAGCAGAAGCTGTTGCTCATCCAATGTAGGTGGTTTCAGTCACTCAGGGCATGACACCTGGGTTTTGGTAATGCAGAAGAGGGGCTCTAGGGTTTTGAAAAGGAGGCATTTGAAGGCAGGCATGGGCTCCAGGTTGGTGTCAGCTCTGTGGGCGCTGTTGCTTAGATGCTGCTGTTCAATATAAAAATGACTTTGCCTTGAACCTTTCAGGGTGGTTTCTGCAGTCTAAGCTTTCATCAGTTTTCTGTTCAAGTGTTGTGTGTGCTAAGGCCAAGCACCCAGCTCCCATGAGCTGGAGAACCCTGTTCTATGTCTCTTTGCCTCCTTGCCTTTCAGCTTTCACTGACACCCTCTGGCCTGCAAAGACTGCCTGGGCCGAGTCCCCTCATTTCCAGGATCCAGTTCCCCTAACCAGCATATCAGGCCATGGATGTTTCTCTTGAAGCAAGACACTTTCAGCACTTGATGTAGTTTTGCTGCTTAAGGTCTCTTTACAGTCTGGACAGTCCCTATGCCCCGTGGTTCCCAGGATCGCTCTTTGTAAACTGTCACTTTCTGCCTTCCTTAAGAATTATCCTGAAATCCATAAGCACGGGATGGCAGCCAGAGGTTGGTGGAACTGATTTAAGACGTGAGCTTATCTGCCTCATTAAATAACCAGAAGAAGCTGGCTTCAACTTTCCTTTAAAAAGCTCAGTCATACCAACAGCAGAAGATTAGGGTATAAATCATCCATTTGGCAGGGTTAATACAAAAATACCTCTCTGTTGCTCAGCACTTGTTTTCATCCGTTTTCTTAGTTACGCAGCCTGGCTGCCTCTGGCACCCACTATGCAGTTTCTATTTTGAGCGATGGCTCCCAGGGCCCACGGGGCTATGGGGCTTTCTTCTCCAAGTGGGGCTTTTCCCGGCATGGTGAGGGAATGGACACCCCGCTCCCCAGCTGCACTTTGAAATCACACACGTCTCCCAAAGCAGTTCTAAGCAGATAACTCTACTTGTCCAAAGGTGCATCCCCAGCTCTCCTCCTTCCCTGGGAGTGCCTTTGGCTGCCTGGGAGCCTCAGTCACCCCTCAGGAGCTGTGCGCTCCCTGCAGTTTTGTGGCCTAAGCCTCAGGGATCAGTGCAAACTCCAGGAATGAAGCTTTGCTTCTTTTCCTCCCCCCGCGCGTTCCTGGAGGCTGCCCCGGCCATCTGGCCGCATGACTCACGGCTTTTAGGCCCAATGAGGGGCCGAGACAAAGGAGCCATTCTTCAGCCCAGGCTCCGGGCCGCTACAAAAGCTGTGAGATAGGCATCTCTCCCTCTCCTCCTGGAGACCCGGGCCCTCGTGTGGCGCAGGAGCCCCTGCAGAGCAGGCATGGTGTCCTGCTGCTGCCATTCCTCGGCACCTCCGGCTCCTCGGTGTCCTGGGCAGGCCCAGGTTGTTTGTGGCGGCTGCCAGGTGTCTCCTCCCAGCCGTGTTCTCTCCCTTGCTTGGCAAGACGCTCTTCTGTTCCCAGCTGCGGCTTTGCCACCGCTGCGTGTGACTCGGGACGCAGAGCCCGGGCAGAAAGGTGCTGCTGAAACAGGGCAGCAGCCCTGGCTGCCCCTCGCTGTCCTTGGCCCTACTGAACCCCCCTTGCCAGACTGGAAAACTCTATTGTCCTGAACAGAACCTGCTACATTGCCTAAGCATCTGTCAAATGCAAGAAGTGTCTTACTTCTGCCTATTCACTGCTTGTTTCTGGGCATTCCATGAGCTATTTATTGAAATATAGTTGTACTAGTGTATTTTTTCCAGGGGGTTAAATTTCTCACCACAGGAAAAGAGTACAAATCACCCTTGTGCTATGTTTGAAAATAATTCTTATTTTGTTTTCTACAGCCCCAGTTGCAGAAGACTGTTAGCAGATACTCTGTGTTTGTGCCTGGAAAATCCCGGTACAAATACAGGTAAGTCTGTGGTGTCAGGGCTATCATATACCGAAACTAATGTATTTAGACTTTGCTTCATGTCTTTTGGGCTGATCAGAACTCTGTGCCCCCGGCTGAACTTTAAATCACAGTTGATTGCTGTATTCCAGGTCTGAGCTGTTGCTCCCAGTGAGCTGCCTGCTCTCCTGGCGAAAATACTGAACTAAAAAGGAGAGACAGAAGAGGAGAGCAATGAGCCAGTTGTAGATGTGGGGGTAAGGACTTCATAGAAGAGTAAAAGGCATCGTCTCTTTTGCTCATATTTTTGCATGAGGTGGAGGTAATCCAGCAGTTTAAGGCAGGGAAGATACTGGGGGAACCAGGCCAGGCATAGCCAAAACAAGTGACACCTCAGTATGCAGCTTCCAGCTGTGAAGAAACTGTGTTGATTCTCATCCCAGAGGTATAAATGTATGTTTTGTCAAGGCTGAAAGGAAGCTCCTGATCCTTTGCTGGCACTTAGTGCTATAAAAGCATCAGAGTTAAGCAGGCAGAGACCAGTGGAAGCTAAGTGGAACCTGACAGCAAAAGCAATAGGAAATACACTGTGAGCAGGACAGGGTGACACCCCCAGGCCCGACAGGAAGCCAGCAGAATCTGGGAAGGAAAGACTCTAGCTTCAGTGTTTGCATGGGTGTCTCTCTGACAACCTTGGCAGGACAGTTCAGTCCCAGAGAGCCGTGGGTGAGATGTTTTTTAGCAGCTGTGAACCTGGTTATTGTGTGCACTGGGCCACTCCTTCTCTCTGCTATTGTTTCACTTTTCCGCCTTTGTTCCTTTCAACTTTTCCATCTGATCAGACCCCATAGAAATTAATACTACTGTAAACAACCACTTAAGATAGTTCCATATGCTTTAGAAATAATATTCATGTTTTCCAGTTGAGAAACAACTGCACTATTAAACCTGCCCGGGCTCTTCAGGAGGCCCTGGTGACCTTACATTGGGACAATTCTTCAGTCAATCCCTGCATTCTGTAGAGTAGAGCACTTTTCTTTTGCAGTATTTGAACTCTGTCAACGCTCACTCTGTGAGCATTGTGTTACCTGTAATTACATTTACTACAGCATATGCCAATAAAAATAGTTTGCCAGAGTCAGGTGTGAGCATGAAGTATAATTTAGGTGTATGTACAGGTACTTTGTGCATTGTAACTACTCAAGATGTATTATAGATAATGATGACCTATGTGGGTTATCAGTTCTTTCTCTACTTCTGTAATGTTTTGATCTATGAACTATCCATAAGTATTCCTTATGGATAGTTCATTCAGCTCCAAGAGGAAGTACGGTCTTCATTCTACTTTAGGAGTTTTTAAATTTAGGAATAATGCTCCATAAAATTCTGTGTATGTGTCCCGTCAGTGAGTTCCTCTTCCCTGATTGAAATTGCACCTCTCACTAAGAGATCTCCTGTCTCTTTTGCATTTTCACTCAGCTACCAAGAAATTTACCTTATCTAAAGCATCAGCTGCAAATACACTACTGCTGGTTGTGGGACAGTCCTGCAGGAGACCCCTGCTATCTTCCCATCCCCCAAGCACAGTCCTGGCTCTTTGCTGTTCAGCAGTTCTGTTGCACGGTTATTTTCTTCACTTTCACTGTCTGCAGCTGAGTATTTACAGTACAGTCAGCTGCCAATATCTTAGTGAGAAACACAGCAAAACCTTTTCTGTTTCTGAGAATATCTGCTTTTGCTCAGGCTACTCTGTCCCGATTTCCTAGGGATATAATAATCAGGAAAAATTTCATTGTGTTTTTCTTACAGCCTATTTTATGGTGTCAGAGGGGTTCTCCAGTGCAGTCACTATGTTATCTAGGTGTTCACTGATATATACCTTCATCCAGCTCTTTGCTTAATTTACAATTTAAGCCACTGGATTTTGCCAGTATTTGCCAGGAAAACTCCCCTGCATGGTTCAAATTTCTGTCCATAATGTGTGCATTTTCCCCAGCATGTGCTCTTCAATATTTCAGCCCAAGCTCATGAACTGACTGCTTAAAACCAGCACCAGAAGCACAACAGTTGTGACCCGTGGGATGTGGGCATCTGTTCTGCTCTCCTGCCAGGGCGGCCTCCACTGCTGGAGCTGCTCTGTGGCACAGGTATTGCCAGCTCAGTGTAAAGTGTGAGCAGATGCTGGATGCAAATGCAGCTGCCTCTGTACCCTTGCTGACTACAAACCATTTTGTGGTAACTCTTTGTAGACGGTATACCTTCTGCCTTGTTGTCCTTGCAAAAATCAGTAGGAGAACTCATTTCCAGGAGGATACCCCAACCATACAATGAGAGTGAGTTTTTTGCAAGCTGTAAAGCACATGTGCATTCTTTAGTTAAAGATCTTTTACAGCTCTTGTGATTTAGACTGAAGACCTTTAGACAAGATGTATTTTACTCTCAGCAGTCTTTCTGCAGTCAGTCTGTCCTTACAAGGAAGATTATTATCAGTAGCTTTCCATGAAAAATCAATGTAAACTAGATGTATCTGCTAGTCAGATTATACTAATGAGAACTGCACAAAATCCATTACCAGATTCATTAAAATATTTTCCTTTTTTAAAATTTGGCTTCCAGCTTAGAACAGCCTTCAAACTATTCCATTAGTGCTGCTGCCTCCCCTTTCTGTTAAGCTAAAAGCTGAGATAACGTGTGCTCAGAGCAAATGAATGATGCAAGATGATCAGTATGCTGGTACAGCTGTGCTGGAGATTTGCAGTTGCATTTAAACCATTGGTAAATTTACACAAGCATTTCAGAGATCAGACTAACTGGCTTCGAGGCAGAGCACAGTATCTTCCTCCTCTTGATACAGATGTCATTAGTTCTGGGAAGAATGGGACTACCACAGAATTATTTATACAGCAAGCACTATTTGTTTTAAGAGATGGTCTCTGAAGTGAAAATAGTCTCAGAGATTCTAAAAACCTATTTCTGATTAAAATAAACAAATAAGTAAGGTCTTGTAAACCAAACGAAAATGTAAGGAACCCTTCCAATGTTTTTATGAAGTCATTTGTTGACAGAACTCAGTGATGAGGATATTAAAGGAGGAATATTTAGTAAATATTTTACTGCCCTCCACTGGACAAGCAGCAGGATATCCCCATCGAGGACGGTGCTGTGCGACCGGTTTACTTTAGATGCAATTGAAGCCGTGTGTTCTGCCTCTAGTGAGCATTACAGGCGTTTGATTTTTGAAGCTAAAATTGGATGGTTTTGATTTTAAACTGAAAAATATTAAAGATCTGCCTGGTAGAGCAGAGCTACCCGTGAAGGTGTTGACCAGAAATTGTTGTGCATTCAGGATCCAGAGGGATTTACTCTTTCTACCCTAATCAGAAGAGCAACACAGAATTTGGGGGTTGTGAATAGGTACCTGAAAAGAGAAAAGATTTTCTTCTTTCTCTACTCCTCTAATGTTTTGATCTATGAATATGAGATATCTGCAGGCATGTATGCCTGTGGATGGATTTTGTGCTTAGTCATTGCACATAACTTCTGTGGTTTATAGCAATGATGTCATGTTGACCTTGCTGTTAATTCATTAGCAACTTTGTACCTGCTGTAGTCCTTGACAGAGGACTAACATCAGTATTGTATCTAGAAACATTTATTATTAAAATATTTTCTAGTTTGAATAATATTTGAGATGATAGCCTGAAAAAAATTGCTTTATCAATCCAGGAGACTGAGACAGTCACAGGGACTGAAGGGTAAATCATTCTTGTGAAAGTAGAGAACGGACAGCTTAGAAGGGAAGGGGATTTGCAAAAAAACCAAAGATATAGCAGACCTGCATAGACAGGGGTCAGAATGGTTGCTGAGAAGGCTGGAAGAAATATTCACTGTGTACATACAGTTGGGAAATTTCCTGTGTAAGGGGCACTTTTGATGACCATAGACTTGATACATGATGTGCAGAACATTTCCTTTGGAACTTATTAGGTTTCCATTCGTATATTGCAGAGCATATATGGAGCTGACCCCTCAGGCAAGGGACGGTTTTAGGTTTGGCTGTGAATATTTTCACCACTTATTTTGTTCTGACATTTTCATATGAAACACAGGAAGTGGAAACAAGAACAAGAAACATTAATCTATAATCTGTTTTTGGTCCAAGAAACTAGGCGTGATTCATATCAGACAATAAAAATGAACCACATGATAATCAAACCCTGAAGAGCCTGAAACCTACTGGTAGCCTACTCCTACTTTGTAGGAGGATGACCACATTTGTTTTTTTAATGTTCATGTATTTGCAGTTGCTGTCTCAGTATTATAGTTGAAAGGATTATGACAGAACAGATTTTAGCTCCAGTCTAAGTTTGAAAGCTACTTAATAGCTACTATGCTAGATTTAATTTATCCTAGTTGATAATCATGCTGCTATTTTCTTGGTTCAAGTTTTACCTTACTCTTTCTCCAAATGTCAGAGATCTGCTGTTTGGAGTTTTATTTCTATTTGTAATATTGCTTTCCTGTATTGCAGAAGTTCTACCCACCACAGTGTATCCATACCATGTGGCTGTTCTTTGTGATTGCCACTAACACACAGCATTTGGTTAACTGTGTTAGAGGAATTCTTGCATTTGATTTCTCTTCCTTCTTCATAACAACATGTGATTTTATTCAGCATAAGGAATTTTATTCAACAAAAAAGAACAACTGTTTAAACTCCAGTTCATATGAAATTTTTAAAAATGTTTTATTTTAGGAATATTAAAAGCAATTTTTTTCTCCAACGTATCAAGCACAAAATGTTCAGGCTGTCTTTTAAGGTAAATATACACATACATTAAAAAGCAAAAATGGCTTTTTAATAATGATGAGATTTGTTTTGACATGAGTAATTTTGGTCTTTACCTTCTAAAAATAAAGAGAAAAACTCCTCCTGGTTCATTCTTATGGTGATCATGATAAGAAATAAATCTGTTTAATATCATACTGTCCTATGTTGAAAAATATTATCCATGTCAGGATAATTAAATTCAGGAAACAGGAAAGAGAAAATCATCAAAACCATTGAAAAAAATAAGGCAACTACCATAGTTATCTAGTGAAAGTCTGTAGGAAAGCAGGAAGCTGATTTTTTAGAGCAAACTTTGACTGTAAACTCCAAGTGTTACATTCAACACCTAAATTCACTTCGCAGCAAAATAGGGTTGAATTATCCCACTTCTTGAGGGTTTTAAACACATTGGTTGGAATTCTATTGTTTTTCCACCAAACATGAGGAAGTGCTGTATTAGTGTTCTATTCATGGAAGATGCTACCTGCTGCTTTCTTATTGTAGATGATTCTTCAATATAAATTTCAAAAGAATTATTGTGTGTATTTCTAGACCCTGGTTTTATATATTTACACGTGTAGCACTTATAAATCTCTTGTTCTGTGTAGAGCTTGAGTATGTTTAGACAGAGATTCAAAACACATTAAATAAGAACATTTATTAGGTCATCAACATTTTTTTTTAATTTTCAGACATAATTTTTTTTGTATAAAAATAACTTCAAAGCTAGTGCTTAAGAGGTTGTTTGTACTGGCCTATCACTAAAAGTGATCAGAATCACCAGTAAATGTCTGAATGATAGACACATGTATAATGTATCCTACCACTCATACAGTGCAATTTCAGGTTGTTTTGGTTCTACTGGTGATACTCTGCAGTACTTCATTATGCCTGTATTTAATCAATGCTGCAGGTGTGCAAACATAAAAATCGTCTCTCTTATTCCTTTTTCCTCCTATCTGAAATTTCTCATTTAGAATTAGTCAAAAATACTATCTTCATTACAATAAGCGTGCTCTGATGAAGAAAAATAGAGAAGTAGCCATGATTTTTCTTCATAGTTATATCCATGATATTTTAAATTTTAAATAGCCCAAAAAAGTCTGTGAATAATACTAAAATACAACATGCTTTGTGGGTTTGTTTTCTTTTTTTTTGCTGAGAGAAATGAACTTAAGTTTATTTCATGGAATTAAAAACGTCCTTTTTTATTATAACATAACATTAATTTTTTTTTTCAATATATACATGTATATATGTTATTATGTATTTATATCTGTTTATTTCCTTTGTGTATAGAAGAATTAGGAGACATCCTGAACCCTACCTTAATTTAGGACACAATTTAAGATTAAGCTTAAAATGGTTTACTTTCTCATGAAAATGAATCGAAAACATCCAAAGATTATGCTATTTTATAAAGTAACCCACCAAATTTGTTTCTAAATCTAGGAGTGTGTTTTCAATGTATTCTGAAATCATAAATCTCCTTTGGTTGGTGTAACATGCTGTGTATCAGTACAGAAGCACTGGTGCTGAGCTCTGTGCACGGCTGCAAGATTTCCACAGCCAACCCAGTGCTGCCACAGTCCATGGTCTGCAGAGAGACACTGCAGCTAGGTTTACACTACTGAACCCCCATATAAACTCAGTGGATGCAATTGGGTTTCATGCTGCTGGATAAGAAATGCATTTCCTGACAAAACACTCCCTTTTTGTGTATAATTACCTATGGAATAAGCAACTCTGAACAGCAGATATTTTTTTTCCCAGGGCAAGAAGTCATTGTTAGAGCTGGGGAAGGAAATGTCTCATACCTTCCGACTAGTCCATTGGTCTGAGAGTGCATTTACTGTAGAATGCACCAGGTAGCCCAAAACAGGAAATTAATAAAAATTACATTGAGCTTTCTTAAGGGAGATATCAAGTAATCAATTTAGGTGCAGATTCATATTTAGGAAGCTGGGACTGTGTGTTCTCCAGTCTAAACCATCCTAAACCTCTGGTTTTAGTAGGTAATGAGGAAGCAGGTCCATAATTTTGTCTTTGTCTGACTTCCTCTGAGGCAGCCAACAACCCCTTGGGACTCACCAGTGCCAGAGCTCGGCATGCCCTTGGCCTTCAGACTTCCTTGGAAAGAAGAGGAGGGTCATCATTCCTTTGAGTTGCAAGACCTGACAGTTTTAAAATATAGTCCAGGAAATAACCAAACCAGATACATTTTCTATTGGCAGCACTCACAAGATGTTTCTTGATAAGTATCTACCTCTAAATAACAATTTCACCCCCAAGCAGATGGGCAGAAAACTTTACCAAGGACAAATTTGTAAGGATACACCCCAAATAAATGAAAAAAACCCCTATTTCCACACTGCATTATTCAAACTTTTTCAGGAGTTTTGGTTGTCTGGGACAAGTGAGATAGTTCACAGAATATAGCCCAGTACAGAAATCCTACCATGAATCACAGGAAAAGCTCTATGCAAGTTATAAATCAAGCTCTCTGATTTTTTTTTAGGAGACAAGACACTACTAAACAAACATTGTGTTAATTGCAATCAATACGCATGAAAGTCCCTTGAGATTACTCACTTTGGTTGTACTGGAAGACAACCCACCTCAAAGGATCAGGAAAGTGGGCAACCTGCTCTTGGTAGTCTCATCTGTTGTGCAGCTTCAGAGCAGTCCTGAGTGTTGCAGGGAGAGTGGCCCTGGTGTCTCCAGCAGAGGCTTGTCGAAGAATGAAAATTAAAATAGTGACCTTTTTTCCTTTGAACTTACCAGACATGCATAATTAAACTCAGGAAACCTTGTGCAACCAAATCTTTTAACTACTCACCTTAAAATGTGGCTCTTGATGTGGATATCTCTGCTGCATTACAGGACCATGAAAAGAGCCGTGTGAGAAACCTTGGAAGTGTGATTTATTGAATGGATCTTTTCTCTATTTGTCAGCAGGCATATTCTAACAGCCCTTATATGTATTTTTCTTACAGTGCGGCTTACCCAAAAGGCTTCCCATCTGAGTAGTCCATGACTGTGGCCTTTTGAGTTTATGACAGGCAGTCTGTGGCTCAGGTGGAATTTACAGCAAGTCAGTAGTTCTGGCAGCAAAGACCATGTTGTCATTCATGTCCTGACAGAAAGGCAATCTCTGTGTCTCTTCTGTACCACACCAGATCAAACACTCATGCTTAAGACTGTACAGAATGCCAGGAAAGATTTTAATGGTCCTTGGCATAAGATAGCATTGAGCAAGAAAGGAAATAATGCAAAATTATTTCTTGATTGTGAGAAGGTCCATTTTATCCCTTAAAGTAAGGAGAGCAACACTTGAAGATGTGAATATATTTTGCTATGAAGCCATCAGCTCTTTTGGTTGGTGGATCAGGCAGGTGGGTCACTGTCTTCCTCCTGGTACCTGTTGCGAAGAAATGTGTGATGCTGACTGACTCCCTGATGGGACTCACAAGTGAGTTGTTTTTCTGAGAGTTTAACCACCTTTTGTTCCTACTGCACCCATTTCCATCCTTGTGTAATCTCTTAAGGAGTGTCTTCTTTTTATTGCAGTCAGTATCCTTTTATTTTTATTTTGTGGGATTTTTTTGTTTGTTTGTTTTGTTTTTTTAAGTCTGCCAAAAGCAGTCACTTTTACTGAGAATTTTTAATAATCTTCGGGCAGATTCCCACCCCAACTCCATCACCCATTTGTCAATCTTATAGAAATGGGGGAAAAAATTCCTGATTTTTACTAGAATAATGGAGCTTTCAATTGTGGAAAGCTTGGTTTTCTTTTTTTCTTATAACAGAGCCCCTCTTAGGGGCTCTTTGCAACTAGTCAGGGTTTTTCTTGCAAATGGAATTATTATTTATCCAGCTCCTCCCTCTAGTGGTGACCAGAGGGCTCAAAATCGAAGGAAGTTTTCATGCTTGTGAGATTTATATCTACAAGTCACACAACCCTGTGTATTGGTGGCACCCTTGTTTTCTGTAAATGCAGTGTTGTGGTTACTAAGTCCACTATTTGTGAAAGAGTTTACTAATTTTAAATTTTTTTGTGGGTACTAAATGGAAGAAATTAAGAGGGAAAGAAAGCAATTGGAGCAAAATTAGATACTATACTTTGAATTAAAATAGTGCTGTTCTTCATAAAACTGCAGTGAGTATTTGACCTAAAACTTCAATTGAAAAAGAAAATTATTTTATTGTTGAAATCAGTAGAGATGTAATTGCCTCCTAGTCTGTATTCAATTAGGAGACTCTGCAGTTTCTCCACAGGACCTGAAGTCGTGTTTAAGGGGAGGAATCTACTGGATACATGTAGAGATGAGTTTAAGCAGCAGAGCAGAGTCGGGGCCTGTGTGGAAGCAGAGGCTTCAGCAGGCTGATGGACACAGTGCCTGCAGTGCTTGAGTGGTCACAAACTGTGTCCAGGAGCAGATCAGGGCTAGGGCTTTGGTGTGTGTGTTTGTTTCACCCATATATTTGTTCTCTAAATACTCTCATGGTGTGTGTGGTTAGACAATTATTTTATGTGTCCCTGAGATACTCTTAAAGAAACTTGAAATTCACTGTATTGCAGATAAAGCTGCTTGGACGGCTGCCGGAAACTTCCCGCTACAGCCAGGCTGTGCTCTCTTCCCGGCAGCGCAGGCTTCCTCTCATAATTACTTTTCCTGGTGATTATTTAATATTAGCTTGCCAGTTCTCCCTAATTTTCTGTGATTGTCTGAGAACATGCAGCTCTTTTTTATTGACTGCACAGCTGAAATGAATTTATAAACAGAAAGAGCAGGTTTTAGTCTCACTCGGTATACGAAGCAAGAACATTTAGAAACTGATTATTTTGGTCAGAATGAAGAGACATGCTCATTGTGAGTTCTGTCTGTGGAGGGGGCTTAGAGGGGGGTTGGCATTTAGGAATGGGTCAGAGTTGCTGTGCTTGTGAGGCAGCCTGCTGCTGTGTAGGTCACCTCCTGAGGGGTGCATGGGTGCCCTGCTTGATGTGGGAATTGCAGGAGCCCCAAAACATTTATGTGATTGCACTTGCAGTGTCTGCCAAGGGACAGCTCTGCTACAAGAATTTACAGCCTTTCTAATGTACTCTGAGAAGAAGCAGCTTTGCGGTTCCTCACACAGCAAAAACAAAACCAAAGCCAGAACCAAGTGCTGTTCCCAAGAGCTGCTTGCTGCAGTCCCAGCTGGTTGCCTGCACTTGGCACGGACGGGCTGTCTCTCTCCACCTCCCTCTGCCTCCTTCCTGTCTGCACAGACTTTGTCTTTGAGATCTTCCCGGATGCAGGGGAAGAAAAGGCCTGCCAGCTCTCCGGTGCTTGTTCCTCTTCAGCTTGCAGAGTCACTGAAACTTATTTGCCAGCAAATTTGCCTTTGGATGGAAATCAGAACTTGGAAAATAAATAATGCCTCTTCATTTCCACCATGGAGACAGGGCTGAACTTGGACAGTCGCTGGAAACCCACAAGCCAGTGTGTCAGCAGCATTCAGCAAAGGCATGGAGCCCCAGGCCACCAGATAACATTTAAACACAGTCAGCTGTGCCTGAGGAGCTTTCCATGTCCACATGGAAGTGCTGCTGATTTCCTTTCATGGCCCATTTTTCTTTTAATACAACTACCAAGGTCAAAAAGGACAGTCTGAAAGTATTATAAATATAGCAGCCATATGCTGCAGTTTCGCTATCAAAACAAGGTACCACCCTTCTCTCTTACCAAGCCAGAATCAAATAGGGTGAGAAGCAGAGCAGCACCAGGGTGCAGGTGGTCAGCAGAATTTTTTTATTGCCTGCACACTGTGATCCCACAAAAATCTACAAATATCTTCCCACACCTCTCCCCTCTGCCTGTGGAAAGGCACCTGGGCTCCAGAAATCTGGCCTTGTGTAAGACTTGCTTGGCTCCTCTCAGCAGAGAGGAAGCAAAGGCCATGGCGTGTTGAGGATGGCTGCTATGGGATTTGGGATTTTAGTCACTCATTAAGAAGTGAAAATACACTTATGATCCTCTGTGGGGGAAAAAAAATAAATTCACAGACTGAAGCATTCTGGTGTCACACTGAGCAAGCTGTCATCCTAGCAGCCAGACCTAAAAGTACGTGGAGGAAGCTGAGAGGTTTTAAGCACTGCTGTCATGGTAGGCTCTGCTCTGGTACCTGATCTCATCTGCGCTGTGCTGTTACATGTCCTGCATGTGTGATGTGAAGGTTTCTGAAGCTCAGCTGTCACGTTTGCCAAATGCTGTAGGCTGCACTAGAAATGCTGGTTTCTCAGCCATGAGTGTTTCTCAGAATATAGGCTGCTGTGGGAATCAATCCTAGGGTTAGTAATGGCAGCATCTTCTCCTTGCACCTCCAGGACTGTGCTGAGCTACAGGGTAAAATTAGACAATCTTCTGCCTCAAGGTATAACTAGAAGCTGAATAGAAAGTGCTGTGCTTCAACATGGTCATTAAAAAATATTCAACTGTAATAAATTCACTTAGAGATGACAAAATTTGTTTATCTATTGTTAGCAGAGTTCTAGGTGATCGAATAGAGTATGGAATTGTCAGAGTTGTGGCACAATTGTACAATTTTACTGGATTTCTACTTTCATATGTCTCTGATTAAATTTTATTTCCTTAATAATGACAACTGTTTTCTTTTTCAATAGTAATTGTTTAAGGTAAGAAAGTTCACAAAAGGGTACATGTTGAATGGAATAGCACTTGCTTTCTATTGTGCTTTAAAAAGTCTGACATATGTTGCTACTAAACAAGCTAACATTAAATTTTAAGGAGAAAGTACCTTGACAAGGAGCTATGCCACTTTTTCATCAAATTTTTAAACTGAATTTTTTGTCTGTAAATGGTGAATATAAAGCATGAGGGAGGAGAATTACCTTCTTTTAAAAATTATATTAGATGCTTCCTTTGTGTAACTCCTTTACATTCCCAGAACCTTAGGCTAAGAAACTTGGTCTGTACGAAGATATGGAAATTGCTTAAAGTTACATAATTGCTTGAAAAATTAGATGAGATCAGTAATATAAAATTGCTCATTTGGTTGACAGGTTTTTAATGCTGTAGTAGTTTCTGTATTATGAATGCATTTCTCTTTCAAAGGGGAGCAGCTCTTTGCCTGTTTTAAATTCTCCCTGCAATACCTACATGTGTCTCTTGCAGTTTTAGTGTATTGTTAGAGACTAAAGTTGAAATACGTGTAGCATAATGCCATTATCTTCAACAGAGCAATAAAATTGTTATTACTGAAGGCAGCTGGTAGTACAAATTACTTTTTTCCCTTTGGGGAGTATCTGAAAGACTTGAAACAGAGGACAGCCCACAGTAAAAGTAGAGAAGGTTGATTTTATGACTTGTCTCCTACGTGAAGGTTTTGTATTACTCTTACTGTCCTCTTTCCATGTTCCATTGTCTAATTTCAACCAAATGTGAGTCATCTCAGAGTAAGTAGTCAAGGTCCCACAAGCTTTGGGAAATACAAAATAATAAACTCTAGAACATGAAAATCTAAACACCAAGAATGGCTGGGGTTAGCACTCTGGTTTGAGCAAGAGAAGCAGAACACAGCCTCTCTTTTTCCTGGCAGCAGAGGCTGGTCAGGCAGCAAATGCCATCTATGCCCTATCAGAGGTCTGGACTACCTGCAGCTTATGGCAGTTTTCCCCATGTGCCAAACTGTGAAAGGCTGGCAGAAGACACGGAAGGAAAACAAGGGCTGAATAGTCTGTAGTGGGGATCAGTGTAAGGATCAGCGTTGACAAAGCATACTGAAACAACCTTCATTTGTTTGCTACTGCAGCCATTGCCAATTATGGCTTCAAAACTGAGAAACAAATTTGAAAGCCATGTGGTAGGGAAAGCCTTGGTGTGCAAGTGGTGATACTAATGACTCAAAGGCAGCTCTCTTCTTGCTGAGTGAATACTGAATTGGCACTGCAGGATTTCTGTACAATGACACCTTTCTGACCATGAGCTTTTCCTAATGACTTTCAGAAATTTGTTTCTGGTTACTTATGGTTTTTGAATTATCTTCTTTTTTTCTGTCACACAATTGGAGAGACTAAAACTTTCCCTGTCATTAGGCCCAGAAGGATGTTTCTAGAGAAGATTTCTGGCTCGTTGAATCTGTATTTAGCCTTACAAGGAAATTAAACCAATCTGATAAGATCACAGATATTTGCTTGAAAATTTTTTTATTTTTGTAAAAGCCATACTTTAAATCAACTACATTTGAATATTTGACTATAAACATAATTTTAGCCTGGATACTAGAAGAAGGCAGTACAGCCAAACACTATTAACCAGATAATTACAGGCAATTTAGATAGCATTTTAGTGAGATTTTTTTGATGGAGCTGTTTCTACTTTATTTTCCTAATGTTTCTAAAGCTCCTTAACTTTAAAAGGGACTACCTTTTCTAGACATTCTTACAATTAGAAGTGTGTGAAAGAATGTTTTGGTGCAAACTTCTGCTTCTGCAGACAGCATGAGGAAGTAACATGCCAGCAGCTGGTCCCTCTACAGAAACCTGCTGGTGGTTTATCCAGGACATCGGGATACTCTTGTGTATCCTGGGCACTAGGTAAGTGTACTGGAAGAGAAAAATACGCTCATTTCACAAATGTAGCTGTTTTTGAAGCACTTATATGGAATATTAAGGACTTTTGTTGGTGCAGTGTTATACTTGATTTTGTTCTTATTGAGCTAAAGCTGAAATGAATTTTCCATTTCTTTCAACAGGAACCAAAGGTGGTTTTTTTACCTGCAGGGAAAAAATTACAGATTTATTGTGTTTGAATGTCCAGGATTTGGTATTGGCCGGCTACAGAGGTCACTTCAGTGAAAAACTGACAGAAACTTGTATGACAGAGGCAATGCCAGCTGGCTCCAAGCTGAACCCATCAGTGACAGTGGTAGCACCTCTGAGATAATAACACAGTTAAGAAGGAGGAAAAACATTGATTGGGCAACTGCAGCCAGAGAAGAGAGAAATGAAAATATGTGAGACCAACAACTATTCAGGCACCAAGGTAAATGAAGAAGAAGGAGGAGGAGATGCAGGAAGTACTGCAGCAGAGATTCCTCTGCAGCCCATGGTGAAGACAGTGATGAAATCTAGGGAAATGAGACCATGGGGTTCTGGAAGTGTTAAGCTCATAAGTTCTGAAAGGGTTAAATTTGAAAGGCTGTTTCATTCATTGCTTTGACTGCCAGACCTGTTGTTGGGGAAATAATATTTGAGATACTGTATATTCTAGATCTGTCTTCCAGCTAAAGTCTTTCCTGATGAACCATATCAACTTAAAGCTCCTGGACAAAGGGAAACAGGGGTTTAATCCTTTCAGCTGCTAGAACACATCCCTCTGCTCTGCTCAGCATTTCTCTCCTCAGCAAGACTATCAAGGGATGGAGGAAGACAGAAATAACAACCATTCCCAAACTTTCTCCTTGGGGAAGCAACACGAACTGAGACACTTGTCTGCAAGTGACACAAGACTGAGTTAGGAGCATCAGGAGCCATGAGCAGGAAGGATCTGCTAGCTCAGGAAGGTACAGGAGGACATGGACTTGGTGAGTGCAGAGATTTTAAAGCTGCTTTAACAGGGCAGATGGGGATTTTTCAGAGGTTTTCTTTTTAAGGTGTTTTATCTGCGACTTTTATTTTTTTAGATATCTCACTAATATAGAGGCTTGTATTTCTGGGTCAAGCAGAAGTCAGAGAAGGGTCTAAGAAAAGCATAGTCTGCCCTGAACCACCGAGTGTGTGCTAGTGCTGCCCAGCACTAAATGACATTTATTTCACTATCTTCACCTCAGCTCAGCAATCCTACATTTTCTTCTACTTTGGAGGCAAAAGGTACAAATTATTCGAACTGACTGATGTGATGATTTGCTGAAGAAAAAGAGGATGAGAGCAATATGCATTTATACTTTCATAGTTGTCTTAACATCTCCATTTTCCCCATCTTAGTGAAGAAAGTTCAGCTCATAGCCTGGCCTCTGCCTGAATGTGCAATGAGTGGATAAAAGAGAGCCTGTGAGCTTCTTCTGAGTCCTAGTCCTGTAAGCACTAAATTGTTCACACCACAGCTGCTATAGCTAGGCACACATAAAGATTTGCTGAGCTGATGAGTTCAGAGCCTGACCTTGTTCAGAGTATTTTGTAAAGACTTCTCCTTTAAATCTGGTGGGGTTTTTTGTTTGTTTGTTTGTTTGTTTTGGGTTTTTTTGTGGTGGAAGAAAACCTAACAGCTAGGACTTTTCCATTGATTTATATGAGATTTAGGAGGTTTCAAGAAGCCTTTAAGATGGAAAATGAATTTTATATCAGTCTTAATGCAAAATGTTCTTAATGAGAATATTTTCCATGTTGGAAAATAAATTTTCTGATGCTAGGAAATGCCTCATCCAAGACTGATTGTATTTATTATACCACAGCTTTTTTTTCAGTTAATCAGACAAAGCACATAATAGATGTGCTATCTTAGGCATGGCTTTTGTATCTGTTGTTTACTTCAGTGTGTGGCTCTAGGTGTTCTTACTTCATGATATTTGAGCTGTTATTAGAAAAAAAAATTGTTTTCCTAAGGGCTTTTATCAGGCTGTGATTACTGGAGTGTCTTCTCTGTTTTCTGATGAGCTAGATTTATTTGATAATACCTTGTATGCCAAAGGAGTCTTCTTATATCTCCTTCAAAGCTGTGAAACTGAGGAAAAAACAATGAAATTGGGAGTGGGGAGAAAAGACACTACTACAGTACTAAAAGACACTGAAAACCCCTGAAAATTTATGTTCCACTGTATTCCTGCCCACTAAGACCCTGGTATTAGCTGCCTGCTCATAATCACACAGCGAAGGAAATATTTTCTGGGACATCTTTTGAAATAAACACAAAGGAGAGTTTTCATATGAGATATCCACTGGGTGGCAGAAGTAGATCAGAAAAAAGTGATATTCAAACATAGGAGGGACATACAAGTCTAGCCACTAAACTATTTTGTAGCAGCACTATATCAGCCTGACACCTGAGCTTGATGTGTTTGAGAATAACATGAGATAATATATTAGATAGATTCCCCTTTCTGTATGTAAGAAGAAGTAGATTTCTGGATGTGCATTCTCATCCCTTCTTTCTTTTTATCTCACCAACTACAGGAACAACATTTTCACAGCAAAAGAGGGCCTGGACTGCATTATGATCCTTTTCTTTCCATCCCTTTTGATGGAAGATGCAATGAAGATCCCTTCCAAAGGTAATTGTGCCCAGGTGATCCAGGTCCTTGAGCTGATGACTTTTACCTATTGCTCTCCCTTCTCTGACCTGGGACTCAAACTCAAACCAGATCAAGAGAGGAGCTGAACCCAGTGTAAAATAGCAGGCAACTAATTAAGAGATGTAGAGGGAAGCTGATAAATTTAATAGTGATTAACAATCTCCACCTCACTTAGTACTGGACAAGTTTTAAGCAAGCTCAATGAAAATGAAGGTAAAAGGGCAGGAGTTATGTACTTGGAAAGCAATGAAGAACCAAGAGGTAAGCTTTATCCTTGAATATTTTTATGATAAAACTGAATTTAAAACACAGTCTACATATTCCTGCCATATGTAATTCTGTTAGAAGCAAAGCTGACACTGTGATCCAGGATGCTTCCCATGGGTGTGTGTGTGCTCTGTTGTGATAACTGCACATTCTCCATCTGTCCACTATAAAGCCTCCAAATCCTAAGTGACCTAAGAGATCCTGAATATAACGTTTCATAAGAATATAATCTAGGGGTTTGTAAGAGTATATTATTTTTGTCCACCTCCTGTTTTGTTTTGGTGTTGTGGTGGTTTGACCAGGAAGAAGTGGGAATTCTGGGAAGCTGTGGTCAAACCAATGAAGGTTTTGGGTTTGAGACTGGCACCCGGTGTAGCCAGTGGGGTTTGGACACACCTCCGAGAATACACAGGGGTTAAAAAGCAGGGCACTGCCCTTGGCACTCTCTCTTGGGACGTCGCTGCGAAGAGGTCAGATCACCCTCCCCTGTCCAGCCTTGCTGCTGGGCGGGGGAGGGGCAGCCATGCGGTAGGCCCGGGGCCTGGACAGAGATGGGGGTGAGAAAGCTCTCAAGGATGGAAGGGTGGAGGAGCCCCAAGAGACATCGGGCAGTCATTCCCCCCCCCGGAGGGAGAGAGAGGAGAGCCGGCGTCTGAATGTGATAGCAGCCAGCCCGGGAGGAGAAAGGGGGGGGAAGAGTGCAGCCTGGCCGGCGGAGCAGCAGCACCTGTGGGAGTACCAGCATTCCGGGACAGACAGAGACTGAAAACTTTTAACCCTTTCTTTCATGATTGGGGCCTTGCAAAAATGCTAATCCTCCTCGAAGCTGAATAAGAAGGGAGATAAGAGATGAGATGAGACAAGGACCTGGCCCGAAGAACGTGGAGATGATTGAATGGGGAGAGATGATTTGGAGTGGCCTTTTGGCTGGACTTTTCTTGTGGCCATGGACTCAGTTGTTCCTGTGACACAGACTGCATTTAGGGGGAAGCAGTGGCTCAAAACCAGGAGGGTTCATTCGTGAGGACCCCCCGGCCCCAGGGGGTTGGAAAAATATGGGGGGGACAGATGTCCCAAAGCAGAGACTGTGCCTTTTTGGAGTGAGACAAGGCATCCTTGAAAGACAACCCTAAAAGCAGCTCTGGCCATGCGTCAGTGGTGAGAGCACTGGGCATGGAAGGAAGATGTCACAAGCGGCAAAAGGACTTTTTTCCGGGCGGTGCCGAAGTGACAGGGAAGCACACGAGGTTTCAGTGTGTTTCCAGGGGAAGCCTATGGAACAAGAAGGACTCCTTTCCTCTTCATGAACTGCAGTTTGAGTATACTAAAATGTGGGGCCAAGGCTGGGCAGTTGATGATTTGGGAGAATGTATCGGATTGGGAAAGTCAGGTAGTGGGGAGGGGGGAAAGTGGTTTTTGTAAGGTTTTCAATTCTTTTTTTTTCTTTTCCTTATAGTCTTTCCCTATTTTCCTGTAGTTTAGGTAATAAAGTGTTCTTTATGTTTAAGTTGGAGCCTGTTTTGCTTATTCCTGGTCACATCTCACAGCAGACACCAGGGTGAGGGCATTTTCATGGGGGGCACTGGCTCTGTGCCAGGCTCAAACCATGACAGGTGTTTTGTGGTTTTTTTAATTAATGTATTTTTTTAAAATACATTCTCTACAATATCTGTGAGAAAAAAATATAACTAGTGTTGTCATTGTTTAGAATGTTTTTACAGAGAAATTGGCCTTGTCACCAGAATTTGTCTTTTACCTCTGTTGTTTCACTGCCCTCTGAACACTCCTGCTTCATAACTCACTCTATCCCCCCCTTCTCTGCTCTCTGTGGAGCTCCTGCTTTTTTGCACTGCCTGGGCAGGAGAATGATGCAGTAACCAGCATGGTTAGTCTCCATGAATACTTTTGCCTATTAAATTCAGGGCTCAAGAACATCTTTATGATGTGTTTTATTATTGTGAGGCTGTGAGGCTGTGAGGCTGTGGCTCAGAAAGAGGTGCTGCCTGGCAGGTGGGCAGAGCAGTGGTGGGACGGGCTGAGCTCAGCATCTGGAGGATTATGTCCAACTGCGTGTAGGGCCATTGACCTGGAGTGCTTTTAATTTACAAGGGTAGTTCCCAATAGCGTATTTCTAGCATTCTTTCTTTAGAGGGCCGTGAATGCCAAGTTGTAATAACTAAAATGAGGTCAGCTACATCAGGCCCAAGCTATTTGACAGCACACTTTGCAATCTCTGGAATGAATTGGATGAAAGAAACTGCTCAATCTTGTTCTGGCATGACCTATTCCCCCTTTTAAAACTAATTATGGCAGTATTATTCCACTTTGAACTCCACTGTTATATGTACACAACAGTATGAGATTTTGCATATTTTCTTGACACACATGGTAGTGATAAGCAGATAAAACTGCTTATAGCTATATTGTGTCTAATCTTTGAATAAAAATATAAAGATATGATTCTGCTGAACATGCAAATTTAACTACAAAACATTCTGTATTCTATGCAAATCTTGTACACAACTTGTTTTATCTATATTTGAAAATCAGTAGAAGTTTCTAAACAAAAGTTAGCATTCTGTAAATAGATGTGATACAAACAAATAATGTGTTTGCTATGTTGAGTTTTTTTCACTGAATAGCAACAATCCTAGTACACAGCAACAAGAGTGGTGGGGGAAAGAATTATGTTCTCCAATAACCTCTATATTTTTATGCCAGATCTAATAAAGTTAGTCTATTGGGCAAACTCATTGAAGATTTGCACATTATTCAAATGGTCAAGGTCCAGATTTACTGTCAGAAACAAATTCTTCCAGCTAGGCTTAGTTCTGGGTGTTGTGGCATTGTGAAATCATAGTATTGTTTGAAAAAATAATCCAAATATTTCCTGGATATCACTTAGAATAATTCCAAGCTTTGAAATCTGAATGAAAATCGTAATGTTATTAAAACATCTCAGAAAACTAACCCTAATCAGGTCTTGCCAATATTTATTTTGATGATGTGTAAAATGCTCAGCACAAAATTTGCTTGAAGAAAAAGGAGGATACTAATTTCACCATCTTAAAAATAAGGAAAAAGCCCCTGAACACATTAAATATACAAGAAGAGATCTCTGTTATTGTGGTTTGGTTGGTTTGTTGGTTTTTTTTTTTTTTTTTTTAGTTCTAAACATATAGCTGAGGTTACTTGGAATGCCCTACTGTTTTTAAATAACACATGCTGAAATATGTTTATTTTTTGCCCTTGCCTTCTCTAGTAAGGAAAATTAAATCTAAGACCTCTACACTGGGATGGAAATAATTTTATTCATGGAACACATAGCATAATCTTTATTATCCTCTGTATTATTTTTCTTTTTTTTTCTCCTCTTACTATTTAAATAAACAGCAGAAACTTAAGGCAAAGTTTAGATAAATTAAATTTGTCATTAATCTATACAAAAATTGTACCAAGTACTTATTGGCTACTGTTATCAGCCCAGAAGAAATCATGCTCTTAGGGACATTGTATGATGCTGACATGAGCTTTGGACATGCAGTGGCTTACAAAACTGCTTCTAGTAACTTGAGTGTATACATTTTCCAAGGAAACAGGCCAGATTTTCCGAATAAAAGATGCTGAGTGGAAGGACATACTGGAATTGGAGAAAAAAAGCCAGGGTGTGGGAAATGTTAACTCACAGAGCAGTTGAGTAATGGCAGCTGGTCCCTGTTCCATTCCCCAGTGACCTTTCTGTAAATGAACCCTGGCATGACTCACCCAGCACTCCCACCTCCACACCTTGCCTGCCCTCCCTCCCTTTGGGGCAGCTGAGAGCTTGCAATGGCAGTCATCTTCATTTGGCTCATTCCTAACAGCAATTTATGGGGTTTTTTCAGCTCCTATGCATAACATCCCTTTCTTTTCTTTGGGTTAAGGTAGAATTCAGCATGATGTGATGTAAAACTGAACCCTTTCAAAAAGAAGCTAATTTTTGCTTTTCTCCTGCAAGGTTCATCTTAACACTTCTTCAAAAATTGTCTTCAATTGAGTATTGTCTTCTTAACTACCATGCTTTTAATTATTTGATGCCAGTTTAATATGGTACATGTATTACCAATGAAAACCAGCTCATTATCACACAACATGTGATCTACCATCTTTTTCTCATATGTCAAAGGTCAATAAACAATGATAACTGCAAGTATATTATCCATTTATCTTGAAGAAAAGTACTAGTCTTGCTTCACTTCCTAGGTTTTCAGAAATCAAGTTCCCAAAGACACTGGGATCAGATTTTATGTCAGAGACACAATTTTATTGCACCAGTTTATTGCTGAACCTTGTGTAATAACAGGATGGACTTGATTATACTTTGAGCAGTAGCACTTGAAACTACAGAACTGGAAAGAAAATTCAGTGGTTCAGTGTTTTCTGAACCAGTCAGGATCCAGCAGACTTGAAAAGGAGTCAGAAAATAATTGAGTGATTTCAGTGAGCCATTGGGGAGCAAGGCAAGCCTTGCGTCACAGAGGCATCATGCCATTTCAGGAGTCTGTAGCTCCTCAAATGCAATTCCATTTCATGTTCTCCTTTCTGGTTTTTTCCCCTATCTTCCCCTCATGTTTTCCTTGTTTTTCTGGCTATATTTCATCTTTTAGCTCTTGAAATGGAAAGGGGGAATAATCCATTTACTTAGTGGGAATTTGTATGTGTTAGGCAGACTGGAAGGGAAAAATTGTTATTTCTGGAGGTGGCAGAAGCCTGATATCCAGGAGTTTTTCCAGGTATCTGTGTTAAAAAAAATCCCCACGGAGTCTTAGGCTTGCCTTCATAATTTCTGATTAACTTAAATTTATAACCCCCATTCACAAAAATCTCCATTATCTATTTTAAAGATATTGTTATTCCCCTGTTTCTTGTACTTTGACAGCTGTCTTTATTATATTATGTTAAGTGAATGGTTGACCGATTATTAAGAATAGAAGAATTCAGTATAAAATTAACTTCCAGCGTCTGTTTCTTGGAGTTAGCTAGAGGAGTCTTATAAAAAGTCTGTACTTCACTATGTAGTATTAGAATAATGGAATATGAATTTTTAAAAAGTCTATATTTCTGTTCTAAAATCTTCTACTGTAACATAATGCAAATGTTGAATAATCACAGAACTCTTATCTGTTGTACTCAAAATCATGAATTGTATTTAGTATAAATTTATAGATGTATATGAATTTTCAATAGAAAGTATATAAAATATTTAATTTTGATTGATGGCAGAATAAGATGGGAGTATTTTTCACAAATTTCTATTCTACTTTAGTAATTATAAAGCTTTTCTGTGGAAGGCTATAACATGAACCAGACAGTTTACTCAAGTAGCAATGTAATGCTGCTTAACATTGTTTTCTCATTTGCTCACAACTTACACATTTTTGAAAAATAACCGAACAAAGGCAAAACCAGGAAAATAATATACACAGAAGAGATCTCCTCCAAGAACCAAATGACGGAGGAAGAGGAAAGATGGACTTCTGTTTAAACATTACTGATAGGGAAAAGAATCCCCCTTTCTGAAATCCTAGCCCTAAGGATACCTATTGCAGTTCTATCACTGATTTTCATTCATGTAAAAGCTATCTCTACATCAAGAAAAAATTTCTAGTATTGACTATGCTATAGTTCAGGTGCAATACTTTGTCATGTCTGACTTTGCCTTAACTCACTTTGGCTTCTGTATCTTTAGTGACAGTGGTACATAGGTCATGATAAAAACTGAAATATTATGAATTCTTAAATAACATGACAAAAAAGTTGCTCTTGAAACGCAAATAAGAATTGTTTGCTTGATATTTGCAAAGGGACATGGCAAATGGAACTGTTACATTTAAAACTGGGGAACTGAAAAAATATTGAAGATTACCTTCTTTGAAGTCAAAAGTGAATAAGATAATAGTGGGAATAATGCAAAATGAAAAGGACAAGAAGAAAATATTTTTAAAATATTGATAAATAAACTTGATAAGATATTGTCTTGATAAAATGGGACTTCTTCATTGTTTGACACCTTAAAGAGTAAATTAGGGAAACATCCAGAAGAAACTATTTAGAATGGGGACTACGATTTAATGATATTTTTTTCCCCTGCTTATGGTTCATTGACTTCCATGACTTCAGCTTACCTCAAGCTATCAGTTTTTTAGGTATTAACAGTAATTGTTGACTTTTTAATTGACTTTCAATAGCTGTTTTGGTAATTAGCAGAAATTTATTTTTCAAACATTTTATTTTTCTGATACATTTAGGAATCTCTATGGAGTGCATCTGACATGTGTCATAGAACACCTGCAGCCACGGTCATTGGCTTAGTCAGGTTCAGCATTTAATTATAGGCTTAGCCTGTGGTTGGACTCAGACTGATGAGATCCACCTTAAAATGGTTTGAATGTTTCCACTTGCTTTCTGGACTTTAGAGGAGACAGAGTACCGCCACTCAGGCAACTCATCTGATTTGGTCAGCTGAAAGCCTTCGCCAGTGTTCCTGAAAATCCACTCAACAAAGAGGCATTCTTAGAAGTCATCCTAAGTCAGGGATCAAGTTACTCTCACTAGATCTGCAGCTGAATTTAAATAACTAACTACTGTTCACTTTCCATCATGGTGGTGTTATTTGAATGCATATTTAGGCATCTTGTGAATTCACAAACATCCTAGCAGTCACTCTGAATTCTGTGCTCCATGTCTCTATTAGTTCTGTATTCAGTAAGTAAATTTATGAAAAAAAATGGAGGATCTCCATAATAATCAATGAACTTTTGTAGTTTTCTAATTTTTGGTTTTCAACAATTTTTGCTCTGTGTCAGTTGAGCTTGACAATTTTGTTTTTTCAAAGAAGATACTTACTAGAAAAGTTTGACTTATCAGAGGTATATGGCAAGTAGCTGGAATGAGTCAGACATGGCATAATTTAGAAGTCATTCCCTCCTTCAGGATTAATCTTTTGACTGTATCTTAGTATAGAAGAATATAGAGTAGAGAAGCTTTTTATAGAGTATTTTCTGCTCTCTGAAGAAGTTCTATGTGCCCTCACTGTGCCTTCCTTGCATATAAAGGAATTTGCCATTATTTTACTCTCCATGTTTTTGGACACAAGGTTCTAGCCCCCCATCACTGACTTTTTGTCTGAGGAAAAGTATGTGATCCCTTGTAAATGAGCATTATTTCTCACAAATTTAAACTCTGACTTTTAAAAAGATTTGGAGTACTTTCCACTTCTACCAGATGTTCCACCCATGTTTAGTGGGAACAGATGAAGTCATTTAAGGATGTGAGGATATTTTTTGATCCTTGGAACTTGAGTTATACTCTTTGCAAACATCTGAAATATCCCTGGTGCATTCAAGAGTCTAAATGGAATTCTGCATCACTGCAGAAGCAACCTACAGGTTATCATAACAGAGGTTTTTATTTACCCTTCCATGTCTCTATGATAATTCAACTTGAAGGATAACCCTCTAGTCAATAAGTTCAAACTGTGACTATATTCTCTTCCTTGTCTTTTTTTCCTAAGTATCTCATGCATAATAAAGTGGATGATCTTGATCTTTTTGTGAATGAAGACTTTTGTAAGCAGAAGTCTTTGTCTACCTTCATGTCTCTAATAGATGTTTGGTACAGTTATGAGTGTAGAAGATGGTGGTGATCACTGCTTCAAGCCATCCTCTAACATGAAATACATTTTATTTTTAATTACTATATGATATGCTAGAAGATCCAGTGGGAGAGAGGCTGCTTTGTTGCAGCAATATTGCATAAGTTATACTTCACTGCTACTTCTCATCATATGTCCCCACCTCTTCTTTATATTGGAGGAGACAAAAACCAAAGTAATTGCTCTATCAGTTTCCTTTCACTGTTTTTTATGGACATTTCTGTTGAGTTGGTTCTTGGATTTTTTGATCCTGATATTGCTTTTGGGTTCTACCTTTTATGAAGCTCTGAAATATGAACCATGTTGTACACTGTCCGCATTATGCCTTTTTTCTTTAGCTTCACTTACATCTGGTAATTCCTTTCCCTTGAAGCTCAATCCTTCATCTAACTTGACTCTAATTCTGCAAAAGAGCAGTTCCAATTTGAAAGAGTGGTTCACAGATGTCCTTGCACGTTGATTAATTATCTTTCTAACTGTATTAGGAACTCTTTCTCAGAATGAGGGCAGTGACAGAATGTTCTCCTGTCACCCTGCATGCAAGGCCATTGTGTCAGTAGGTCACACTTCTTTTCACTGATGTTGAACACTCGAGTATTATCCTGAAACTCCCTTACTCTATTAAAGCACTGAGAATTCCCATGACTTGGATCAAATCCATTAAAAAACCACCTTGATTAGAAACCTTAATACTATAACAGCACACAACAATTTACTGTGAAATAAAGCATGGAAAGTTAGCTGTACTTCTTCTCTGCAGTGGTAGAGGATTAGCATTAGGCACAATGTCTTTGACACAACCACCTGACCACTTCTTTCATGTGGGTCAGTAACTAGGGCAACAGCTCTGCCACTTCCAAGCCATGGATGTCTGGAGAGAAGTGCTGCAGGTAACTCAGCAGCTCTGGGGTTGACCAGTTGCTTCTAAAACCTGCTGTCAGCTCTCCAATAACCCCAGAATTTCATTTCCTGTGAGGTGGCAATGCTCAGCATAGGTTATTCTACTGTCTGATGCCTCTACTGCACCTCTCCCACATGGGTTGGAGCCAGATAAGAAACATATTTTCTCACTTAGCTGGCCAGTGACATTTTTTGGGAAACTTCTGCACCTTGAAGTCCTTCAGTGTTTTCTAATTGCATTGACAATCATTCAGTTTTTCCTCTGGAAAAAAAAAAATCCATGAAATTTCCGTGTAGTTTTTGCTTATTACTTGCTACTCTCGATCATTGTTTTTGCACTGTGATCTCTTTCTTCATCAGGAACCATTTATAAAATGACATTGCACTCAGGCTTCAAAGTTCATCTCTTGAGCAGACTCTTACAGGAATTGCCCAATCAGCTGCTGCCTTCCTGTGCATCTGGTCTCCTGCTGGCAGTAACAATAGCAAGCCAGGCAATTATCAAAGTTACAGCTTTTCCATATTGAGAATCATCTATTAACGAAGAGGGAAAAGGAACTGATATTTAAACACAATTCTAATGTACATTACCACCTAAAAGCTGTTTATTGTTTCAGTTCTTGAATGTGCTAGATCAGAAATCCTAGGCTTACCTGATGTCTGTTTCCTTTTTGTGCAGAAGTCACCAGGGATAACTGTTGGGAGCAGTTGGCAGGGCAGCGTTTTGAGGCAGGACTGGATTTTCATCTTGTTCCTGTTCTATCCAAAGCAATAGCGATGAAACCACTGCTAAAATGAAGTACTTCTCCATAGAGGTGCTTCCCACAATGATTATTACATAAATCACAAGGTCAAAATCAGATTTTGGAGCTGCATGTTATCAAGCTGTTGTAAGATAATGATCTCATCACAGAAAAAGTTTTGAGTGTTAGCCAGTGCAAATATATTTGAAACAACTTTTGCCTACAGCACTTCTAAATTCAGTTCTGTGTTGATCAATATGGATTATATTAATTCACAAGAGAAGAAAATAGCTTAAGATGTGGTTTACACGATACCTGAGTTACAGGACAGCTGTTGAATTAGCCAGTTCCCTCACACAGGGCACAAGAGTGCTAGAGTCTGCTACATGTAGCCTTTTAACTGTGATTCCTACTTTCATTTTTTTTTTTTTTTTTCTCATGGCAAATCAGAATGATTTCATCCAGGTGAACTCTCTGTACAATCCAACTAAATGAAAATTATATAGTGGGAACAGATTCTGTATCGAGTCCCACTCAGTGTGGTACTCTGAAAATCATAGAATGGTTTGAATTGAAAGGGACCTGAATCATCTTGGTCCAACCCCCCTGCCATGGGCAGAGACACTTTCCATCAGACTGAGTCACGCAAAACCCAAGCCAACCTGGCCTGGAATCCTTCCAGGAATGGGCCATCCACAACTTTTCTGGGCAACCTGTTCCAGTGTCTCACTATCCTCACACTGTAGTATTTCTTCCTAATATCTAATCCATATCTAACCTAGTATCTAACCTGCCCTCTATTAGTTTAAGGATGACAAAAGAAGTCTAAAGGTGCCAAAGTGCCTATTGAACTAATATAGCATTGCACAGTGAAAAATGGGGAGGCTCTTATTTTTATTTTTTTTTTAATGGATAGAAATCTGTAATATTTCTGTGAAATCTTAGAAGTCCAAGAAATGCCTATTTTCCAAGTTTAGAAGTTTCTATGCAGTTTAAATACTCCTGTCTTCTGTCTTAATGTTCTGTAACTGAAAGCCAAATGCACTCCCCTTTTTGTAAAGACCTATTTCATTCATTAGAGCTATAGACATTATGTAATTTCATTCCAGATTTGTATAAAGCCCAAGTTTAAATGTTCAAGGAGTACTTTCTGCTCGGTGTTTACACAAAGAGAAAGGGTTCTGAAAGCCAATTTAAGTATTTATATCTCTAGCCTGGAGTGCCTACATTAGCATCACTAAGCTGTAAAGAGCTGTCACTTAAACTTTGGAAATACATCTTTTCAACCATGCTTATTTTAAGCAATGGCTTAAATGACAGGGATTGTGGAAACTTCTGTTTTGGAGATGCTGGGCTCCAGCCACTATTTTCCAGTTGTTTCTTCTCATGCATTAGCTTTGATTTCTTTTTTACAGCTCCAGTCTCTGTTCACCATAACAATCCAGAATTCATTTCAGAATCTTGACTATGCCACTATGGTAAAGCAGAGTATGTTTATTGGAGAAGTGATGGAAAATACAGAAACATTGGTTTGCCATAAGGTGGTTGAATTTCTGTTCCTTAAAATACAACTTGCTCTTGTGGAGATGGTTTGAGAGTGTGATGTGGTTGCTGACAGCATAATTAAGTAAATGTCTTGCATTGCTAGTTCTCTAAAGCATAAATTCTAAGTAAGGTGATGACTGTAGAACCTGTGTTTATCAACATTTCCTACTGAGGTGGTGCATATGTCCCCCTTGTTTTGCTACTGCTTTTATATTAAATCTGGTTTTGCTGATTCCTTTTCCAGTGATTCTTTAAGCAACCTTAAAACATTAATTTGTAACACCTTTGTAAATCTTGACGTTGTCTAGAATGCAACCTCATTAGAGAGTGAGGTGACACCCTGGTGTCCTAAACACAGCCTAATCTCTTACTAAATTTTGCCATTCACAAGCAAACATACAATTATCAGAACCATAAGTACACTTTATGTATGGGATGTCTGCTGAGGTGTAAAGAATTTTTGTTATTTACCAGAGTGGGCTTGAAGCCATGGTAATTATCTGTCATACACAGGTGTAAATTGAGCTGGCTTGGAGTCTACAATTATCTCTGAGCTTATTGGTTCCTGGCTGACTTCCTACTATTTAGTGGCTGATTTTCAGGGTGGATAAAAATAAAAATAGGCACAGAATTTCACTGAAACTTCAGGCCAGACAAGCCTGAGAGCAAAAATCATGTTTGAAGCTAGAAAAAAATATTTTTAATTTCAAAGCACAGAATATTTAGAGTTGGAAGGAATCCACAAGAATTATCAAGTCCCCCTCTTAAGCAAATAGCCCATACTAGGATTGAACCTGAAACGTTGGTATTATTAGCATCATTCTCTCTTCAGCTGAGTTAATCTCATGGTCATAGATAAAGAATATCAGTTTGGCTGTCTACAATATGTAGAAATGTCACTATTTTGCATGTGATCACTAGTACCAAATACAGAAGTTGATGTAACTCAATCAAACTATGTGACCTGAACTCTATTGATTGGAAATTATTTAAATATGTGCATTTTTTGAACCATAATGCAGAACAGTATATGAATTTAAAACATGCTGGTTTGTGATCAGTCTTTTATGCCCCACCACTTCATCTGCTCCATTTGTTTCTCACTGAAGGACATGGGAGAGGGCTCTTCCTCAGTGTTGCAGCTAGGAGGAAAAAAGAAGAATTTGTTTCTGGTTAGTTGGAGCTTGGGAAAATTGACTTTCACATGGTTTCTCCAGTGCTGAGTCATGCTACCTCCATGACTCACATCCTCAGGACGATGTTCTGCAAACACTATCCAATATGCACCATGTATGCAAACACCAATATGCACACCATGGAATTCTGAATTCAAAAGCCACTTTTGAGTAAGGTACTTCTGAGTACTTGTGCAGTACTTGAGTATGCAAGTCATTACAGCAGCAGGTCTACTTAATAATGAAATGTTTATTGATGTGCATTTTATATTTTCCAAACTTTTTCGTTGACACAGCACAGCCATGTTCCTGTCTATTCTATCCTTTAAAAATTCACTGAGGGAAAGAAAATGGAAAAATTAAAATTCTTCCTGAGCAAGGAAGAACAAAGGCTACAGAATGTGATGCCTGTTTCAGGAGGAGGAAAATAGACATAGAAGAATAGTAGGTGTAGAGGTTTTGAAAGGTGTTTTTCTTAATCCTAGTCAATAAAATTTCAATCTTCAATATATTTAGGTAATATCAGTGCTCCTCCTGAGTTTCCACAAGGAAACAGTTTTCTGTCTACATCGCCTTGGCTAATGCAACTTGATTGTAAAATAAGCAGAAACTTAATTTGAAACCACAGAATCCTGAGACAAAGAAAGACATCAAGAACTTTCACAGCGTGGGAGGAGGATGACACAATTTTTGATTGCCTGAAGCTACATAGGAATGTAGTGGAGACCTCAAAATGACTAATTTGGATGCAATTTGTGCTTAGATTTTAGACTGCCTTTTCATTTCATTTCTGCATGCCCTCACTGGGCACCATACTGTTTTATGCTTTACATAAGAACATTTTTTTCTCCTCTTCAGACTCATTATTTAGGAAATAACATCAAGTGCTACTAACATGTAAAAAGCTAAAAAAAAATCACCATTTTAATAATTTGAAAGTAGAAAAATTTTAATGGGTGAATAAACATGGTAGCAACACGATGATCTACTGGGGGCTGTGTTCACGTCCACTTTGTGCATTATCTCTTCTACCATGACCAGGATAAGGGCTAACAAGACTTATACTTCTATCCCATTTTTTGGGTGTAAATTAAACAAAAATTTTTGGGTTTTTTTTGGTGAAGCCTGGGAGATCACTGGTAGATTTAACTCACAAGACCACTGCTTTATTACTGTAATTTTTCAGACTTATCTATAGATTCAGTTAAAGGCAAAATTTATAAATATAGTGTTATAATGTTTCTAAAGTCATTCATAGGAGACAAATTGGTTAGAGTATCATCAAAGTTTGTAAATTATTTGTGCTTAAGGAGCCACAATACATTGGCCATCAATGGTGGGAAATTTTTCATGCTATGAACAGAAATATCACCATTGCATAAACAATGGCCCAGAGGTGCTAGAGTTCAAAAAAAAAATTGATTCTGTCAGATTTAAAGCCTCTTAGAGTAGACATTTGCTATTATGTACTCTGCCCATGGTATAGTTATTAATATTTTTCATGGGATTTTTTAGCTAAAGTAGGTATTGTCTACTCCATGACAGTTCAGTTGCAGAATTTCTTAAACACTTCTCTTCTAGAGACTCTTTTTTAAAGTGGGAAAAAACTATACAGAAAATACACACATGTGTGTGTCTTCAGACAGATATATGTACACACATATATGAACGAATTCATTGACAGCAATCAAACTGTATCATCATAAAGTGAGATACACATTTGTTCGTGGCTGAGCTGTTCAGTTTCCCAAACATGTGGTCAGAGGAAGGATAGGAAACTATCACAGATGCTCCTTTCAGATGTCCCCGAACCGTGCCTTTCTGGGATACAATTTAGAAAGAAAAGCATCTTTTAATCCTTTGCTGTATGGGGAAGGAAGACAACACCAGGGTTGATTTTTAAAATTTCTGTCTTATTTGCACTTAAGTGAAAGGTCAAAACCCTTTCTGTCAAGCGTGGAAGTGTTTGGCTAAACTTTGTGTGTGATGGGCAACACAGAGACTTTCTGCCTTGTTCATTCACAAAAATCTGCTGCTCTTTGGTGATCCTCAAAAGAGGCTTCCTGTTAAAGCATATTGGGGCTACATTTGAAGCCAGACTTGTCTCCAGACTTGTCTTTGCAAACACAAGGTTTTACGCAGGCATGGGTATAAGGCAAGCGGGAAACATCTAGGGGAAGAGAATGGATGAGGTCTCTTACCACAAAATAGATGAATTGATCATGGATACTGGTGTGCCCACAGGACAAATAAACCACTCTTGGAAAAGCATCAAGATTACAAGTTGGCCCCAGACCCTGAAAATGGCAGTGGCAGAGGGGATAAGGGCCTTTAGTGTGAGAGCAATGAGCCTCTGCTTGAGACTGCTGGCCATCTATAAGCCACGCTGGTTTCTACTGTAGGTGTCCTTTATTCACAGACAGCTAGGGAACAGCACTCCCCTTCGCGCCTGTCAGCCTCAGACCCATGTTAGCCAGGCACCCAGTCTGATGAAAACACTTCTGTGTTAGTGAATGCTTTTCTCCATATGCATTCTGTCACAGAAGGGCAAGGCTTGTATGACACAGCTCTGATGTTTCTCCAAGAGCTTTCATGGATGTGCAGGAACAGACAAGGGGAACATCAATCACCTGTAAATAAATAATTAGGGAATGGCCCCAGAGGTCGTAAATGCTGCTTCACCTGAGCCAGGCAGGCTTGCCCACCTCTTTCAAGTGTGGGGATTCTCGAAGCTTTTGTGAAGGTGGCGAGGAACATCAGTTCCTGCTTTTAGTAAAACCTCCTTACACATGAAAGTCATATGCTGGTTGTCTAAACACAGTGTTCCCAAAAGTCTGTCTCCTGGACATAGCAATCTCAGAGGCCAAGATTCAGAAGTCCTTCTGTCCCTTCACCTGCCGAAGAAATGCTGAATGACGGGCAGGAGTATATCACCAAACTACTTCAAACCACCGGCCTGTCCCTCTGGTATCCACCAGCTTGCTGATCCCCGATGCAGCCAGGGTCGGGCTGCTGTTCCGGCGCCGGGAAAGCCTGTCCGAGCCGGGGCCGTGCGGGACGGGGGCGGCACTCGAGCTGGCCGCGGGCCAGCAGGGCCGTGCCAGGGCGCGGGGCCGGCGGGGGCGGCGCTGCCGGCGGGGCGGCTCCGCGGGGCCGAGGCTGCCGCTTGGAGCGGGCGCGGGGCAGAGCGCGGCACGGCAGCGGGAGCGGCTGGCGGCAGGGGGGGCACCGCGGCCGCGGAGGGACGGAGAGCGGCCGCCTGCAGGTCAGAGGGGTGCCGGGGACGCGGGGGCCGGGCGGGCTGCCCGGGGCTGCATCCCTGCGAGGCTGCATCCCTGCGGGGCTCCCCTCTCTGCGGGACAGCCGGGACGGGGACACACACGGGCCAGGCGCGGGCAGGTGCAGCCCCCGGGGCGGCCTCGGGCGCCGCTCCACAGCCGGGCAGCCGCCGAGGGAGCCTTATACAAGTTTCCTTATTCCTGAGATAAGGAAACTTGTGCCCCCTTCTTAGCAGGGAGCTGACAGTGCACTGTGTCACTGATGCAGGGTTGGGTTTTTTTTTTTTTTTTCTTTTTTGCAACGTGACTGCGGTGCGTGCAGGAGATTGGACTAGCATGACACCCTCGCTTAGTTTATTGGCACGGGATGAAATAATTTATGTCCTGCTATGTCCTTCTGTGCCATATAGAAACCTGCGTTATTCTTGCACTGTAACCAGTACCGGGTTACTGGTTAACTGCTTTAATAGGTTGTGGCATGGGAATACAAACTTTACAAGAATTAGTAAAGTAGACGGGTTCATAATGACTGCAGTTATAGTTGTTTCTGTACCTGAAAAGAAAAAATTGCTCTGTGGGCCACTTCTGATTATTACTATTTAGTTGTGTAATGCTTAGATGTACGTAGTATTTTCTGTGCTTAAAGGATCTCGTCTTCAAGGATTAAAAGGCTGGGAAACCTGTCAACTGGTTGATTCTGAAAGTCTTCCAGCTTCCAGGCACCTGAGAAAGCCTTGTGGATCTGTTAGAGTTAGTAAACTTGGAAATTTTCTCCAAACCTTATTGATTGTGATTGTTCTTATATCACTCAAATATTTATTCAAAAACATAACACTGAACTAAAGGATGAGCACAAAATATTTCTTTGAAGAATTGTGCTGAGTAGTTTCCTTAGGAAATTTATTTTTCAGCATGAAGACTTTGACAGAATATAACATGCTAAAGTTGTGTAAAATCAAAAATTTCATTTGGGGATGCATAACAGGATTATAGCAGATGTGATGGCATCTCTTGGTAGTTGTGATTTTGGAGTTTGTATCTGGTATCAGTACTATCTGGTATTCTGGACACCAAAATTCCAGCAGTCTTACTAGGTGAGCAGGAGATGAGTAGCCAAAGGTGGTCAGAGATCTAGGAAATATAATCTTTGGGAAAACAGTGAAAGAACTGGAATGTTGTGGTCTAGGGAAGCAAAAACTGATAAGAGATGTAACACTCCTTGTTAAATTAACCTGTGTAATTGGTTTCTGCAGAGTGGTGAGAAGCAAACTCTTCTCCACATGCAGTGGAGATATGACAAGAGACAGCTTGCTGCAGGAAAGATTAGGTTAAATTAGAAGGGAAAGTCCTGTCTAATTGTACACAGAATTGAGCATTTAATGTCCATCCAGTCACCATCAATCCATAAGACAAATGTGATTCTGCCTTCCTGTTGTCAAAGACACTAAATGACCTCTCCAGGTCCATTAAAGATTCCAGGGGTGGCAGAGGAAACTAGGAGGCCAGCCTGTGAACTCAGACACTCCTGATGATGATCATGCATATCAAAGAGCCAACCCTGTAAGGTAAACAGGGCTCAGTGGTCCATTTGTAATATTTCACTCACATGCCTAACTTTTATACTAGATTTTATGATTCTTCTCCTTTCTACTCAAACTGTATTTGCCATTGAAGTCTAAGAGCAGTGATGTGGATCTGCTGATGAACATCACATCTTGGTTTGGTACCATCACAGCCAGTAAATTTACTTATAGGTAAATGTTAGGAAATTTCAGCTTCGTTTTGAAGTACAGTTCTGCAAAGCAGATCACATTGTTTCCTTTGAGTCTTCAGTAATTACCTGAGTGTCTCAGAAAGTCCATGAGGCAGAGCTACTTTGGTTTAATTAATATGTATATTGGCTATGATTATCATTGTGGAAAGTGCTCAGAATATAATTCAGTTTGCAAGCATACTTTGAAATTTGTAGTTTGTTCTGCTACATTTAACAAAGTTTTGCCTGCAGTATTAGCCAAACTAATTACAGAAATAGCTGACTGAAATGAGTAGGGGTGGTTTTCTTCCCCTTACCTCCATTCTAGAGCTTTTTGCTGCTTACCTCAATATTTATCCTTTTATTGTGTTGTTCTTTGTATTATGTTTATGAATTTAAATGTTAATTATATTGCAAATTCTACCACAATCTTTGCTTTTAGAAATTAGCTTTCCAGTCCAAAAAAAGATCGCTTGAGTTTTTGAACATTCCTATTTTATGAGTGGGAACAGACAAGGTCTAACCTGTCTTTCTAGACTAGTTGTTACTATTTTGTGTCCCGTGTTCTGCCCTTAGTACTTGGAGAGGCATTGAATAAAGCTGATTCAATCTTTCCAGTGTCTCTTTATGAAAAAAGAGACCCTTTCAATGCTCTTAGTCATCTATTTTATTAAGATGTCTTTGTTTCTGCCTTTTTTCTCTTCTTTGAGCTGACATGACCAGAGCTGAGCCCAGTAACCCTGCTGAAGACATGCTGTTCCTGAGGCATCTTGTGCTCCTTGCTTCTCAGCTGCTTTCCATCACACCCGTGGCAGCGTGGCAGGCTAGAGTGCTTGAAGTAACCGAGATGTGCCTTATAAAATGTCTTTCATTTGTTTTTTGTGGTTTGTTGCTCTGGACCCCATCAGAGTTTCTCTGAATCATCTCATGGATGAATTTTTTCAGGGTATAGCAGTAGGGGCTCCCCATGGAGGGGTGGCAGGGATGAGCCTGGGCTGTCCCACTGCCCCAGCACAGAGCAGTCTCTGGGGGCACCAGGGCAGCCCCAGCCCTGCACCTCTGGTGCCTCCCTGGGAATGGCTGAGGGCAGGCTGGGACGTGGGCCTGCACTGGGACCTGGCTCCATGAGGTCCATGGCCAGGTCAGGCTGGGCTGTGGTGTCACTGGGACAGGGGCTGAGGCCCCACGGGGCTGACATGGCGGCTTGAGTTGTGGGATGGGCTGGTGAAGGCCTGTTGCTGCCACAAGCCCTTGACTCATTTCAGAGCTTCGCTGACCCAAGTTTTATGCTGGTAACATGTGAAATCTACCCATCAGCACAATAGTGAGCATCGGAAATATCCGAATTTAGGGAGGGTGGGCCTACAGAGCCTGGAGGGTCGACTTTGCCATTTGTTCCAGGGTGACAGTCACAAAGGGTCTGCCTGAGAGTTTAGCTCCCCCAGTTACACAAACCAACATGGCCTCAAGAACGGCTGTTTTGTGATAGAGAAGTGTGTGCTTGAGCACCGCATTGTTCTGCAGCATTCCTCACCTCGCCTGTCCTGCAGCATGTTGGGCTGCAGGGTTTGCTGCCTGTTCTGCATTCTCTGCATGGAGAATCCAGGGCACTTCCTCCAGCACTGCTCAGATCTTTGGGTTGAAGGTGGCTCCTCCAGCCAGGTCTGCTTGTAAGTAGCCAATACTAGTCATCTGGAGTAAAATTTAGGGTAAGCAGACAATTGTCAAGAAGATTGCTACGCCATGGCAATAAATACTGCTTTGTTGAGTAAAAACAACCCCATAATAATCAAAGCTTGACATTTCTTCCCCGCTTTTTGCCCATGAAAATAGGCTGAGCCCTGCAAGGCTTCTGTGTTCCTTCATTTAGAACTGGTCTGGCTCTGGAAAAAACACAATATGTGGTAGAAGAAAATTTAGGCCTGTGGGAGCGTAGAAAAAATGTCTTGAGGGACTTTTTTCCTCTCTCTGGTTTCTGTGGTACTGGGGTACAGTGAGACTTACAAAAGAAACTTTTCCAAGTTGCCATTAATCTGCACAGGCATTGTTTTAAAGCACTGCTGATTGACTTAGTCTTTGAGGGTAGATGTCAGACACATTATTCATGATTAACAGCAGATAGAGACCAGGGAGATGAGCATTGTTGATCATACTGAATAATACTATGAGTGGAGAATACAAGGTAAATATGTGTCAACTTTTTGGAATTTTGTGTGATTTATATAATTTCAGTGTTGAGTAATTTATATAATTTCAGTGTTGAATAACTGATCTTTTTATCAGTGTGCTTTATGCTGTAGTGAAACAGGATTTAAATAGTGAGAAGTTAATAGTTGCTCCAAGTAAAACACACAGGCACTGGAATGGGACCCAATCTCTATAACTAAGAACATGCAAAAATTCCAGGGAAATTAGTTTGAACTTGATGTAGTGCAAAATAAAACTATCATTCATGCCAATGAGATTTGCATTTTTCCTCGAGTTTTCTGTCTGTTCAAAACAAGCCGGTTAAGTGTACTGTTTTAGCACATAGGATATACACGTTTCTACCTTGCATATTTGTAGTTTAAGGCTGCTTCATAATTCAGATTTTTGTATTCCAAGATTTTTCTCTCTCCTGTGGTTAGTTCTGGTAGCTTGTCTGAAGCTCTAGTTTGAACTAATAACAAAGAGGGGCTGGAGGCTTCTAAGTAATGACAGAAATGAATGCAGATGTGGCAAAATGAGCGGGCTATGGAGATCACAGAGGGTAAGACAAGGAGGGACTGGGATGAATTGCAGGTCCTCTGGGGCAGGAATGGTTGAGAAGTGGCTGCAAGGGCCCTTTGGCTGTGGAGCTAGTGGTGGGGGTCTTCTGGCAGCTGATAATGGGACAGAGGAATGAGTAGGGCTCAGGGACAGGGAAGGTTTGGCAGAGATTTGTAGCAGCAGGGTCTCTCATTCCCTCACACTTTCCATCCAGACCAGTTCTTCTCATTGTCTTTTTTACTGTCCCACATTGTGGGGTGCCTTTTATGGCATCTGCAGTAATCCATTTTTACTCAAGCTAACATTTTTTCTTTCCCTTTTCATTGTCCCTTGCTAATATCCCCCCCAGGCTTTGGGAAAAGGGCTGGGATCTCAGGGCCAGTTGTTCCTGCTGTCAGGAAGGTGATAAAGGGAGGTATGAAGAGAGGTGAGGGGCCTGTGCAGAAGTGAAGACAGCACTTCAGTAACTTTTTGGAGAGAGATTTACTCCTTCTGGAGTCCTGCGTGATGTGAGGGATGTCTGGCAGAGAGGCACAGCAAGTGTGCCTCACATACACTCAGTCTCTGTCCTCGGAGATGGTGGCAGAGTGCTGTGTGAACGCTCATCAGTGGTTCAGGATGTAACTCTGCCATTCCCGTCTTCTTTAGCATGGGTAAAATCTGCTGCAGAAGGGGACTACTTGCTTACAAATGTGCAGGTTTGCACGTGTAAAAGATGTTGAATGAAGACATGATCATTGGGTTTTTGAGTGTTTTAATTAGGAAATTAATCTTATCTGGGAGGGCTTTAAATGTGGAATATACACAGCTGTGTATGTGCTGTGCAATCAAACTTGTAGGATATTTAAAGATATATATTTAACTGTTGAATATGCTAGAAAAGTGTCTTTACCCAAGCTATCTTTGAAAGGGAAAAATTGAGTTGTTGGAATGAAGAGTGCCCCATCTTCTGTGGATGGAGTGTACATTAACAATGCCATTTGATTAACAATTAACAATGCCATTTGAAGTACAATAACAATGTCATTTGATTAGATCAGAACTTTTTCATATATTTTAAAGAATGCTGACTCTACCCAAGTCTCTGTATTTTTTTGCATTTAATCCAGTTTACCAAATATACAATATTGATTTGCATTATCCAAACTGAAAGTCCTTTTCCCTTTTTTTGTAAATCTTCAGAGCCAGGGTGGTGACAAAACATGTCCTAACTTGCCTGAAATAATTTTTATCTTACATCAAAAAATGGAAGAATAAAAACAAGCTCTGAGCTCTAGTTTGAAATTAAGCCAATAGTTTTTAAAGCATGTCAGCTTGTATTTTCCAAAATATGTTATAACAATCTGTACTTTCTTCATTAAGTAAAGTTAATGATTTCCAAAAGTTTTCTTTTTAGTCAGAACTGTTTTAGCATATAAAAATGAGCCCTGTTAAGGTGACTCAAAGACACATAAATGAAGAGTGCTGCAGCTGTTAAGCAGGGGTACATCTAGGTGTAGCCTTTAATAGACACTTGGGAAGTCTTATCAAAAGTACCTTGTGCTTCTTTTGGTCTCAGTAATTCCAAATCCCACCCCCTTATGAGCTCCCTGGTTCCACAAGAATTTCCAGGAACATGTATCTAGAGGTCTAGATAAATTTGCATAGTTGTATTAAGAATACAATTTATAAAAAATATCAGATTATTGAGATCAGTTTAAAATTTGTGGTATAACCCTTGCTTCACTAAAGTGTGCAGACTTTTGCCAGACTAGCAGAGGAACTGCCAGCAAGCATGATGGGCTTTCTAGACTGTCAGTGTAATGCATGCATTTGAGGGAAGATGTCTGAAGTCATATGTAATTCTTTTCCTGATATTGCGTGCTGAGAAGGTTCAAATTGTAGGTGCAATTAGAAAACTTCACTCTCAGTGTTCTCAGATGTATTATTTTTTCTTCTCTTAGTCTTTTAACCAGCTGGGATACCATGGAGCTGTGTCCTCAAGAGACTCTATTAGGCAGAGATCTAAGCAAGGCCATTTAAACCTCTTTGGTTGCAACCTTCCTTGACCAGATCAGTATGTTCTTCCTTACTTGCACTTGGGATCTGACCCTGGTTTTTTACTGTTTCCCCTTTCTTCATTGCACATGGAAAAGATAGAATAATATTCCCAGTTGATTAAACAGTGTAAGCATAGCCGCAGTGTCCTGTGTGGAGAAGAGGAGCAGACACATCTGTGCAATGCTTACAGAGTGGGTGAATTATGCAGAACATGGCTTGATAGAAGAAATGGACCATGCAGAACTGGTAGTATTGTGAATTCACTTCTTTCTCAGTTGTGGGAAATGTTTCAAAGAAGCATTCTTTGGGAAGTAGCTCTGAGCTTACACTTTATGCCCAAGACAGAAACCCTGGGAAAAGTTACATAATGCTGGACTTCCATTTTATCAGAAGTTTGATTACCCATGGAAAGGGGATATGGGAGTCTCCAGCTCTTTAATTCTTGGGCTTGAAGGATAAAATTCTTGGACTGTAAAGGATAAAGTAGATCACTTCTGGAAAAATATAAACTGAACTGAATATCAGTGTCTTGGTAAGAAGCTATGTCCCTTCTTTCCCCAAGTGAAATGGTATCTACCTAGCTATCACATTTTGCTTAAAAAATTTCCATTAAGAGGGAGCAGACCTGGGTGGATGAAAGTGAGAGAACTTTTGAGATATATCCTGACATTCTCTGTCAACTCATGGGACAGTGCAGTGAGGAAAAGTACAGCCAAGAACACTGGAGTTATTGTGCAGCCCTTCATAGCAAAAGTAAGATGAAACTTTATGTGGAAATACAATGATACAAAGTGTTAATATGTGGAGGGGAATTATCAAAGACAACCCCCCCTAATTATCTTTCCCACTGAAAAGAAATTTAAATTCTCACCTACTGAAAAGAAGTCCTCTTTGTCTTTTAGAAACTGTCATTTGCAGTGAAAGTGAGCATCAAATGGCAAACCTAAGAAACCCAATCAAATAAATTAAATGGCTTTTTGAATAGCTGTGTCTGGAAGGTAAGAGAGAATGGGGAAATAATGGCAATTAGGAGACCTGGAGGCATTTTTTCCTATCCCTGTAAAGTAAAATCCAGAATTCTTCAGGTCCTGTGTAGAATGACACCAGCCATCACTGAAATCACTGATGATAAAAGACGATAAAATGTGTTTAAATGCTTACAAACTGAGAAAAATATGCCCTTTCAGTACAAAGAAGATAAAATGATAAAGGAGTTTTTTTGCTGTCTTGCTACCATGGAAAAGAATAAGGGTTAGGGAAGGGGAGGAAGATTTGCTGAATAGAAATAACAGCAAATTCTTTTTAAAGGTCCTAGACAATGGAGGTTTATGTTTTTTATTCCCTGGTGAATTTTCAATGAGGAGAAAGGAATGTAATTGTATGCCCCTGTGATTAAGTCCATTTGCTGTGCAAAGGGGCCCACATGGCCATGGCGTGCTCATGACTGGACTGAAATGAACATTGACAAGTTTTGCCAAAAAGGGGAGGGAAGGCGGAACGCAGAGGATTTCATTAAGGAGCTCAAAAGAGAGGACAGCTGCACCTAATTTTCAGAAGCACATATTTGTCTTCGAGGAAGCTAAGCAGTACCAAGAATAAAGATTAATTTTTATTTCCTAAAGAGCAAAGACATTCCATTTATTTTATCTTGTGTTTTCTTTTCTGATCTAGATTTAAATAAGCTATCTGCCTTCAGAAGAGGTGTTTCTAGCAAAGGAAAATTTCTTCTCTTTGCATACATAAGTATGCCTGCTAAGTACTCACTGTAGTTGCCAGTGGTTCATGGTTTAATGGTACCTCTCAGTAGGAAGGAAAAGGCATTCAAGAAAACCATCCTGGAGCTGTCCAATACAGAGCATTTCCTTTGAAGAAGGCCTGGTTTCTCTGTTCTTCAACACTTGACCACATGCAGTTTTGTATTTGTTCCATGGTCATTCTATGGGATTTTTAAATAGATCTGGATGATACATGTCTCCAGCTCCTGCAGAATTAATTATAGGTCAACTGCAGGCAATGAAATCTTGCTCAGAAATCAAAGAGCTCTGAAAATTCTGTTAAATGGTGATTTCATTCTGAAAACTTTCTTACATTAATACTACAATAGGACTCAGGGACTGATGAGTGACACCTGAAGTAAATACGTAATCACTTTAAATCATTAACCTGCTTTCTTCTTTGAATAAACAGGAAGTAGCCTTTCCTCCTGAAAATGAATAGGTTAAGATGTTGAGAACATTTTGAAACAATGGAATATATTGATAATTATTAAAAAATTGTTATGAAATACTCCTATGTCCTTTTATGATACAGACACAGATTTTTGTACTTTTCCATGAAGTAGTTATTTTCTACTTTTTGTTGCTTACAGCTTTTCACTAGTTGATATTTTCAATGTATTTTTGTTTTCATGGAAGCTTAACAATATGACTGAAAAGAAACTGGCTTTCTGTATTTGTATATGCACTTTTTTCTCCTTTAATACTATCTGAGAATCAATTATCATGGACATATATAGAGTTCCTCTTCAACAAATTCATTCCAAAACATACATGAGAGTATTTAATTTTAAAGAGCTAAAATATAAAGCAATGCTTATGTATTATAATAGAGTTGCTAGCTGTTGTGACTAAAATATAGCTAAATTGTGTGAATTCTTATGAATTATATAGCCCAAATAAGAACCAAGAACGTAATCACACATTTTGAAATAAGGCTCAGATACAAGAAAATACATTTTAGTGAGAGCTGGATTTATTTCTTATAGTTTAAGTAAGGAAACAGTATATGAAACTATACACACCATCTTTGGCTCTTGATACTATGCCAAAGATTCCTCCAAAATACTTTTTTTTTAAGGAGATGATAGTCATATAAAATGAAATTGTAAATAACCATATGAAATTATTTGGCCTATTGTGTGGATTATCTAGAATTCACACACCACTTACATAATTATTGAGGTCTCAAAGCATCTGCAAATACCACCATTTTTGCAGTGGTAAATATAACTTCTGTAAAATTACCCTGAAAGACTTAAGTTGGCATTCGTGTAGGATTCAATATTTCAGTAGTTTTGTATTTTGTAAACATATCAAAATTGGAGGAATAGAATTTCAAAGAATACTTCTTTTTGTTTCTTTTACATGAAAGACAATGTTTGGTGGAGGTTTGAGCACTGCATATCATTCTGTAACTGGAAATAGAATAGCTGTTATTTAAAGTTTCAAGTTATAGGGTGTAACATGTTATGCTTATTTATTTTGATTACTTCTTGATCTATTTTGTTTTCAGACCCAATTGTACAGACAGTGCTTTGTTTATTTAGGCCTTAACACGACAAATTACAGTCCAGGTGCAGATTTTATGATTCATTGAGATCATGATTCTTTTTTTTTGTTTTGAGTGGGAACTGCAGTCTATCCAGTCATTTTAAGTTGAAGAAGTCACACTCTGTACAATACTTGGTTTTGTCTAAATACACAGATGTTAGTTTTACAACTTGTAGGTAAATGCTGTAGTTATTTTTACATGTCTGTGTTAAAGTTTACGGGTTTTTTATACTTCAGCACGCAATGTAGACAATAACATACTTTATGAAAAGCAAATTTGCCTGTCTCTTCCTTAGTATTAAATTCTGTAAAAAAATTTCTATATTCTTTGGCAGAAGTAAGGTAACGTTATTATTGGCTTGTAGCCAATAGCACACTTCACAGCTTTTTTTAGGATTTTCCTCTTCAGGATGTCTCTGAGCAGAACTGGAGAAGTGTCTCTCTGTGTCTGGCGCTCACTCAGTGATGCTCTGGAGCACTGGCAGCCAATACCTGTGGCAGGGGCTGTGCCTAACTCCAGTCTATCTTCATCACCATGAGGTTTCAGCACCTCTTGGTCATACTGTGTTCTTACCCCTTACCTTACTAGAGGACATAAATATACAAATGCATTTTTGAACCTTTTTATAATTCATGTTAATTAAGTCTACTAACATTTTTTCTGCAAAGCAAACTTAATAGACCAGGAACATAAAAGGGAATATGTTTAGAAACTCTTCATCTGGATCCATGTTGATTTATTTTTGTGCGTGTTGTCTGATTTAAATTATTTATTGCTACATGTTGGATAAGTTGGTTGTCTAGCTTTTTTATTTTTATTTTTCACCATGTATAGTTGTTCATGCTGCAGTCTTACTATATTTTCAACAGTTTATCAATCCCACAATTTAAAAGCTAATAGATATTTTTTAGTAACACTCTAAGAATTATTAGGAATCTCATCATCGTGGTGAAAAAATATAAAGCAAGTTACTTTATGTTGATTCTCCATAGCATAAATGATTATCTCTAGATTTGGGTTTTACCACAACAAGAACCAGCAGCACCTCATTTTGTAACTAACTGCTTTATAACTAGTACTTGTAAATTAACTGGAGTAAAAAGTGTAAAAATGTAAAAACAGTATTACCTCCAGCATCTTTTGTGCTCTGATGAAAAATGGTCAGACTCTTGGGAATGTTGGCAAACAGCTGAGAATTGTCTCAATATAATTAAAAAGGATCACTCCTGAAAGGGAGACTGCACAACACCATGGCCTGAAGAATCTGTGCTGGTGGTGCTGTTAAACCATGGCTTTTTATTTACTGTAGGAAATACAAATTGACATTTAACACATGTATTTATCTCCATAAGGCTTCTTCATAAGAGGTCACTAAGACCGCATACATAATGCTTTTGTCCAACTGTGTAATCCTTCGCTTCAAGTGCCACAATAAACCCTAGAAACACTACAAGTGTTTTCTCTGAAATGCTGTAAGTGATGCTCAAGATGTGCTCCCTCTTGTTTATAAATTCATCTTTTTAAACAAACAAACAAACCTGGAATCAACCACTTTTCTAAGAGCATAAGTTTGATATTAAAAAAAAAAAGCTCATCTCAAGTTGAATAGCTCTGGAATATGTCTGAAAATGCATTTGGCATCTTTTGAAATGTCAGATTTCTGGCACAATTGATAATGTATTCCTTTCACTTTTTTTAAACTTTGCATTAAAAATTCTGATAATATAAAATATGTTTTTTTTTTTTTTTTTTTTAAATTTGAGGTATTCCTCTGAAAGCCAAGCTGTACAGCTGGTTATGCAAGAAAGCATGACCTATTCTTTGTTCAGTCCTGTGTGTTACCATCAATATGCTGGGTAAGCAACTTGTCATAGGTCCTAAAAAGTGTTCCGTGTTGCTTTATTCATTCTTCTGCAAACTACACTGGTGACACTTCTTAATGGACTCTATGGAAAGTAAGCTACTTGTGTCTTGTACATTTTGAGATATGGTAACTACTTCAGAAAAAATAATCAATGTTTTTGAAAGAAAAGATGTTCTCTATACTTCTTTTAACCTCTAGTGGTCATTTTATTCACTGGTGGCTAATTTAGGTCAAGTTGGCTGATTCAGAAATATGACACTCTTGAATTATTAAGAGATTCTAGGACCCTTCATAGCAAAAAAGAAGCAAAAGGCAGAACTGTTTACATTTTTCTCTTGAACATGAAAATTGCAATTGGAATGACATGAAGGATACAGAATAGAATCATAAAATTCTTAAGGCTGGAAATGACCTTTAAGACCCTCAAGTCCAACTGCCAACCCAGCACCATTACTATGTTGACTATTAAACCATGTCCTCAAGGGAAAGTCTTTGGCTGTTTACTGAATGGATTATAATGTATAACCCGTATAATGAAATATATAATCTCTCAGAATAGTTTGTGGTAGGTGGTCTGGTAAGTAATATTTAACTGTTGCTCAAAAGAGGGAGAAAAGTACCTGACTTATTTCATTTGCCTGGTGGGAACCTAAGAGATGTGTGGGTGATGAGTGCTTATGACTGTTTGGAATCACTGCTGAGTATAGTAGTAAGTCTGATGGCCTGGGGGCCAGATGACTCTTTAACCCATATGTTGAAGTTTTCTTCATGGATCTGGAGTGGGAGGAAGGAATTTTCCTTCTTCCCATGAGTAAACTGGCAAGATGGATCAGGATGCAGCCTTCCACCCCCACTCCATCCTTGCAGCTTGTAGGGAACTGCCTACAATGCAGAGAAATTATTTTTGAACATTGAGATTTCTAAGAACTTCCAAGTGCAGAACAAACTTGCATACTCTTGTCTGTTGTTACTGTAATACCAAAAAATTCTCACCCTTCAAGGTGGTTCTCCTCACAATATCCTGGAGATTTAGGGTTGCACTCCCACTTAAACTCCCCCAGCCCCAAGACAGTGCTGACCAGGCCTGGATGCAGCTTCTGCGCCCTCACTCCCCAAGCACCAAGAGTCCTCCAGAGTCCTTCAGACATCTGACCTTCCTCTAGGTTCTCTCTCAGTGACCTGTAGCAATGCAGACACTCCCGCAAGGAGCTAAATCGGTTTTTAAAAGACCATTATTTAAATAATTAGAGATGGGTTTACTAGCAGACACTGAGAGATATCTAAAAAGCCGCACTTCCTAGATCATCCAGAATAATTTTCATCTGTTTATTCTATGTAGGTTACTTCAGCAATGTTTTTTTTGTCTTACTGTTCCATAGATAATCACCTCAATATGCACTGTTGCTCCAAGACTGGGATAAAATAGAGCAGAACGTTTGGATATGTGAAGTTGTATTGGGTTTGTGTGGCCAGGTTTTGATATCAGTGGGGGTTCTGTGGTGGCTTCTCTGAGAAGCTGCTAGAAGCTTCTCCTGTGTCTACAGGATCAATGCCAGCCAGCTCCAAGGTGGGTTTGCAGTTGCTGTTGGCCAAGGCTCAGCCCATCGCTGACAGTGGTAGAGCCTCTGAGATCATTTTCCTCCTTCAAGAAGGAAAAAACCTGTGCGGTGGCACCTGCAGCCAGAGAGAGGAGTTAGCACAGGGGACTTATCTTGGAGGAATTTGTGAAGCACTGTATCCCATGGCAGAGACCCCATGCCAGAGCATGCCAGAGCTTTCCCTGAAGAGCAACAGAGAAAACGTGTAATGAACTGATTGTAACCCCCATTCCCCATCCCCCTGTGCTGCTGGGAGAAGGAAGTAGAGAATTTGTGACTAAAGTTGAGGCTGGAAAGAAGGAAGGGCTTTGGGGAAGGTGTTTTTAAGATTTGCTTTTATTGCTTGTGAAAATATTTTTTCCCCTAGTAGAGTCTGTTTTGACTGTGATGGCAACTGGTAGTGATCTCCCCCTGACTTCATCTCAACCCATGAACCCCTTGTTGTATTTTCTTTCTTCCTTCCAGCTGGGGTGGGGAGTGATAGACCAGCTTTGGTGGGCACCTGGCCTCTGGCTGCAGTCACCCCACCACAGAAGTACAAGGCTTTTATGTAGAAATAGGGAATTAATTTGGGATCTTACAATAACAAGCATGCTAAAATAAAGAACAGCTCCATGTTGAGATGTCTGCCTGGAACATTGGGAAGTAGTGGTGTTTTTTTATGTGAGAAAGTGATTTACAACATCCAGGGAGAACTTTGTACGGTATCTCCTGGTTTACTTCATATTTTTTCTTAATGCTTTTTATCTTTTTTAAGGTGAAGCCAGAGAAATACACAGGAAACTTGTACAGGAGGAATACCCAGAGATAGTTTTTGTATAGTGCAGGACTGCTGCCCAAAGATGCATTGCATCTTTGCAAAGCCTCCTGGATGCAGCTTGTCCATTTATTTGTTGCTCAGCTCTGCAGCTTTGTCCTTAGTTGCTTGGTGGAGTGAATGAAACTGTTTGGTAGGGTTAGGAAGGAATTTTATGCTTTATAAAAGTAATATAAATAATTGTCTACATAGGCTGTAAGAGTCATTACAGTTCAAAGAAAGTGAGCTGGATTACTTGCTCACTTTCAGTCTTTTTGCAGGTGTAAAGCAGCTGGGTGTAGAAGTTCTGCATGGTTTTAATTTTTGCTTGGGACCATACTTTTCTGGAAATGTATTTCTCAAGGTACCAAATTTTGGATATACTTGAAACAGAAAATGTTTGTTTTCCCCTTTGAGTATGCATGTGCTAAAGTTCTTTTTTCTTCCCTCAAAAACTGTTTTAAATCTTAATGGTTTGATTTAGCTCCACTGAATACAAATGTAATTCTTTCAAACTTTTACTAGTTCAGGTCCTAATTTCCTCAAGAATTTCTACTATTTTCATTTCTTCATTCATCACAACCTCCTTTGAGTGAATTGTCAATATTTTCAATGAAAACAGGACTAAGTAAATAGAATCCTATAATTTAAAAACAATAGAATTGGAAAACCTAAAAATCCTTTTTATCTATTCATCTTATATGGTTCTTCCTGGATTGATGTCAGTGAGTTTGTATATTGTTAAAATACTAACATATAATCAAATGTTTTAGAGGGCAGTCTACTTCATGATGCCTTTATATATAGTCTAAAGTACATTAAATTGAATAAACACCCATTCTTTCTATAGTGTAAAACAATGACATAAGGTTTTGAAGCTTGAACAGATAGTTTAATCGTCCTTTCCTGTAGCTATGGACTTTTTTTTAAAGATGAGTCTGATTTGCTTTTAGTTGACTTTTTTCCAGAAATTATGGGAAAAGGGAGAGGACAGAATTGCAAAGGACTAGGCTTTCAAAGGAAGTTTTGATGCCTTTGGCTAAAGCAGGCAATCCCAGCATTATTCCTATCCTCTCCAGCCTTTGATATTACTTACACTAAAACAAATAATAGCATAAAGTATAATTTGTGAAAAAGACAATGAATTTCATTAGGGGTCTTGCTGCTGGAATCCAGACCTGTTTGGAGGATGAATAGGAGAAAGGAATAGAAGAAAAAGGAAGGAAGACTGAAAAATAAAATTTCTTTTTCTGATTCAGGTCCTTACTTCAGGAGGCAAACAAAGCCTGCAGTCTTGTTCATTCCTTTACGCAGTAAATTTATTTTAAATCCCCTCTTGTGTATTTCTTACTGCATCTCTCTTGTTTTCATGGCAAATGTTGCAGTCATCACATTGCAAATAACATCTTAGCTAAGCCAACCCTACCCTCCCTTTTTAAAAGTGTAGAACTAAAATAAAAAGATGAAAATAAAATCAATGCATTGGGAAAAGAAAGAAGTGGGTGAGGAGCTATGGCAGAAATGTGTGTCCCACATATGACAACCTAGTTGAATCTGACAATGTTTGGGTCCATAACTGTCTTGCTTTTCTGAGGACTTCATGACCACAGCAGTAACTGATGAGCAGTTCTGTGTATCTCTTGTCAAATGGGAATGTTTCAAAAGTAGTCTTATAATTGCATTAGGAGTTCTTACTTGGATTGATTCCATTTTTATGTTGCCTTTATGACTCTTTTTATCAACACTTATTGTTAGAGATTGTTGTACTTTTCTCTTAAACTGATTTCTGTAGTGGTTTCACTGCTAAATGATATATAATTTAATGTAATTATATATAATTACTTTATATAATTTCTTGTTATTTCATTATTTGCCCCAATTATTGTTTCTCTTGTCAGTGGCCCAATTGAACTCTAAATTCCTTAGTGCAAACAAAATGTTCTCCCAAAATATTGCACCAGGTTGTAATTTCGATTAATTTTTTTCTCTTTCCCTGTTTAGTAATATAGATACTTTTACATGTGCACAGTCAAAATTGAACTTTGAGATTTCCTCTAGGAGTTCTGGTTGGAACATTTCTTATGTAGACTCCTATTATCACATGCAAGGTTAATTTCAACTGTACCATTTGAGTGTCAGATTTTCTCCTATTGATTAGCTGTTTTGTTTTTCTTGGGTCCATCCAAGGAGGGAAAGTTCTGTGGAATCTCAAGATGCTTGATAAGAGAGAATTAACACAGGCCTTTCATGGACAGGATTAAATCATGGTTTCCAGGGAGACTTCAAATTCTTTTGTTGCAGCCAGCAATCTGAGCTGCCAAGTGTGGTTACTTCCTTAAGTTGCCCAGCCTGTATTGTTTCCCAGTCAGTCGTGTGTCAGTCCAGTAGCTCAAATGCTGTGGTAAGCTCCTTTTTCTTTAACCCATAATAACTAATTGCCAGGTCCTGGCACAGCATCCTCTTGGAGTGGGAATAAATCCAACAAAGTACGAAGTGCCAGAATAACTTGGATTTAAAAAGACAAGTCTTCTATGACTTCAGATGTTGGAGCATGAATCCAAACTGTCTCTGCTGTAGACTGGAGGAACGTGTGGGTTTGTGTGCTTTACTGAATCATATGAAAAATAAACAGTCAGCCCATGTCATTTACAAGCATTATTTGCTTTCAAAATTATGTATAGTCTTACTTGGGTTATAATATGTGTCAACTGCTTGCTTTAGTCTTCAATGTCTAGCATGGAACTTGGTATAAAGCCTTTATAAAATTTATACAAAGACTTATTTTCAAAATCTGCTGAGAAGGTGATGAATTCTTGATCCTGTCTGTACCTTTATATAATCTGCATAGTACTTTATACATCATATCTATATCAAAGCTACAAATATGAAGTGTAATCTTAACATGTAGTACCAATTCCTGTGAGTTTATCTTTTTTGTATTGAATACCTCTTATAATAGGATTTGTAGGCATGTTGGAGAATGATTGCATTTAAACTACTGGTGCACTGAATTTTTTTCTTACTTATCCTTAAAATGTCTTCTGGAATGAGAATTGAGGTGTTTTGCTTTATCGGTAGTTTTGGCAGTAGTTTTAACAGTTCTCTGTTAAGTCAACTATTTTTAGTGGGAGATTTAAATTGTATCTGTGGCACAAATAATTGAAATATCAAACATCATCTTGAAGTACTAGTTACTGTCTTTACTGTGTTTTGAGGGAGAAATACAGTATAACATTTAAACAGCAAAACAGACCGTGCTAATGTGTACTTGAGGGACAACAGATGTATGTGCAGAGTCAGGTGAGATTAATTTCTGAAAATGGAGATGAGATGTGATGTTACTGTTTCTCTGAGGTCTTCAATATTCATTCATGTTCTTCACATGCTTGGACATTCATCTTCAGCTAACTCAGCTGCTTTGCCATTAACTCTGCAGAGCTCTCATTGCTGCAGCTGTGGACTTGAGCCAGAGGTCTTTGTCTGTGTCCCTCTCAATTTTCCGTGTGTTTCTCCAGCTTCATTAGGAGATCTCTGTTTTTTAGTCTGTCTGCCAGGTAGGCTTTAGATTCGTAGAGGGAAAGTAAACAAAACTACGCTCCTTAACCTTTCTTGCTGTTCTAAAAAGAGGGAGAGAGCAAAGGAAGTGGAAATGGGTCAGGTGGCCCAAGCAATGCCTGCATTAGTCTTTTCTTTTCAAGGTAGTCCAGGCGTTGCTTTCTGCTCGATTTCAGGGTTAGGAAATAAAATATCTGAAACTGTGCACTAAGTGTACTTTATATTGCCATGTATTCATATGTAGACTTAGTAAAGCTAAGAATTAGCCAGGGTTGAACCATTTTATAATGGCTTTTTATTCTTGTTGCACTAATACTTAAAAAAGAAAAAACACAAAAGAAAATTCATAGTATGTGTAACTTAAATACATAATTTTTTTTTTTGACCTTTCTTAATTAAACCACATCCTTAATCATATATTTAATGTCGTAGAAAACTTCTGGCATGAATGTAGTTGTACTGCTGATTATGCCAAAATCTTTTATTCCAACATTGAAATAGAAAGAAATGGTATGAAGGATACTGATGTACTTGTCACTTTTGGAGATTTTATCTATTTATAAGCAATCTTGCATTTATGTTCATGTATATAGGTGCAAACCAAGCTTAAATTAATAATATCTTTACAGCTTCACCCTGCTCAGGAAATGCTGTTATTTTAAATGTTTGCAAGTATAACAACCTCATCAGTTGTGCCCACCAAGAAAAACAAATGAATAGGAACAAGATGTGGAAAACATGAATGCAGAATGGGACTAAAATCCAAGTGGAAATAAATACAGATTCAGATGAATTACTTGATGAAAGAAACTGACTTAGACCCAGACTTTTTGAATGCACAGGACTGGTAGTATTAGGTAGAGATAGAAATAAAGAGCTAAAGGTAAATTATCCTAACATCTTATATGCACATCCCATTAATTCTGAAAATGAAGGGAGCAAATATAAAAACGTGGTGATGAAATATTGCATTACTTTTCCACATTACTTCGTGCATATAAATGAGGATTTTCAGCATTCCTTTTTCTTGCTGCTCAGTTCCTGTAGTATTGTGTAAGTTTTGAAAATGCAAAGAATCTTTCTATGTCCTTTCACTCCTTTCACTCCTTTAACTTCGTTTCACTGTTGTAATGTCTTCATACTTGGCCCTTTGTACACCAAACTTGATGATCTCTAATTGAATTAGGAGAGGTTTATGCAGTGATGCAATATGAGAGACGTGTTAACTTATTCTTGGAAAGCTTGCTAATGTATATAACCTTTAGTCTGGTTATTTTCTCAGAATGCTGGAAAAGGTTAAAACCATACCCTTCCTGGCTTTCTTCTTAGGCAGTAACTAGCAGTGGGAAGAATTGAAGGAAGAAACTCTTCCTTTCAGTGTAATTCTTCAGCAAGAAATCTTCATGCAGCAGAGAAGCCAGAAGATTTTGGAGAGAAGAAATCTCTCTCTATGAATTTGAATAGTGACAAAACTGCACTGAAGAGCAAATATTTTTCATTCTGGAAGATTCCAAATTGCTCTAAATGGAAAGTTTCCTCAGAGAGTATTCATGAAAAGAATAAAATTATTTATTTGTCTGGGCACTGGAAAAATTGCTGTGGAAAGACTGTATCAGTAAAGTGCCCTTTGAGATGCAGAAGGTGCTGCTTTTAGGCATCATAAATGCAAGGTGTAAATACTGCCTAACCTGCTTAGATGCATAAATTTTCTACTGAAAACTTAAGTTGGATGTGAAATTATTCTGCTGTGCATACAGAGGAGATGTCATTTGAACCTCTGTGTACTTGTGTGCAGCAAAGCTGTTCTGGGAATTGCATGCTTTTGCATCTGTAACACACTGACAGTCTTGAATTAGTTTGAAAATCGAGTAGAGGCTGTTGGTTTCAGTAATGGCTGTACCACATTTCCACTATATAGGAAACCTGAGTTCCATTCCCTTCCCAGTCAGCAGATTTTAGTGGCCCTGTTGGTGCAAATGCTGCTGCACAGCAAAACCGCTCTGCCCAGAAGAAAGTGAGAAATAGGTTTCAGGAACTGTCCCAGTGGTTAAGGCTGCCTGCAGGGACAGCAGTGGGTGAGTTGCTGTGTCACTGGTTTCCAAACATCAGTGAGTTTTCCTCCTGTGCACAGCAAACAGTGAATGTACATGGGGGAGGCTATCACCTCTCTCTGACCATGATCTCATGGAGTATGGCTGATGCAGCCAGGTTTTATTGTGCCACCTTTCTCTCCTGCCTTTGGTGAAGACAGAAATAATACTTGTCAACTCTGCTCTGGAGAACTGGGTCTTACACTACTACCCCATTGGTTAAAGGGTCTGATGTTTAGTAGCACTGCTAGGACCTTATCTTTTGTGTACACTCAGATGAAGAGAAATTTGCCTGAGTCTTGTTTCAAATCACTCAGATATATTGTGTTTGCTCTGCAGCCCCTCATTTTGGGAGCTCAGAGCAGAAGCCTTTACATAAGCTGTTTATTTTCCCTCTGTCTGAGATAGGCAGTTTTCCTTAGAGGACTGTTTCCCCTCACTCTAGCATCCCTTTTGCTATCAAACTGGCATATAAAATACCAAGATAAAAAGCATACAGTGGAAAGAATGGCCAGAATGAGTCACACTAAAGGTCCACCCAATCCAGTATCCTGTCTCAGTTAATACCTCATTAAATCTTGTGGCTTTACTTTAAACAATTTAGTGGTGCTGGGAGATGGCCAAAGGTTTGCTCCTGCCACCCTGTGCATCACGAGCGTTACAAAGCCTGGGGTTGCTTGTGGGGCTCTGTCCCTTTTAAAGTGGAAAAAATAAACTATAAAGATACCCTGAAAAATACAGTAACACGTGTGCTATTTCTCCACTAATACTCTCTCAGTCTCCCACCCTTTACTTGAGCTGGATGCAACATCTGTGTATTTATTTAGTAACCCTGTATGAATTTCTCCTCCATCAACTTCCATATGTTAAAAGTGGTTTGGTACAACTGAGAAGTGGGAAGCCAGTTCTATGTGTTTTCCTGGTTATGTTTGGTAAAACCACAAACTAATCACTAGGGAAAATTTGGAAAATGACAGAGGGCAAAAGTTTTATTTAAAATATTCATTCCTGGATTGGGTGGTGCTTCTGTAAATTTCAAGTACACTTTTGATGCCTGTTCAAGAACTACTGTGTTGACAAGATACAGCAGCTAGCTCTCTGGAGTTGTTGATTTGGCATCTCTTTTTAACTGTTAAAAGGCAGTGCTATAATATTATTTTCTTTCTAGTAAATAAAGCATTGGAATCCTCATTATCTGGTTGCTTAAACTCTGGTTTTATCCTTTTAATTTTGTTTCCTGTTAATAGGCTCATTTTGGCCTACTAAGCATTATTTTGGTTTATACTTAAAACCTTGCCATGGAAAAGGCTGGAAGAGATTTTAGAATGATCAACTGTACAAAGCACCAACAAACCAAATAATCTATGTAAAATATCTCCCTCTACTGTATTCTTTTCTGTATTATAAGCTAATACTTATACACAGTTTCATGGTTTAAAATAGATCCTTTTTCACATAACTGGAATAAAAACCTGCCACTTAATCTGTTTGAATGAAGGTGATATCCCAGTATTTGTGTAGCAGAACTACACAAATAAAAAGTTCTGGATCTTGTGTCCAATCCCATAAACTCCAAGTGTCGGATTTCTTAGCCATTCTGCCACAAGGTAATATGAATAACAAAATATGGCTCTACCTTGCAATTATCTGTAATCTGAAGGAGAAATTTAATAACAGAATAATTATGGTCATGCTTTATTAACTTCAGGGAATTACATTAGGTGGGAGTAGAATTTCCTGGAAGTTGACTGCTCTGTGAAATTGATTCCTTGAAATGAATGCCCTGAAAATTGCATTTTACATTGAAGGATGAGATGAGAGAATACAAAAGAGATTCAATATACTTTCTTTCACAGTCTTGAAATTAATGGATCTCTAATACAGCATTCCAAAAATGTATCTTTTACCAGTATGATACCTTTTTTCATTAAGCATAATGAATAAATATTTCTTAATTAAAATAAATTAGTCAAATAATATTTTTAACAGCAATATGAGACTTAAATTGCATCTTTGCTTGATGTGGGGTTGTATTTCATAAACCATGATAGCAAAGGAGATGAAAACAGAGGAAAAAAAATTAAAAGTTGAAGATATATGTAATCTTGGATGTTGCATTACACTGTCTGCAGGGCTTGGCTTTGCTGGGAAAGGGCTGGGGCTTGCTGAGACCCTGACTGCTGGTGTCAGTCTCAGTCCTGGGGTGGAGGAGTGGGAGCTGTCCCAGACTCCCTGAAGCAGCCAGGTGTAGGGCTGAGACCAAAGTAGCACCTCCCCACCAGTAATACATAAACACTTGCCAAGTTTTGGATCTTTTGGTAATGTCTTTTGATAATGGCTACAGAGTGGGATAGTGTTTGGACTAGCGTGACTAGGAGTGTAACCTGCTTGTGAATGTACCTAGCAGGAGAAATGTATAAATGCATCCTGGTGAAAACTGAGCTTCTGCAAAAAGGCTGGTGAGTGTTGCTGAGTTTAGAATCTCAGTTTTGGGCTTACATGACTGACACTTTTGAGTCAATGGTTCATTGAAGAGTGGCCACATCTGGTCATATGGATTTGATTCAGAGATGTTCCTCAGACACAGTTTTTAAACTGCAGAAGCTTGATTTTTTTTTTTTTTGGTAATACAATAACACTGTATTTTCTTTTCATTTTCCCCCATCTAGTTTTGTGTCAAGACCTTGAGAATAAAAGAATAAAATACACATGGCACAGATTGTAACATTTTTTCAGATGCTGTTAGTTCTGCTGCTTCATGATTATGTCTCAGCTGAAGATGGCGAAACAAGAGCAAGTAGGTCTTAATTTTTGCATTTCAGATAAGTGCGACTTCAAAGCATGCCTCAAATTGTTAATATCCATTTTGGTGTTCACATGTACCCTTCTGTTGATGGTGATTTTATTCCAATATAGTTTTCCTGGTGAAAATCCAATAATATAAAAATAAAATAAAAATAGCTTAAATATATTATTTTTTTCATTAGGAGGGGAATTTCTTGTGTCTTAGAAATGCCCAAGGTGGTAGATGGAACTGTAAAGCTCCAGTCTTGATTTAAAATTGAGTCTTGAGTATTTGTATTTTCATTGCTTCAGAAATCATGTTCTGAATAGCTTACTGTTATGTGAGAAACTAAATAAGGAAGAATAAAGGTTCTGTGAGAGGAAGCTAACTCCATTTAGCGTTTCTCCAGCAGATTGTGGTTGCTTGCTCGTGTTGCTTGATCGTGTCTTGATCAGAAGTGTCCATAGGCAGATTTCATAGCAAGGCAAAGCTCTCCTCCCTGCAGACTTGGTGCAGACTTTCAGAAAACAAAAGGACAGTAAGCCTCATGGCCTCCTATGATATGAGATCAAAATAATCCCTCCTGCTTTTGGCCATGCCCTTGGCACCTCATGTGTCAGTTATCAAAACCTCTTTCACAGTCAATGGAGGATGATTCTCTCCTTTAGAAAGTTACATCCTCCATCTGAGAATGGGCATGTAGCATGGAAGGACTTTCCTATGAAAATGCTTGTGTCTGTCCATGGCCTGTAGCTGGCAACTTAGTCTAAAAACTAAGTTAATGACTACAGCTAGGAGAGCTGAATCCATGCCTAAGTCATCATGCAGTTACAAGTAGTTAGTAAATGCTTATGTGATTCTATATTCTGGAGGTTGAGCTCATTCACTGAATACTTTTCTTCTGTAAAAATCAGAATATGCTACCAGCAACATTCAATTGGGACTCAGGATTTTATAATCCTACATGGCATTATTTTATAAAAATAATGCCATGTAGGAATTTCCAAAGTCAATTAAAAGGTATTTGTAAAAAGATTGTGGAGTATTCAGTCTATCGCCTTCTTCTGCAGTGTGCTTGGTTTACTAACAAAAAGGAGTTTTTATGTTTATTATCTCTGCAGATGATATATGAAAAGATCCAATATGTATTCATCTCTGTTTGTTGAATAGAGTGCAAGTGCCAGCTAAGGAACTAAATTCCAGATTTTTTCATAGTTGTTTCTGGAGCTAATGTAAAAACCAGAAAATGGTGTGGCTTTCAGGTACCAAGTTGGATCTCTGTCGCTTACACAATCTTACACAAGTTTGCCCTGATGAACTCTGCTATTTTTTTTTTCAGCTGGAATGCCTATGTCAGTATAGATCCTAATATAAACATTAATTGAGAAGAAAAACTTTTACTGTGGCAGAAGAAAGGGAAAGTGTTCATTAAAATATTTGTTTGATTTTGTTTTAGGTTGCCGAACTGCTCCGGCAGATTTAGTTTTTATCTTGGATGGCTCTTACAGTGTTGGCCCAGAAAACTTTGAAATAATCAAAAGTTGGCTTGTCAATATTACAAGAAATTTTGACATAGGGCCAAAGTTTATTCAAGTTGGAGTTGTCCAGTACAGTGATTACCCCGTACTTGAAATTCCCCTCGGAACTCATGAATCCACTGAGAACCTCATTAGGGAAATGGAGTCCATACACTATCTGGGAGGAAATACAAGAACAGGAAGAGCTATTCAGTTTGCCTTTGACCATCTTTTTGCAAAATCTTCACGATTTTTAACAAAAATAGCAGTGGTTCTCACTGATGGAAAGTCCCAAGATGAAGTCAAAGATGTAGCAGCAGAAGCAAGGAAAAATAAGATCACTTTGTTTGCAATTGGTGTTGGCTCAGAAATTGAGGAGGATGAACTTAAAGCTATTGCCAATAAACCTTCATCAACTTACGTATTTTATGTTGAAGACTATATTGCAATATCAAGAATTAAAGAAGTTATAAAACAGAAACTCTGTGAAGGTGAGTATAAAATATTTTAGGTGTGCAAAATGTAGTTCTGTACATATATTTTTTAATTTCACAAGCAGAATGCATTATTAATGTAACCTAAGGGACCTGATAGTCTTTACTATGATCTTCTTTCTTTTTTGGAAATTCCTCCCAAAATGTTATTTTCTCTGTCAAACAAAGAGGTATATTTGGGAAAGATATGGTGGTTTAACACAGTACGTGTTTAATTTCAATATGTATCCTTTTACCCTAAGCCCAAATTTTTTTTCATTGATAAAGTTTAAAAATACTGAAATATTTCAGCAATTCTTGTAGTGCAAGAATATAAAGTTTACTGATTTCCTAGTTGCAACTGATACACAAAATCCAGTTTTTCTTCTAGGGAGGTGAGAGGACAGCTTGGCATTACAACAGGAGTTCTTCTGAATACATGTTTCTAGTATGCATTGAAAAACCCAGAAGAAAGACTCCTGGCAAAAATCATAGAATCGTGGAGTGGTTTGATTGTAGGGGACCTTAAAGATCACCTGGTTCCAACCCCCCTGCCATGGGCAGGGACACCTTTCAGTAGATCAGGTTGCTTTGAGCCCCATCCAACCTGGCCTTGAACACTTCCAGGGATGAGGCATCCATATCTGCTCTGTTCCAATGCATTAACACCCTGACTGTAAAGAATTTCTTCCTAATATCTAATCCAAACCTACCCTCCTTCAGTTTAAAGCTGTTCCCTCTTGTCCTATCACTACACACCCTTGTGAAAAGTCCCTCTCCAGGTGTCTTGTAAGACTCCTGTAGGTACTGGAATGCTGCCCTAAGGTGTCCCCACACCCTTCTCTTCTGGCTGAACAACCCCAACTTTCTCGGCTTTTTTCCACAGGAGAGAGGCTCCAGCCTTCTCATTAACTTTGTGGCTTCCTCTGGACTTGCTCCAGCAGGTCCACATCCTTCTTATGTTGTGGCCCTAGAGATGGACACTGAACTTTAGGTGGGACTCATGGGAGTAGATGTCTGGAGTTGTTGCAAGCAGTAATGATGGTTCTTAGTCTTAGAAGAATTTTACAGAAGAGTTAGCCAAGGCCAACATTGTAAAGTGACTCTTTTAACAGCATTACTGCATTGAGTTTTCTGAAATTTTGTAAAACAATGGCTTTCTTTTATGTATAAAAAAGATAGCAAATTGCTCCTAAAATATATCACTCAGATTCTAATATGTCAGTGGTATTTTTTACATGTTTTATTATCAAGAATTGATGCAAGACATATTTCAGTTTTATCATATTTCTGTACTTTTTAAGAGTGAAAAATAGATTTTGTTTGCTCTCACTTTGAGTATCAACTTCATTGAAAAAATATGGTAATGCTTTTGTTGAGGATATTAGTGTTTATTTCTTGCTACATTAAATGAAAATCATAGTAGTTCCTTGTGGCTGATGTAGTAATGTTGTCAGTCCAAAAATTAAATCAGCTAAGTGGAGCTAAATTCTTTAATAGAAATTCACACAGGGAGAAATTCCCCTAAATAAACACTAAATGAACACTAAACAAACACAATATTTTCTTTGACTAAAGTTTTAGAAGAAGTGCTGTTATATTTCATCAAGATGGATTTTCAGCAACAAGTTAACTAGTATCCTTTAAAGTTCATCTGTGGTATTTCACATTATTTACAGTAGTAATCTGTGAATATTGACTATTTATACAAAGTGTACTTACTCTTTCACTTGAAATGACCCTTTGCTTTGTCTCCCTTACATTGTGCACTTCCCTTGTTATAGCATTTAGATCCTTCTCTTGCAGAGCAATCAAAGCCCCTTGGCAGCTTCATTTCCAACCACAATGTCTTTACCAGGTGAACTCCAAGACTGATAAACTGGAATTTTAATAGCTGAGTTGTGCAATATTTTATTTATTTATTGATTTATTTGTTTACTGATTATCGTGTTGTTAAGATTGACTTTGAGAGAGAGGAAGTTCCATGAGGGCCGAGCAGCAATTTGGCTGTGATCAACTACATGAAACTGCCTAAAAATTTTGCAACTCTGTCTTCATAGTCTTTGTGTAAATGTCTAAAAATATGCTAGCTGTTGCTCTATGGAGTTTTAAAATCCATTCTCAAGTAAAAATGTAAACAAAAAGGCCACAGGGGCAGTATTTCCTTTATGGACAATGAAGACTGAGGTTTGGTGGTTCTTGGAGAAAGTATTGCTCTTAGGAACAGGCATGCAGGTAGTGTCTAGTGTGCCTTTTGGGGACTCTAGTGTTTGTTTTAAAGTACATCCGAGGACTAAAGACTTCATGAACCTGTCTGCCAGAATTTAATGAAATATTTAAGGAATATTTGATATTTATTATTTATTCTGAAAGTCAAATGTTCCTGTACTATCAATATGCTATAGCAAAAAAAAAAAAACTCCAAAAAAGCTTGCATCTCAGGAATCCATTTAGGAAGAAAACCCAGTGCAGACTTCAGAAGTTTGTCTGGAGGATGCAGAGAAAAGTTGCTTTCTCCCACTTACTGGGATTTAACATCGTAAAGTTATTTCACCTTTTAGGAATGTAAATAAGCATCAGAAAACTATGTAAAAACCCTAAATGGCAACAAGATTTCAGCAAAGGCTGGATAGTTGAAGTGACTGGTACTATGGATTGGAAATACAACCCCATTTCCAGTGGAAGACAGCTCTTAATTTTGCCACTGACTTCTGCATGCTGTATAATGGCTCAATTAGTTATCAAAATAGTCCTACCCCAAGATTATCTAGAAGACCCAGAAAAAAGCTACCTGACTGGGATTTTTTAATGTTATTCACCAATGTGCCACTGGAAAGAAAAAATTGTTTCCTAATGTAATAATGCTTAATTTGTTTGGTTTGTATTGGTTTGGAACAGTTATTTTGGCCCAGATCCATAATAATGGCCCTCTTATATAAAGTATTCCTATTCTGCCTTTAGTTTTTGATTTTACGCCAATTTTTTAATATTCTAACTGATAGAAGACCCTATACTTGTCAGTGTACGTGTATGTGATTGTCTGTAATCTCTGTTAATTGTGATGTGACTATTATCCAGCTTTGCTATAAATGAGTTTAGAAAATAGTTCCATGATAACAATGCACAATTGAAGAAACCGGAAAAAAACACTATTACTCTTACTTAATAGCAAAAGTATGTTGACTTAAATCTGTGTTTTGAGAAGAATGAGAGGGAATGTTTGGTTGGACTTTGCATTTCTTTTTTTTTTTTTTTTTAAATATTCAGGAGGCAGACATTTTAATTTCCAAAATCTGTGCAGAATTCGTGCAATTCTTTCTTGTAGCATAGACAGACAATTTTTTTTTAAATTTGGAAGTAGAGAGGAAAAGAGAACTAAGGGGAGTTTATGTGGGTTCTTGCTGCTGCCCCAAGTACCTGTGACAATCCCCATGATTGTCCTTCCCCATGACAGACAGGTTGTGCAGAAAATTAGCAAAGTTTTCTTGGAGCATATATAACCTGCCTCTTCCACCAGAACAGGGGAGCTTCTGACTGCCCTGGGGTTGGTTAGAAAGGGAAGTCATGCAGTGTTGCTCATACTGTGAAAAGAAACCAGTCTAGACCTTGAGCTGGTAATTCCCTGGCACAGAGACAGGAGTTCTTCATGGCTGGTCCAGATGGAGATAGGAGAACTCTCCACCCCTTCATTGGAATGTATTCCCAACCTCTTCCCTGCCTATGAACTGCGGCTTTTCTGGAGAAACAGTAGGAAATGAGTAATGATATTTATTGTAAGCAGTTTAGCATAATTTTAATAAACAAAAAACTTTCTTTTTTATTGATTTGTTACCCTAATGTTTGTTTTAGTATTAAGTTTCACTGTCCTATCTCGTTTTCTTTTCTTTTTTGTTTGAGAAAACTTTGGTTGTCACAGAAAATATATCACACACACTGTTTTTTCATTGAGAATAACTTCAAGCAGATTTCAGCGTAACAGACATAACATCTCAGAGTCCATTTTGAGTTAAATAGAATGAAAATAAAAGTCAGAGATAATTTTAACTTTTTCCATTTTCAAACTCATTTTATAGTTGGGAAGGACACTGAATTCAAATTGTTAGTGCATTTTGGAAATTAATATAAATAATTTAATATCATTTTGGAACCATGAAATTTTAGAAATGAAATTCAATATATTTATTAGCCAGATAATGTAATATTCTTTAATTTTATTCTTTAACAATTAGTGACAATTCAAAATAGTATGTAAAAGTAATTGCAGTAAAATATGCCATCGTAATATTCTTGTTTTAATTTCCTGAGTATCCTGCAAACCACTTTTCTCATGTTGTACTTAACTGACAGTTCTCAGTTCTCTTTTTATTTCTTGAAAGGCAGATAAAAAAATTAGTTGGGTGGGAGGCTACTTTTCTTGGAAGTCTTAAGTCATATTTTAGACTGTCCTTGTATTTATTACTTTTCAGAATCTGTTTGTCCAACAAGAATTCCAGTGGCAGCTCGAGATGAAAAAGGATTTGACATTCTTGTAGGATTAGGTGTGAAGAAAAAAGTTAAAAAGAGAATTCAAATATCAACCACTAATGCAAAAGCTTATGAAGTAACCTCACATGTTGACCTCTCAGAATTAACAAGGTACTGAATTTTATAAATATGCTTCTATATTCAGTAAGATTTTTTGTTTCTTTAAATAAGAAGGACTTATTTTAAGATTTATATGAATATTCAAGTAATGTCTTGTTTTTTCCACCCTTTCCCCTTATTTAGGAATGTGTTTCCAGAAGGTCTGCCTCCATCCTATGTGTTTGTTTCCACTCAAAGATTTAAAGTAAAGAAGACATGGGATTTGTGGAGAATCCTGAGTCTAGATAAGAGACCACAGATAGCAGTCACTGTTAATGGAGAAGAGAAAACATTATCATTCACTACAACAAGTTTAATAAATGGCACACAAGTTATTACATTTGCTGCACCTCATGTAAAGGTAAGGAGTATGTCACTATCATGCTGGAATGCTTCTTTAAGTTTACATTATTCCACTATTCTCCTCTTTGAGCAAACCAGTTTTGTTGTTTTCTAGTACAATCTGAAGGTTGCCTTTCAGTCTTTCTTCAGTAATTTCCAGTGGAGTATTCCACTCTTGTAAGAAAGATTGTCTTAGCTGCAGATGAGACAGGGGATTGGAGGTTGAATGACCATATTCCTGCATTTGTAGCAGGAATACGTGCAGCCCAGAGACTGCCCTTCCTGCCACAGGGAGTATTATTTTAGTGAACAGAGAGGGCTATTTCAGCAAAGGCTGGGAAAGATTTGCTGCTGGAGCACTTCATGGCCAAGTGGGTTCAACTTTTCTGGGAAGTGGAGGCCTGCATTCAAATCCCTACTCCAAATCAGGCTGAAGGAATTTTAAGTATAAATCCTCAGTGAAGGAAGGACTCCTATCCAAGGAATAGGTCTTAACTACTAAGCTTTTTCTAGGTTGAGGCATTTTATTCTTCTGTTCTTAGATGGAGAATTTTTGCCTTTTCTTTCCAAATTTCCTCTACCTTTTGATAATTATTGGTAGGTGAAATAATTTTTTATTATTTTAAGAAGCTGTGTTAAACTTGATTTACTGGAAACTTGGAACTGAGTTAAAAAAATTCAGTTTCAAGTCAATACTCTATTTATATTTATCTATTTCTTGGAGCTGCGCAGACAAATCAATCTGATTCATGCAGTCCCAGGTATCAATGAACTTCACCATGATAACACACAACTGCAGTGTTTTGTTTGTTTGTTTGCTTTTGTTTCTCCATGCCTGCCTTGCTATTATGGAGAACAACAATTTCATGGCTTTTTTAGACTGTCTAAACACAGTATAAATGCCAATACACTCCTGATGAACATTTTTCTTTAATAAACCTTTATGATAATTTATCACCTGTCAATTTATCACAAGTGCCAATTTTTTTTCACCATAATTGATAATCTGAAGTGTTTGAGACATTATACCAGTGCTTATAAATAGGCTTCTGGCTGCATATTTTTAAGAAATACAGGTTTGAGCTTCTTCATGGTCATAGACTAAAAAGATAAAATCTATGTGAGTTATAAAATAATTCTGAAATAGGGATTAATTATTACCAATTGTTATATTTTCAGTTATGATATTATTTGGCAATACTTTATTTGCCTATATAGTTTAGAGTTATTTGTATGTAAAACCTGCAGCCTTCATCATCTCAACCATTAACAGCAGTTTGATTGTTGAAGTGCAGTTTTATCATTATTTAAAATGAAGGCATTTTGTTTTATACAATGCTGTTTTCTTTGTTTTTCTTAGACATTGTTTGATGAAGGCTGGCATCAAATTCGTCTCTTAGTAACAGAAGACTCTGTAACTTTGTATATAGATGGCCAAGAAATTGAAACAAAACCATTACATCCAGTTTTAGGTATTTACATCAGTGGCCTAACCCAAATAGGAAAGTATTCTGGAAAGGAGGAAACGGTACAGGTAGGCATATGCTAAAACTGCTATAATTCAGTAATTCTTTTGTAGGTTAACCTTGTATTGGAGGCTTCTGTTTTCTTGAGCTTACTTTTCTAACTTAGAGTAGACTGAAATTTAGTGTACAAAATTTAATACGTAAGAGAGAGTAAAAATGTTCGGGAGGACTTAACATAAGTGATCTATCCCGTGGCATGGATACTTAACTGGTCTCACTGATGCCAAGGACAAAATTGATGCAACATGATTGCCTGTATTTGGGAAACTTTATCTCAAAGTAAGGAATTTCCTCTGCTTGACATTTCCACATGATGTCCTTCCATCAGTATATGTATGGGTGATGCTGGTAAAAGAGGAAAATTTTGGTCAAGTTTCTTTCTCCTTGCTTTGCAGTCACAATAGTTTATGCTAGAAAAACTGACAGTGGTTTCATTTTGTTTTGGAATGTAGCAACAAAGCAGAATGGCAAAAACTTTTGTTTACCTGATGCCAGTGTTTTTATTCAACACTTGTAAAAGATTTGTACTGTATACTAAACACTAAGCATAGGGATGCCTTCAGATGCTTCACTAGAATTTATTAATCTTATATCTAATATGAGCAGGTCTGCACAGAAGCATCTTCCCAGGTCTGTTAAGGTAAAAGGAAAGAGGTTGGGCTTGCCTGTGTTACTAACTTGTTTCCTCAGTGATATTGGCAGCCAGTGTAGTTTGTGCTGCATGTGTTTGGAGTAGTTTCCAGGGAATATGGATGGTGATTTCTGTTATTTTAAAAAAATTCTTGGATTGATTATTTTTATTTAAATAAGTCTTTTTCAGTTTAATTGGTTGTGCATATTAATCATTGTGAGTAGCCTAAAAATATTTCTGTCTATTTAATTGATTTTTAACTGCAGTGAATGCACAGACCTCTAAAGAGTCTTTTACATTTTGAATTACAGTTTGATTTACAAAAACTGCGAATCTACTGTGACCCAGAGCAAAATAATCGAGAAACAGTCTGTGAGATCCCAGGATTTGTGAGTATGATAGATGAACTTTTGAGGATTACTTGGCATTTTTTTACACATCATTGTTTAAAGCTGACTTAATGAATTTTTAAAATAGTTTAATCTACATTGATTCAGCTGGTGCAAACACATGCTTGTTACAGACCTTCTTTGTTTCAGCCTTATTTTCTCACAGTTTTTTAAAGTTGTTTTAGTTTAGGTATTTAATGGTGCATTTTTTATATATATGAGTATAGAAGAACCTCAGGATCCTTTCTTAAAATTTCGGATTTTAAGCATTACAGAATAATGAAACTTCTAGGTATTTTCAGTGTAAAATTTTCTAAGTATGATTTTTGAACTTTTCTGAAATACTCCTTGCTACTTGTCAGGTCATTTAATCTGTGAAATTTTGGTACATAATCAGGAAACCTGCATTTCTAAATCACCTTCTCCCATTAGAAATATCTATGCAGAGGTCTGTAATTAACACCCCATTATCTGAATTGTTGCCATGATTTTAAGAAGTACATTAAGTACAAGACAGAAATAAAATCAGGACTTTATGATTCATGTACACAATTAGCAAGTTTATGGGGACCCTTTGGCGCTCTCTTGCTCCTCTTGCAGTTAATTATGCACTGCAATGTAAGACATACAAACAGATTTGGGAACCAGTCATGACTGACAGAGCCAAATTTAAAGCATTCAGCTCCCATCTCAAAAGCATAAGCAAGAGACTGATTTAAACATACAAATTCAAAATAATTTCCTTTGCTGGGTGGATGAAACAAACCGAACTAAAGATTATCAGTTGCCAGTGTAGACCCACATTCCTCATGTTGTGGTTAGATTTTGTATCATTTGGCTGGATTGACAATAGAACCATTGACTCTCCAGCATCCAGATTTTCTTTTTTTGTCAGTCTGGCATGTATTGCCAGCTAGTCTGTTTTTCTTCTTTTTCTTTGGGACCAGTTGGTCTACGGCTTCCTTATCAGGGCTTTTTCAACTTTCAGTCAAGCAGAAAGTAGGTGAATGGATTATTAGCTGTTCTGAACTCTAACTCTGTGTGTCAAGAACTAACAGGTGCAGGAATACTTTTGTAAAATTAACTTTGAATCTTGAGGAAAGTAAAGTATTTATTTAACTGCACCACATATCTTTTTGCTCTTTAAAAATTAAAAGTAAGGTATGAAAAGTAATCAAAGGAAAAGTATTTTGCATAAAGAAAGGAAACACTAAAAAGTATTTCATAGCTTATTTTCTCTGCTATTTATCAAGGAGTTGAAGCCAACAGATGGTTTTTTGCCATTTTAGTTTCACTGTCTGTTTTTGTAAATTAAATTTGGACTTTGCCCATAAAATTCTGGACTCCTTCAGAAAATAAAAATTTTGGATGATCTTCAAGGAGGAATATGTGGTTTGTGGTTGTATTCTGTCAGAGTGTGGTTGTGTCAGAGTTCCTGAAATAAGCAGAGGCTTTATGTATTAATTACAGACCAAATTAATTCCCTTTCCCAGAGATACGTTGCTGCATAGTAATTTTGATCTGTGGAAAATGAAAACTTTCTCTAGGGTTTGCTCAAGCTGAAAATTGAATAGAGAGGAAGCTTTCTGTGTCCACAGAGTGTGTATGAAATCTGCAGTGACTGTGTGCATTAGAATACTCCTGTGGACATTGTGGCCAATGGCGGCTACTAAACTATTAAGACAGAAAATTTCATGGTTGCTCTGCTGAAGTATTTTGGGTTGGATTGTTCTGTGATGTTGCAGATACTGGACCAAAAATCAATTGATAGCAGAGTCTAACACAGTCACAGGAAAGCAAGAAAAAGCCAGCCTTGCCTCTGTGCTGCTCTGTTTTCCCAGATGCTGGATTCAGGCAGAGAGCAGAGATTTCAGAAATATTTTGATACATTCTCTGACATGAATGAACAAGCAGAGCATATTTTTGATGAGAAGTTACTTCTGGTAAAAGGTTTGAACCAAATCTAAACATTTAGTGTGTAAATACTGGCATAGTTTAGTATTAATTCTGTCATTATCTTTTAAAAATTGCTACTGATAACTCCCATTGACAGACCCTTAAAAGCAGTTAACTAAATTAATTTAATATGCATTCATAGCAGCTGTACATAAGTCTCAGAAAGTCTAAAAATTTGAATTACAATTTCTTGACAGTTACAGCTCAGGATTTATGGTTGGTTTTGATAATGTTTCCAACTGAATGGACTTTCTTTTTAGAAATATTGCTGTACTCTTAAACTGTGTTTCTTCTTGTTTCAGAATGGAGAGGTAGGCTCGATCCTAAACTACTCAAACGCATTTTAAGGTAGTATTTGAGTTTTTATAAGCTTCTTAATATTCTAGGTAATATACACTTTGTTTTCAAAAGTGGATAGAGATATGCTAAGCTTGAGAGTGCTGGACTTCCCTTGCTTAAATTCTAGTCAGTAGCCAAATTAAAAATAATTTTTCTGAAAAAGCACATGTTTATTAGAATAACTGGCCTGATGTTTTCCCCCAGTTCAATTCAGTTGCTGCTGTTTGCAGGGGGGTGGGGGATATGCACAGGGATAGTGCAGCTGTTACCTCATTGTGCTTATGGGAACTCCCTGAACAGGAGCTTATCTGAAGACCTAATATGACAACTTCCCTAACCTTACCTGTAACTCCCAATTTGTACCACTGCAAAGGAAACACGGGTTTGTGTTTTGGTCAATCATTTGACCCCAAGAAAGAATTCCAGTCAACAAACATCTTCAAAGGTGTCATTATTCTAGAAAACATGAGTAAAATGCTATGGAAAATTTTAGATAATAATAAAAAAATATTTTCTTTTTAGCTTAGATTCTTAAATTTCTGCCTTTCCATAGGTCTGAGAACTTGCTGGGTTAGGGTTGATGGGTGAAAAATAATTTATTGAATCTAACTTCAACATATAGATTTAGTAGAGATATACCTATAATAGATTTTATTTATAATTCTCCCCTTGCCTACCTGAGTAAAGCACTGAGGTTTCTTGTGGGGCTTAATGGTGAGAAGTAAATATCACAAAAAAAGAAATAAATTCTAGAGGGTTATGTGATCTGCCAAGGTTTAGTGTTTAGTGCTGCAGGAGCATGGTTTGGAGAAGACCTAATGGTTTTTGCAGGAGGGGCACTCTTGGGACCAGGACTAGTGACCTCTAGGAGTCCGTGGTAGCAGCTGTGTCCTGCCTCCCCTCAAGAAGCTTCACAGCAGGAACACATACCTAGGATGTAGGAGACTTGGGGTTTATCTTCTTTTCAGGCTCACTGCACAGCATAGCATGCCAATGGTTGGGATCATTATGCTATATGCATCATTTTACACATTTTTAAATTAAATTGTTGTATTTGAGAATTGGTCACACTTCAAATTATGAATGTAGATTAGCTAGGAGAAGCAGCTTTCAGGTTGCGAGATTTAAAATTATCAAACTCTATGACAAAATATTTGTGCAAAACAAATTTACAGGTGTCAGCCCAATACCAGTACTTACTTTTAAAATTTTTATTCTGGAGAAAATGATTATGTGCATGAAAAGTAGTTGGAGGGCAATATTCAGATAAGCAGAAGTTCCAGCTGAACAAGGGAGTGAATGCCAAGACCTAAGTGAAAGGCAGCCTAAGGAAGGTCAGCTTCACCTGGTGTTCCAGTAGGTTTGTTGGCTGCCTTTGGCATGTGCTGATGGCTGTTTTCACTCTTGGTAGTGCATGAATGGTCCCAGTGACGTAGGCTCAACACCCGCCCCCTGCATATGCCCACCAGGAAAGCAAGGACCTCCAGGCCCCAAAGTAAGTTCTGTTCTGTCTTGTTGAGTGTGTATGACCTGTCTTTCCCTGCTAGTCTTCAGCAAATGGTGTTACACTGTTAATTGTTGGAGGATGAAATGGTTTTCTAACAAAATCTTTTAATGGAGAGAGGGGTTGCTTCCTTCTTTGTAAAAGAATGAACTTGATGCTTATTGGGAGAGTTTCACATTAGCTGTGCTGATGACCTTTCTGTGTTGATGAAGACTAAAATGAGAGCTAGCCTTGAGCTGCAGAAGTCTTACATGGCAAACTCAAATCCCCAGTATTTCTTTATTATCTCTCTCAATAATTGTACTAAGCAGACAACCCCGAATCACTTGTCTTTATTAAGCAAATGAATAAAAACCTTCTCTGCTGCCATCATAAAAGAGGTTACAGGATGCTGTAGCTACCTCAAGTCTAAGGGCTTCTTGATATAGTGGAGAAGATTTCTGGTCAGGGAATTGAAATCTGCAAAACATTATTATTGTTTCATGTAATAGAATATCTGTGGTCTTTTACCTTTTTTATTTTCTTTAGAGAAGAAAGAGAGAGAATGAAGTATTTATAATTTTAAAAGAATTGAAAACCACTTCCTGTAAAGTATGAAGGAATATGAAAATTCAGAACTCAAATGATCTCTATCTATTGCCTTATGTGCAATTTTTCATCTACAATGCACTGTAATATCTTTTGGGGATAATTGAATAATACAGGTGACAAGCTGGTGCCTAACACAAAAGGCTGCAGAAAGTGAAAAGGAAGCCAATTTATGGTTGAATAGTTATTGCAATTATAATATTTATTAACCTTTGCATACTGGACTCTAGAACAGTAAGAATTTAAACTTAATTTTTGTGTTTGTGATATTAATGGAGTGCAATAAATTGAATTAAATCAAAACAATTTCAAAATACAAGTAACTGATGTTTTAAGCTTCTCAAGTTAAAAGTACAAAATTGAATTGCAAATAGTATGTTAAATGGTTATATTTGAATAAATGGTATATTTGAAAGCAAATTTTGTTTTTCTCAAATCCCAAATCTTGTTGAATTTTGCTGAGTTAAAATCAAAGCTGTTGATAAAGAGAAAGTCAGTACTCTAGGAGGATATATTGAGTAGCATGTTAAGTTCCTGCTTTCTCGCCCTAAACATGTAGCCTTGTCAAGTTTTTTTAAATTTTAATCTGATTGTAACAGAGATTATCAAAATAATTGCAAAGGACTTTTAACAGGAAATCTAAAAAATACCTTTTTGACAGCAGTTGTTGTGTGCAGAGGAGTTTATTTTGCAGGTTTTAATCCTGGCTCTGGCCTCTTTAGTGCTTCTGTCTTAAGAATTAGGCTCAGCTAAAGCAAGTGAGAGATTTCTTCGATAAGAACTACTTAATTAATGAAGTTTTATTAAAGATTGTTTAATCTGTTTTATAAAAAATGCTTCTGTGCTGTAACCAAATGTGGATTCACTTGTCCAAGTACTGCAAAAGAAGTTGAGGATAAGTTTGGGAGAATTTCCCCTCCCATCCCAACACCAGTTCTTTTTCACTGTAGGAATTGCTCCTCCATAGTAGCTCTCTGGACTTGTAGAACTGTTTTGTGGAATGTGTTAGGGCTAAGGTTTCTCTGTGCTCATTTGCAAATACTCTTGCAATTTAAAAATGCTTATATATATTGTGTGTTCACACGTTGCTTCTCCATAGGGTGACCCTGGGCAGCCTGGGAATCATGGTTATCCTGGTCTGCCTGGTCCAGATGGTAAGCCTGTGAGTACTAAAAACTTGGTCATATATTGTAAATGTAAAACTAACAGGAGAAAAAACATGGAACACTGATACCACATTTTTGAAATTTAGTTGCCATTCTCTGAAACTGTGAATGTCATTTAACTGTATGCAACTGTAGTATAAATATGTCAAACATTATTTCTGTTTCAAGGTAAAATACTGTAAATATCAGAGTTGGGTACTGTTGTAAAGCAGAGAACAGGCTATGAGTTTCTGTTGATCTTTGCATTACTTTGCAGCAGTTATGTTGCTACCTCAGTCTTTACTCCTTAAGAATTTATTCACTAGAAAGCACTTTGGGTCACCTGAAAAACTAATTTTTTTAGGGCTTGGTCCTTTGTTGATAGAATTTCTTTGTAGGCTACCTCAAGTAATCCATCAAAATATGTAGATATGCATGTAAAATTAAAAAAAAACCAAAACAGATCTTTTTTAGTTCTAAACGGGTTCATTTCAATCACCATCATCACTGGTGGTGATTCCATTTGTAAGCAGAGTTAGTTTAACAGGAAGAAAATAGGTGCGAAAATCAAAAATGTAATAGTTGCTAAAAATGGAAAATTTCCCTCTTTTAAAATATGGGACTTGTTATATTGAAACCTGAGCATGCTAACCCTGATGGTACAGGTGAGCAGTGTGTACAGGAATCTCTCATCAGTCCCACAGGCAAATATAATCACTTTACCTGTGATATAAAATGTTTTTATCCTTTTGCTCTTAAACAGCTTTTGATAGCTATTAAATTCAGGAGTTTTTTGAACCAGAGTTGGAGAACACAATCTGAATTGAACTATCAGTGCTTTAAAATAGTGCATTTTGATTTTAGACCATCCTGAAAATACAGGTTTTAAAGTATTCTAAGATGGGGAAGTCTATTTAATCAGAACAACTTTTCAGTTGATATTTGGTGGTGCTTAAGCTTGTGAAGAGCAGTTTGATCTTCTATAAAAGACAAGTATACAGATTGTCTGAACATGGAGTTGCTTTGGGGAAGGTGTCCATCATTTGTGATCATGCTGATTTCTGGAAATAGATTTGCAGTATTGATAAGCATAGCAGAGCTGTCTTTAATGTAGCTAAATCTGATCTTTTGAAAAGTAAAGGGTTATCATGTAACCTTTAATGAAGGCAGAATCGACTGGATATTGGTAGGGAAATATCAGTTCCTCCCCTCCCCTCCTTTTAACAAATAGATTAAGACTTTATTTCTGAAGCATGCAGTCAGGTACAACCGTATTGTTTTAGAAACAATTTGTTATGACTCTTTCATACTTTAATAAGAAGATTTCCACTTCAAGGCTATTTATCCTCCCATAAGCACTAGAATTTGTAACAGCACAAATAATGAAGGAGAAATATATTGAAATTGTAGACCTACTGTAACTTTGTAATCTGACAGTCACGGCTTATTTTCTCTTGCAAATAAGTCATAATGTGCATAGATGGGCATTCTCTGAACATAAAGAAATTACCAGAGTATCTCAGAATGAGAATCAAAAAGCTCCAGTGCAGGAGAAGTTGTATCATTTTGCTGAAGAACTTACATTATGTTAAGTGCTTGCAGCTAAATCCTGTAACTTTATTAACTAAAGAATGTTTCTGAAATATCAGTTGTGATTTTTGCGCCTGTTCTTTGTAAGGACATAATTGCAAACCAATTAGATCATCTGCACCTTTGGCCAGTACATTATTTCCCTTACAGTAGATTTTTGGGTGCATTCCAGGCGACCTTTTAGCTGTGCATGGTCAGAGACCCCTTAGATCCACTGTGCAGGAAACAGATTCCTCTCTCTGTGTTTTTCTTTCTGTTTTAGTTTTGTATTTGCTAATACGACTAGCACGTTTTCTGTGCTGTCAGTGATTTTTCTTGTCTGGGGAAACTGCTCGTCTGAATCTTTCTAGTTTTGTGTCTCAGGGAACTCTGAGAAGCAAGCTTTTAATTCAGACAGCACCATAGGCTTACAGGTAGTGTAGTCAGTTTTGTTTAATCAAATGGCTTTTGTATGAAAAGCTTTTCCTGCAAATTCAATCTTTTCTGTTCCCAAACACATTTTTATGTTCTTCTCTAAAGTCTTTCCAGTATGCCTATCTGTTATTAATTTTCTTGGAACACTATAACTGGTCAACAAAATGTTTCTTCCTCTGAGAAGGGTTTTAGGCATGCATTTATATTACTATATGAAACTGATTTTAGAGTAAAACATCAAATAAAATTTAGTTTGTTGTTTGTGGGCTGGCTATATTCTTGTAATACTTAATGTTAGTTTTAGTCCAAAAAAATTAAAAACAATTCCTAATATCTTAAAACTTACCAGAACATAATTGTCTACCTGATGTTAGCCCATAAAATTGTTTACTCTAATATTTGGGGAAGTGAACATAGACATTACTTTTTTTCCAGACATTTCTTAAATGTTATTTTTATTAGTTTTATTCAGACAATTTTTGTTTTTTCCCCTTTAATTGCGACCTCTGTTTATATTCTGATACATACAGAAAAGATCAATTAAAGAAACTGTAAAAAGGCCTGAAAGTGAGAAGCATAAGTAATGAAAATACATTTGAAAATGCATTTTTTCAATTAAAAACGTAATTTAGAAACGGAAATTATTAAACTGTCTAGTCAAGAAAAAACCGCTGATAAATAAGTGCGAAGATAAAAACAATATTTGAATCTCAAATGAAACTCATTTTCATGAACATTATTAATCAGAAAGAAGCAGTTGGAGTGATTGCTGGCCCTGGAAGCACTCAGCAGCCTAACCTTTGTGTGGTCACAAAGCCATTTTTTATTCCAAAGGATGCTTTGTATGTACTGTGGAAAAACTCAATTTAAAGGAAAAAAAAAATTATCAGAATCTATCTAAGCAGTGATCACTTGTGATTAATAGAGGTAGGTTATCAGTCTGCAAACAGAAATTTTAAAAATCCACCCATTTGTCAATTTTGAACTGTGAACCATGCAGCTGTCAATCTGGACAATTTTCAAGTATTCCATCTAGTTTCACTCATGAAAGTTTGGAACAATTTGCCTTGACTTTACAATATGTACAAGAAAATAAAATAAGAAATGAGAAAAAATAAGCAATTTATAAACAAATCTTGTGAGACCAACTTTACTGATAGGAGTAAATATGGAGTTCATAAGGTATCAAGAGCCACACATAATGAGCAATTTCTGATCATTCCAATATATGTTTTAAAAGATTATAGAACATTATTACAGCTGTATTACCTAAAGCTTAATATTTGGTGACCACCTGAAGGCCAAATCTTTTGTGATGTACTTACTTACTATAAGAGTAATGGTGAGCTATTTCAACAATACTTTTGGAATAAAAATGGGTAATAGTTTCACATATACGTAGAATTCCCTGTGTGTTCCCAGATGGCTTGCCTGGGATTTAAGTTGTTCTAAGCTCTGGAGCTACTTTTCTCAGAAAACTTTCATAGACAGAGTTGATAATTCAGCTGTTCTCAATTCCAGGAAAATCCATATTCCTCAGTAATACTGTGGCCTTTTTATTGTTAGAGGAAATCTTTCTGCTCTGTTTTGATGCAGTCATGTAATGCCTTCCTTGAGACCTGCAAGTCTGGAATCAGAGCAGTGCCTGATGCTGACTTGTGCTGCAGAGACAGCTGTAGAGTTCAGACAAAAGACCACATCACTACCTGCAGCAGCTGCCAAAGGCAGAGATATGATAAGGATGAACATCTAAACAGTGAGCAGGAAGTTAGACTCCCTTGGTATATCATCCTATCTCCCAATAGCCTGAAGCTCATGAACTTTTAAAGCTGGATTTACAGCCTTTTATTTAATGATCTTGTTGGATCTTTTTTCCTCTGTGCTATTTGAGAACATTGTGTTTAGGTAAAATATTCTGCTAGGAGTTCTGAATTATGAAGGCCTTGGCAGATGATGGAGTAGCTAATGGAGGAAAATGTAATGAAATGCAGAAATAATAAACATGGATACATGTATACATAGTTACAGCAATTTCTGTTAAGATGTAATGTATTTTATGAAAAGAGTTTGAAGACTTGTAATGCTTTAGATAGTTGTGCTTTAAAGATTTTCTGCAAGAAACTCCCATAAGAGGTCTGCAGACTTTCAGAGTGTTTCCTTAACGCCAAGTTAAATTTTCCTTTTGCAGTTGAATTCCATTATGCTTAGTTACATCACCCTAAATAGTTCTTTTTACTTAGTGTTTACAGTCCTTGAATATCTTTAGACCATTACTGTTGATGCCTTGTTTCTTCCTAGCCAAATTGAGCTTGCTTACTTCTCCCTTTGTCTTTCGCAAGCAATCTTGTGTTCATGCTTTTGTTGTTGATATTGTCCATTGGCTCCAAAGCTCCAAAAGCTTTTCATTATGGGAGTATGCAGTGCAGTTCTCGTTGGCTTATCCATACATCTTTTTTTTTAATTATTTTATTTATTTTATCCTAATCAGAAGAGATATGCTTACGAATGCTGTCTGAAATTTTGTCCTTTAAGTGTGCAAATGCATTGAAGATATACTGAGATTTCCCTGCTGTTGCATGAGTTCTTTGCAATTAATTCTCATCATATGTCCTTCTTGGTCAATTTTTTCCCTTATAAGTAAATTAATTTTCTTTTTCCAGTAAGGATGATTGCTAATTTTTTGTGGCTATTATATGTTTTTTGACCTAAGAAGTGTGCTCAGTCTTTTTCCTTAGAACTATTTGCAAATGATTGCCATTTTCTTTAAATTCCAAAGTTTCATTTTATCTGTGATTTTTTCAAATACCCAGCAATCTGGGACAAAACTAATCTCAATGTCCTGCTGTTTATCACTTTCCTTTTAAGGATCTTAAGGCACTAGAAAATTATCAGTACCATTCTCACAACAGTAAACTGCGAGGTAAATTTTGTGTAATCCTGATTTCAGATGACTGATGTAAAATAATAAACGAGAATATAAAATGCTGTGGAGTGGTGCTGACTGATAAAGTTGATGAAAAATTATAGGTGGCATTCATTTTAAGGCACCTGCATTTAGGATTTAAATGGGTACAGAGACACAGGGTGTCTAAATTCTCATAGTAGTCAACTATTTAACTAATATACCACAAAAAGTATGGGATTTTTGTGCTGCAAGGTATTCTTTCTTGCCCACACTGCAAGGCAATTATTGCCTGCCAAATATTTTGTGCCATTGTCTTCTAACATTGGGTGAGTGTCTCAGGAGTCTCAAAAGGCAGGAGCTGCCTATATTCAGGCTACTGCATTCTAAACTGAATATCAAATTCAGAGTTAACTATAACACTTCTCATGCTATTTGAAAAGTTTATGAGAGAAGACAAAACTCAGATAAAAATTATTGGTTTTGGTGGCAAATATGGTGTGTTCACCCTATTTGAAAGAGAACCTCCAGTCCTGAACTCATCAATTGAAAAGTGAGATTTCACCTCTGTTAATTTTACATAAAATGGCAGCTGTGGCACTGCTGTTCTTGCAGATATGTATGTGTGTCACACAGGTAGTCCTACTGAGGGCTTTGTCATTAGGGAAAGAGGATTTGAGTTGACTTTAGTGCAAAAAAATTTGTAGGCATTAGCATGTAGATTGATGATCCATACTGCAAAAGGAGTGGTGAAAATATATACTCATTTTTATATGAAATCTGTGTTTTTTTATTTTATAGAAGATGTTTTTTAATTTGCCCAAACAATTGCTATGCTATTTGCACCAGATGGTGATTCTAGCTTTTGTGACTTTCTGTGAATTTCCTTTTGAATTTTGTCTCTTCCAGCTTTCCATTAAAAGAACACATTGACAACATGTTTGATTTGTATTGAAATCACATTACAATATTTAACCCTGAGCTAAATATGCAGTTTTGTAAGCTGAAAACTCTTCTGCTCTCCTTCATTCATCTTGTGATTTTGAAATTCAGTTCAGCCAGGAAATTGTCCTCTTTTACTTCCCCTGCTCTGTTAGAGGGAGAAGGGAAATTGCATTGCAGAGATCTAAATTGTGCAATAGAGTTTTATTTGTATAGAGTTATATCCTACAGAAAGTCACAGCGATTTTTTTTTTTTTGAGAAGAAAAATTAGATAACCTTTTAGAGGCATTTTTTGATTTGGTGAATTGTTTCAGCCACCCAGGAGGCCTATAAGCACTCTGGGGATACTATACCATTTACAGTTAAAGCTGATTTTGCTAGAACTGCCTTGAGCACTAAAAGTAAAATGCTTGATAAGGGATCCATGTATGACAGAGACCTAGAATTCTGTTTACTTCTATATTAAACATTACCAGCTGGCTCATCGGGCAACTGCTCAAATGTCTTTTGGGAAGAGGGCACGGCAAGGACTCTCTTGTATCTAACCCAGCAAATAATTTTAGCTCTGTTTATTATTCCTAGGAAGCTCTGACTGATTTAAAGAGGAAATCAGACAAACGCATTGCCTCCCTTGCACTGAAAATGTTCTATTAGTGCCTTTTTACAGTGTGGAAATCACCCCTGGAAATGTTTTTGCCAAGGTTTTAAGCTTGACCCATTTGGAAATGGGATTATTACTTCTCTCAGTTCCAATCAAGATCAGATTCGGGGTATTTGAAGTTGGATAGCCTGTTTAATGGGATTTATCAAACTTAGTTTTGTCTGCCTGCTGAAATGTCTGAACCAAATAGCCTCAGAATATTATAGAACAATTTCTCTTCTTGCTTCATATGTTTTCTTTAAAAAATCCTCTTGGTAGCTCATTTTGTCTACTGCAAGGACATGTTTTTAAATGAGCTATGCAAAATTCTAATTCTTCAGTAACTTGCCTCTCTTAAAGGATTTTTTTAAAGCCCTTGTTAATTTTGCATGAAAACTGGCTATCTTTTCTGTACCAATTGAATAAAATATACTAAAATATATGCATATATTTTGGTTTCTGTAAAGGTTCTGTTGTTCTGCCAATGTTGATTTCTAGCACAGCATTCCTGAAATTCTCTTTTTAACTCATGAATTATTTAGTATTTCTTTTTGTAGTCTCATTCAAATTATTTTTGTTTGTATAGACTGTTATATACCTTCAAGTTCATAGCTAAGTGCTTAGTATCAAGAATGGAATTTTTATTATGTAGAGATATTATAAAACTAGCTGCATAATGTATTACAACATACCTTGTCTGTTAAAGCTGATTTCTATAACTGGATAAAAGCCTTTAAAAAAGTCTTGGCCAGTTTCAGCGATTTTTCTTAAGAGAGAGAGAAAAAAAAATGTGCTACATATGTGGATTAATTTATTTTTTTTTTCCCAGTGGAAAACAAAACAATATGTTTGTTATGCGTTTGTGTAACAATTCTAAAATGACTGGTTTTAGCTAAAGTCTGCAGGATGAGAACTTCAGCTGCAGATATGAAAGCTTTTGAAAGCTGAAATCTAAATCCCAAATGTATGATTGCCATAGCAGTTGCTAAAATCTGTGACCTAAAATTATAGGATTGTGACAAAAGTTCTTCAGTAAGCATGAAGATTGGTTTTTTTCTTTTTAAATAGATATTTTGTAATTTGTGTATGTTGCTTTTGAAAAGTCACAAGTCTTGGTTCTTTTCCTTAGGGATACCAGGGATCAGCAGGAACTCCAGGTATCCCAGGAACTCCAGGGATTCAAGTAAGTTTCTATTTCATTCCTAGAATTTGAATATCTGAGACAAATCCTGCCAGATCTCTTTCAATATCTCGTTTGTCATTGAGAGCTGAGGTGTGGGGAATGAAGAGGACGTAAGGGGTGTCATGAATCAGGGGCCATCCTTGGGTGAATTGCTTTGAAATTCACATGGCTTTGGGGTTTGTAGGTTGGCTAACAGTTAGAAGCAGGGCTAGGTAAAGCCTCTAGAAGATGGACTCAGCTGCAGCTTAGACATTTTTATCCCAATCCAGAAGCCAAAGAGTAGTTTGTTCAATTTTTCTGTGAATCCCTAGCAGTGATCTGAAGTCTTGTCATGGTGATGGATTGCCCATGATTCACAAGTCCCAAGCAAGTGTTCACATAAAGCCCCGATTGATGGAGGAGAATTCTTTTTTGTATTAATTTAGTAGTCCTTCCAGAGACAGTTGTTGGAAACCTGTGCTGTATTTTACTTGTGGATCAGGATCCAGTCTGAGTGATAGTCAAGGATTTACTCATTTGTGGAATTAAATATCTGAGAGCCTGCTGGGGCCAAGAGCAAGCGTGCAAAATGGCGTATGTGGAGGCTGTCTGATGGGCTATTGAAGGAGACATCTCTGACCTCACATGTAAACAGGTTGTGATTTTGAACAGGCTAATAGGGCTCTGTGACATTCTTTTTTTTTCCAGGGATGGTCCTTGGTTAGAAGAAAAAATTGTTTGAGTGCTCCTCAGTCATGGATTATGATAGTGTGCCATGTTCATCCATGCAGGGTACACATTTTGCTTAGTTCTGCTTTTGTGTCCAGTCACTGAAATGTTGGAGTCAGGCAGGTGACACATTGGTCTCTGGCCCATGTTGTGTCACATTTCTGTGTCTAATGCTGTATCAGATTGTGTTAGTATTATCAGGATTTGAGCTGGTGTTCATTTCTTTCTCAATCTAGGGACCTCGTGGCTTGCCAGGTATCAAGGGAGAACCAGGAAAAGATGGGGCAAAGGTAAAAGAACCAAAACCAAAAACCAGAATGATAGATAAAAAAAGCTTTTACTCTTACCTTTTATAATTTTTGGTTGTACAGGTAATAGTATCAGTATTTTCACATGAGTGTTCTGTGAGAATTGTTTGCTAAAAGGGTAATAAGGAAAGACTAAGAATCCTAAATTTAAATTCTGACTCTGGCCCTTTTTATTTATTAAAGTTTATATAGGCTTTGGCACTGCCAGTAGCAACTTTAATTCACTGAATAAAATTAATTAATTCCAGGTACCACAGTATGGCTACCTGGAAGCGCAATACAGACATCTGTCAGAATGGTTTCTTTTTAATATTTTTCACCCTTTTTCTCTTTAAGTGAGTATCCAGATGATTTAGGTAGAAATTCCTGCATGGCACTTTATATCAGAAAACACTGGCTAACTGAACCCAAAACTTCTTGTGGAAAATTCTACCTGAGGTGTAGCCAGTAGCTTGGAGATGTAGACAGATGTGGAAGCTTATATGTAACTGTCTCCTGGTAATCAGGATAAACTTGACTTGGGATCTTCTGTATACACAGTGAATAAACTGCCCACTGGCTGTGGCCTTCTCTCACATTTCTGCCCTATGTTTAGAAAAGTTCTAAGCTGATTGTAATGACAATTATTTTGGTTTTGATTCATTAAAACTCCAAAGCCCTTTGTGTAAAACGAGTTATTTTCCCAACAGATCTTGGGATTTCTTTCTAAAGTTTCTGATAACTGGATCCTTAAATTCATTGCTGTTCAGCAGAATTCTCAAATTCATGGTTAGAGCTGAAAATTGCTTATGTGTTCTGTGCTTAATTCATCTCAATCTAATTGATTGTAGAGGTTAATCTAATCAGTCATTATTGGGCTATGTGGCGAAATTAAGATGCTGCTGATGAAAAACTCTAATTGCCTCGCAGTGTAGGGTTGTGACAGATAGAATATTTCCTATTGCTCAGTCTAGCCTTGTGTAAAATAAGCCAAGAACTAGGGCTTCCACCACTGTTTTAGAGAACATTTCCATTGTAAAATAGGTCTTGTCTTTTTTTTTCCTGGAAATTCTGCCCAAATTTTCATCTCTTTATTTCATCCCATTGCTTGTAAAGTTTCTGTAGTAGTTAATTTAAAATAGTTTTCATTTCCAAATGTTTTAGTTTATTCAATAATTGAACCACCACTTCTGAGTAGAAATCAAGACTCCACACTTTTTCATTAAGAAGCAATGGATATATGAAGTGGTAATTTTATAACCTTTGCTGATTTTTAAACTCCATTCCACTGTCTGCTTTTAATAATTATTTGTTGAGAGATATTGTGATAGCATTAACCCACTAGCTGTCATTCCTGTGGTCATGTTCCTGCCTACTGCAAACACATGACAGACCTTTCCAAATCTGCTTAGGCATGAATGGCTTTGATAAACAGCATTGAGACATGTTGTCCTGGTTTAACCCTTGTCTTAGAATTTGAAATATTATATGAAATAACTTTCTAAGCATAGTTTACTATTCCTTCTATCTGATTGAAATATATTAAACAAATTGAAATGTATTACTCAATATAAAAGTAGGTATTAACAGAAAGAAAGCATTCTGATTGCCCAAAAATGATTTTGTGGTTAGCTGTTTTTTCATGGGAAGTAGTCTGCTGAACCAAGCAACTAGGATTGGTTTTATTGTTTCAAATCAAGCAGTGACAAGTTGTAATTCATTGTTATTTCTCAAGAAGGATTTCATTATTATTGCTCAAGAGAACTTGAAGACAAATTGTCAGGTACCAACAGCAAAAGTTTGGAATTCCTGATACCTGACACCTCTGAGAACAATAAAATAACTGGTATTTTGCCTTGTCTTTTCAATTGCTAACTGTTTTAACCTAAGTGGATTATTTCTTCCTCTGAAATGAGAACTCATTTGTCAAATTGCCAAAGTTGTTTTATAAGTGTATTTTGGTTTAATTTAGTTTCTTTTGTAGAGTAGATACTTAATATCTTATTTTTAATACTTCACTTATCCAGAGTAAGCTGGTAGGAAATTTCATAAGGTCATAAATTGCCGCTTTTGAACCTCTGTAAGACTTACTATAAGATTACTGTACATTTAGTCTAAAATTTAATGATTATGATTTTTCTTTTATGTAATGAATTTTGTTTAGAGATAAAAAACTTCTTATTGGTCATCATACCAATGTTATGAAATTGATACTGTAATATATTACATGTTGCCACTATTTGTTGATCACTTGATCACAAGAATATGAATGTTGTTGTATATTACTATTTTGATACAAGGATTTAATATATGTTTGCTGTTTCAGGGTGACAGTGGACTACCTGGTTTTCCTGGATTACATGGGATGCCAGCACCAAAGGTTGAAATTAAGTATTTCTTGTTACAATATTCCTGTGTTTCAGCTTACCCTGTAGTTCAATATAAAGGGTAAACATGTCTATATACAACACTATTTCAGAGAATTTGATGAATTGCTCTAGATTAATAGATATGAAGGTGATATTTAGGGAGGATACATGCCATGGGACTTCATTACATAGATACCAAACAATAGAAACCTCCTGTTATTTAATTTCTGTTCTGCTGTATGGGATTTTATATTTATTTGATTTTACTACTACTTAGAGGATTCTTCATCACAAATAATGTTTAGAAAAATAAAAACAATTCTGTGCCATTCTACTTGAGTGACAGCATTTTGAAGAACAGTTCTGGTCTATCACAGTGATTTTAGTTCATGTGTGTGTTCCCCAAAACAATTTTCCCCACAGTTTTTGCTCATCTATGTTAGTACTCCACAGAATTTACCTCTTAGTTTTTCCAAATTATTATTTTTAACTCTTCAAATAAGGTCTTCAGAAAAATCCAACCCTTTCCAAGGAGCTGAATTTTCACTTTGGTTCCTGCCTATATTGAAGCAATGAGAATCACAAAGTGTCTTCTATAGAAAGTAGAACCCTTAAGCCTGCAAGCTGTGGATTGTCTCACCATGAGTGTGGGGCATTCTGGCCTTCTCCTCTAGCAAAGCTGTGCAAATTCAGGATTTGCATTTAAGGCTTGGGCTTACATGGAGCTCTTTGCCTTCTTTGTGTGTGCTATACATGTATCCTTTATTTATATATACATATATCTTTAGGTAACTACTTCTATTTTAAAAATTAACTTGCTCACATACATTTTATCTAGGGAGAAAGAGGTCCTAAAGGAGATCAAGGAGTGCCAGGAATATATGGAAAAAAGGCAAGTGACATTATAAACATAAATTAAAGCAAAATGCTCTTGGTATCTGTGATGGGGTCACCTGGACTGGATGCCTGGTGCAAATCCACAGGCATCTCTCAGTCTCAGTCTCCCTTCTCAGCAGTATGAGGGAGAATGTAAGATGGAAAAGCTTGATGGTCTAGATAAGAGAGATCACCTGCCAGTTACTGTCACAGGCAAACCAGTGGCTACTTGGGGAAAATTATTTTAATTTATTGACAGCTAAAATAAGTCTGGATAGTGAGAAAAAAAACAAAAAAAAAAAACAATTAAACCCCCTTCTCCTCCACCCTGCCTTTTCCCAGGCTCAGTTTCTCTCCTTCATGGGATAGGAATTGGGGAGTGAGGTAGGGTAGGCTTTAACAACTTCTCCCTGCTCTTCCCCTCACCTTCCTCCCCTGCTCCAGAGCAGGTCCTTCCCATGGGCCGTGGGCCTTCTGGGCAAACCTGGCCTTGCATGGATTCTCTGTGGGCTGCACCTTGGTTACCACAGCTCCACCATGGCCCCTCCACAGGCTACAGGGGAATCTCTGCTCCAGCACCCTCTTCTTGCTGTTTGCAGAGCTGCCACTTTTCTCCTCTTTCCTCATTTTGCTGGTGTCACATTTCTGTCCCTTGTTCAACTCATTCCGCACTCCCACCCTGACCATGGCTCAGCTGTGCCCTGCAGTGGGCTGTTGGATCCAGCTGGAACCGGCTGTGCTCAGCTGGAACTGGTTGTGTCTGGCTGGAACCAGCTGGAACCGGCTGGAACTGGTTGTGTCTGGCTGGAACCGGCTGTGTCTGGCTGGAGCTGGCTGGGCCCAGCTGAGGCAGCCCTGGCCTCCCCTCACGGAGCCCCCACATTCCCACTGGGAGCCTGGGCATGGGAACCGCAGACAACATAATTAATATTTTTGTAACATGCATATTCACAGAAAATATAGTTATTTATTTACAGCTCAGAAAAATCTTCCATGCTTTTAATGGATGTATTTACATTTGGTAACATCAAATTTAGTAGTGTCAAATTTACTGAATGTATTTAGATGCTCTGCTTATTTGCATATTTTGAGAACCTTTTAATTCTGCTAGTGGATTGGTATAATTCATTTTCACATAGCACAAAATGCATGTATTTTTTGTGAATATGTCTAGGGTGTAACACACCATATACAGGGTATATGTAATAATTGTATTGCAAGGAAGTCTGTGTTTTTTAATACAGATGTACATATAACCAAACAAGAGAGAGGGAGAGAAGTTAGGGGAGGGAGGAGAAGAGCACATAAAAGGAGTGGGGCTGATAGCAGATGGAAAGAGAGATGTCTTAAGCTGTAATTTATATAAAGCAGAGAGTATAGTTGGCCATCCAGTGTTAACAGCTATATTTTCACCTGGCCTTATATTTTCTTCATGTGTTTAGTCTAGAGTTTTAAGCAATTTGAAAGAGCGCCTGTGTTAGCATTTCTATAGTTTGAAGCATATTTTTGTTTATGTAATGGGGTTGTAGTTATTTATTGGCAACTGCCTGAGTTGAGAAAGAAACAGATCTTCTGTACTTTTTCAAAATAAGAAATACCATACATAAATTATTATTGAAATATATTGAATTTACAGCACAAACATGGAGCACTACTTACTTTCCACTTGTTGTTTTTCTCAGGGTTCAAAAGGAGAGAAGGGTGATACAGGGTTGCCAGGACTGCCTGGGCGAACTGTAAGTTTTCTGAAGACAATTTGTCATTAGCTTTTTCTTGTTAATTCACCTGCTGATTGCTGTTAAATGTTGCCACAGGGAGACCCTGGCAGAAATGGGAAAGATGGATTACCAGGCAGTCCTGGATTCAAGGTATGTAGAAATGGATATTAATATACTGATAAAAGTCTTCAATAGCATTGCTCATGGTGCAAACATACTGAGTTTATTCTTTGGAGTGGTACTGGAAATCAAAATAATGTTGTTACTGGGAGCTGTGAAAGTTTACTGCAGCAACGAGCAGATTTCATTATTTTCAATTGTTCAGTGAGCGAAGGAAAAGCTTTTATTAAGAGTGTATTAGTGATCACTAGAGATTGTTTATGCTTTCTCTCTGATATCCTTGTGTGTTCCTCTAACCCTGTGATTCTGTTAAAGAGATTCATATACAAGCCTACTCTGCAGAAGGTAATTGCTTTTGAAAGGAGCTGCAGGAAAATTAGGGGAAAGTACCTTCAGTACTGGATTAATATTTTTGTATGTTTTCTTATTCTCTTTACTATGCAGTGCTGTTCATATTTGACGTAGAACAGTTTTCAAGTCAACTAAGAATGTGTCTACTGTAAAAAAGGCAACAGGGCCTGGTGTTTCTAGAATGTATTGCGATTTGTCAGCTTACAGGATGTTTCATTTGACAAGTTGTTGCTTGCACTGTTCTAGTTTGTGAAAACAAAGACTTGTAGTATCAGTTATAAGTTCACAGGGAAAGATTTTAATAATATGTGATGTAAATGCTCAATTGAATTGATCTAAAGAAGTTTTTCAGCAGCATCTTTGTTCCTAGATTTTTTTTAATAATAATGAAATTATCTAGGGTTGCTCAAGATTTATGTTACTTCAGTGTTCAAAAATGCAAAGTTTGGAGTTTTGCATTTTAAATTTTAAATTCATATTGCTGATTTTGGAGATCTGGATCTTCTGTTTTGTGACTGTGCTTGTCTAGTGCAGTTGGGGATGCACCTGGCATATCTGTCACATCTTCTGCAGCAGGGACATATGACAGAAGACCCGTGAGAGACCTAAAACCTTCCAGGGAGCAGCTGTCAATGGGCTGGATCCAGGGTAATGCCAGTGGAGTCTGGAGAGTAATTCAGCTCACAGAAGGCAGACTTAAAGATTTCAGTTTAGTTGTGCACATAAAAAGCCCCTGATGCATTTGAAATGCATTAGTGTCCAAACATCCTCAGTGAGCTGAAAAATGTGACACAAGTCCTGTGCAAAGCCAGTGCCTTTCAGGAAGGGGAGTAGGCAAGATACCATGGGTTAACTCAAATATGATCAAATGTCTGTATTTGAGCAGTGGAATTCAACTCCTGGTGTCTGTTCAGCTGAATCAATCCTCCGTCAATTGTCCAGACTAGACTTCTGTTATCTGTGATATGAGCTTGGTTACCTCCAGGAATTTTTTTCAAATGAATCCTCTCTTATTTTATATATATATATATACATACACATACACAGATATCATTGCTAAGTTGGAGGAGAAATTTCTTCTCTGGTACTTCAGGACATAGGAAAAAAATAGATATTAGATTTTTTTCTTCTCTGGTATTTGATAACATGGACAGGTAATAGTCACAGTTAACATTAACATAAAATTTTAACTGTTACTGGTGGCAATTTAGAGTCAAGCATTGTGTTGCTAAAGCATGAATTTGGAGAGTACTTTCATATGTTTTACGCTTGTAAGCAATATACGGAGAATTCAGAATATTGTGTGAATGTGTGTACATTTAAATTGAAAGACATTTTCTGGACTATTTTCCTTATTGCAGTACCAAAATTATGATGTGCTCATTAGGTTTTATTAATTTTATAATACAAGAGTTAATAGAAGCCATATTTTTCATTCAAACATTTTGTTAGCCTGACTTCAACATCTGCTTGCTATAAAACATTGCTTCATTTTGGGTCCGTAATCAAATTCAGAACAGTAAAAAACAGGCTGTCTTTGAAGGAAATTTCTGTAGGAGCTTTCCTGGTTTTTACAATATTAATTTTGGGAAAGAATGTGGAAAAAACATGGCTGGAAACCCAGATGCTAGCCATTCTTCCTTGAAGTTCAGCTCTTATAATTTTAAGTTGATTAGTGCCAGATTATTTTATACATGTGTGTGTGTATATCTATCTACATCCATATCTATATCTTTGCCTTTTTATGTGCTTTTATTTTTGGAATTATTCAGATTTTCAGAATACTTCAGTATCATACATACTGTGATAAATGTTTGATCATTTTTTGTATTGCTGTGTTCTGAAGTACTTGGAAAGATTTTTTCATACTATTATTTATGCTGACAATTAGACAGTAACAGTCTGTTATTGTTCTATGCATGTTTTTTCTACCAGAAATTGCTGTTCTGAGTGAACAGAAAATTTTTTCTCATCTCTTTTTGCAAGCTGTTTGACAGTTGTCAGACACAACATGAGAGAATGTTGGATTGATGACATTTCTTGCTGTGTATTAAACTGTTAAGAGATGTTTGTTTGGTGAAGTCTCAATGTATATTGCTTTGAAATTTTACTTAGATTAAAAATATCATTTACTATTTAAAATAATAATTTTTATTGTGCAAATGAAGTTGTTTTATAAATAAAAAATAAGACTTTTTTTATTTTAAAGGGAGAAGTTGGGCAGCCTGGATCTCCAGGCCTAGAAGGGCATCGAGGAGAGCCTGTAAGTGATTAAATTGCTGACATATCCTTATGTACTGAATTGTTTGTTTTGTTGGGTTTTGTCTTTTTTTTTTTTTTTTTCGTTAACAGCTATTATGCTTCATGTTTAATTTATGTTGTTTTAAATTGGTTGATATGTCCATTTTTAAAAAAATACTTTGTTTTTTTTTGCTGTTCATCTTTAAATTTGATTTAGTTAAAAGCAATGAATAAGCCCTTGAATTCAAAGATGCCTTAGAGGAAAATATTCTTCACCATATCACTGTTGTATATACTGAGAGATTTACAGTATGAAATTGTCTCATTATTGAATTCTGTTCTGCTGATGATGTGGTATAGTTAGATATTCATAATTACTTACTTGAGGAAAGACTCTGGATGGGTTTGACTCTCATTTCTCATTTCTAGGAGATTACATGGTTTATCTTCTTTTAAATACTTGTTAATCACATTTGTAAAGTTTTGGTTTTTTTTTTCACTATGTACCACTGCCTTTCCTTTGCCCAGTTTTTGTAGCCTTTTACTTCCATGCATCTTCTTATACCACATTATCTGCATCTCTGTGCTTCTTGCTTCACTGGGGACTGTGCTGCTTCATTTTTGCTTTGCTTCTTTCCATAGACACTGTTCCTCTACCAGTATTTGGGCAGCTCATTTTACCTCCCCTTAATATCTGATAGCCAGGCTTTGTCCTTTCTTGTTTCCTCCTTGTCCTCCTTTGTTCCTCCTTGCTTCCTTCCAGGCTGGCAGACTGCTTGAAGCAGATGAGCCCAGAGAGCAGCTTTGAGTGCTGAGAGACAGCCAGCTGTCAGCAAAGCATCAGCAATTCTTCTGCAGGCCAAGAGCAGTAAAGAGAGCTCAGTTGGTGGAGCACTGCCTTACAGATGAATTGCCTTCTGAATTACATTTAGAATACTAAGATAAAGGGATACAGCTTCACAGAGTCTGAAATTTTGTGGCACTGAATGTAATGGGAGGTAGTCTGAGTTACAGGATCTGAAATGTGATACAAAGTTTTGATAAAGAGGAGTTGGAAATAACTATTCTAGCTGAAAAAATTTTGAAGGTTTTTAATTTAATTTTTTTTATATATTCACCAAAACCTTCTCAAACATTTTGAGTACACTGCAAAACACTGAGAAATCATGCCCAAGATACTTTCTTCCCACTTGTCTGGCTTAAGTGAAGAACACACATAATTCCTCCATTGGCTTTATTTTTTCCTCTTTTTCTGCCCCAAATAACTGTGAGGTGTTTTAACCTTTTACAGTCTCCATATGTAAGAAAGACTGAATGTTAATTAAATATCATAAAATAAAAAAGAAGGGATTTTGGTTTATTTTAAGTTGGTACACCTTAATGAACGTGTTGAGATAAAAGTGAGTTCTGTTATTGTCCCTTGCCTTGGTTTGCCTCTTTCCATTTTTACAAAAGAAGTGTTAGTTGGTCATTTTGATTTTTTAAAAAATTAATCTAAGAAATGTAACAGAAAGGGCATTTCTGACCTAAAGAAAACTAAATATTTAATACTTTAACAGCTGTCTTTCTAGTGTGATGGCATTTGTTAAGTATGAACTGTATCTACTACTGAAATGTATTTTGGTTTAAAGTTAACATAAATTACATATATAATATACCATTCAAAATATAACATTTTAAACAGTAATGTAAACCCATCACTGAAGTCCCATAATTTTGCTTTAAAGGGAAATGAGGTGGTGGATTTAAGACATTAAAAGTACTAAGAAGTCTTTTTAAATCACCGCAAAACATATAGAGGGAGACTTCCAAAATGTAAACTTCAAAAAAAATTAAACAATCATAATAGAGTAAACTAAATTGCATTTTATCCTTCATTTATAATCAGTGCAGGTTCTGAAGGGTAGTAAGGCTACATGCTGACCACAAGATTGCCTCAAGGTCACCATTAGGGAATGTAAGACACTGAGTTATCCCTGCCCATCTGCCTCTATTGCTGATGTCACACCATCCTGCATGACCAACACAGCACTCCCATCTATTTAGAACCTATGGGAGGAGCAAAAAGCAGCATTTCTGCAGTTCATTGCAGAAATGTTGAGGTGAAAATGTGTGTTTTGGTTGTGGAAAATGAAAGCTATCCTCAGCTGTGACATACATAGGCTCCTCTATTCAAGTAGAGGGTAATTGTCTTTCACCTGTTGGAAAGTGAGCTGGATTTTGGGCAAAGTGATATCTTGTGCAACTTACTGCTTGTGTTCTTTCTGCTGTTCCCCCAATGTGTATTTAAAACATAATGTGTAAGCACCTCCTGGAGGCTCCCCTTCTGTGGAATTCAATGTAAACAACTCTGGTGGGACACCCTTATAGTTAGGGCACTGGAAGAGAGGGATTGAACTGTGCTGTGCCCTCCCCCTGACACAGCCAAATAGGCCGCCTAAGCACAAGACAAACCTTGGATGATACAGCTAGAGCTGGGTGTCTTTATATCATTAACCAGCCACATGCAGCTGTGGCCCTGGGACAGCTCAGCAGATTGTGTGGATACCCCACCCACACAAAGAGACATGCAGACAGTCTTTATTTCTTTCATTCAGCCACATTAGTGTTAGACATGGCTTAATTTGTTAAGTTGATGATGTAAAAAATAGACATCTTATGATCACTCTTGCTTTAGCAAATAAAAATAACATGGTTGTGAAATGGATACATGTTGAGACATCCAAGGAGCAACTGCCTAGAATAGAGAGCATAGGTGAACTGAACTCCCATTGCTTCCAGCCTTTGAGATGTGTGACTGTTTTTTTGGACAGAATACTTTCTGGTGTATTACTGCTCTGATTAATCCCCAAAGTTACAGACAGAAAAAATAGGTTGTATGGATAAATTAATAATTTCAAGAGATGTGCTTGATTTCCCTCAGTAACACTATTTGGAACTTCAGTTAACCAGACTGTCCCAGTTCTACCCACTCTGTAGAATAACATGTGACAGTAATGGGCAGAGTAATTTAAGATTTGGTAAAGGTAGTAATCAAGCTTATTTTCCTGTTGACAAAACCAGGCCATGCTGTCACTTCAGTAGTTCAATGGCTAGTCATCTATCTTACTGATGACAGGCTGTTTTGATAAATGCATTGTTTTTAGGGACCAAATGTCTATAGAATAAGTCAAGATTTATTTGAGCCTAATTCCAGTCTGACTGTGATTTTTAACATAGGTAAGGTTTTTCAGAATTGGGTTTCCGTGGATGCTCCTTGTGTTTGCAATTATGCAGATGGGAGCCCTGAAGTGAGTGCTTGTGGGTAAAGCTGGCAGGACATTTATAGCACTCTTCTAGGCCCAGCATATGCTCTCCTGCCACAAGTAATATGTCTGAGCATTTGCAACTGCTCATGTTTACTCTCCAGAACTCATATTTTTCAGAAATACATCTGCAAACACTTAAAATGGTAGAGTTTTGTCTCAATATTTAGGTCATCGCAGAACCTCAGATGTGGCCTCATTTGTGCCAGCGATAGCAGCACAGCGTGACTTCAGCTTCTGACCTGACTCCCATTGTTATACCTATAACCCTGGTTTGTCTATTATGCTGCATCAGGAATGCCAGATCATTGCATTCTCTGAAAAAAAAAGTGTGCTTTATGCTAGGCAATGGTAGCAAAATTCTTTTTGAAACATGTTCAAAATATGCTAGAAAGTACAACAGAAGTATTGTTCTTCATAATGCAGAAATCCTGAAAACAAACTGGTATAGCCAGATATCCTGTGTGTTTGGAAAGCAAATATAAAATTAATGTAATTCTACTGCATTTAATAGCTATGCTGAGACTGATAGAAACAGGAAAAAAGGAAAGAAAAATCCTTACCTAGTAAGATAGTAGTATGCAGACAAAGTTTGGGGTTTTTTTTGTTAATAATATTTTCCTCTCTATGTCACATAATGTTTTTCTTGATGCTCGTGATGTTGATGTTATGTTGATTTGTACCGATTTTAGGTACTAAGATGCCATTTACTCAACATTTGTGTGTTTGCATTTACATACTGAGTTATGAAGTACTTAGGATAAAAGCAAACTTAAAACCTCTATTGTATATCTGCACAGTAGGCCTTGTGAAAAAAATCTTTTCTGAAAGTGTTCCATTATTTTTTATCTATCTAGTCTGATTATTAAATTTCTACTTTTAATCTCTTCATACATTAAAGCATAAGGATCCTGTTGTATTTCCAGTGCTCAAAAGTTCATGTATTGTGTGAATTGTTTGTGGAAATACTCCACAGAGCACTATATACTCCTTCAGATTTTATATCACCTTAAATTAGGCTCTGCTATAAAATAGCACTCTCTTTGTAAGTAGTCTATAAAGAAATTATTTCCTGTCAGTTTTCAAGAGAAAAGTGATCAAGATACTCAACAATATAGTTGGTCTGAGTCTATCAATATTTTTTAATTTCTGATCTGATATTCATGCTTTTCTACTAGTCTGAGATGCCTTGATAGTAGGACCTGAGCTCTGGTGGCCTGCTTTTCAAAGGTGCTAGTGTTACAGTCATGAGAGATATAAATACAAGCATTTTCTCTTCAAATTTTGTGGGTCTCAAAAGAATACCTATTTCTTTTTGAAAATTCTGAGTTTTAACCTGTAAATAAAAAAAAAAATTTTTTATTTAGGTGGGATGATTATTTTATTCATAATCAGCTGAAAGTGATGATTTTTGTAGGCATGTGCCATGCATCATTATTTCTTTACAAGTAAGTTTGGTTAGTTGAATGTACTTTTTGGTATTGTTTCTTTATTCCTTCTTCTAATATCTAAATTGTAGAGGTAGACAGAGTCTTGCTGATGACTTTCTGAGTGCTTGAGCTACATAACAGATGTTAGTTTTGTTCTCACTTGAGAAGGGGGGAGCTGACAGCTTTGACTGCACAATACTCGCAGCAATCATTTGTTAATTGCACAGTGCTGCAAGTCCAAACATGTTTTTTCTACTGAATGCAGGTTTTTCTGTCAAATTTAGCTTCTAGGTAGCTGTATGTATTTTGAGCAGACTTTATTTCCAACCTAGGTTATCTTCATTCTGACTGAAAAGTTATTTTAACTAAATTCATTCCACACGATAATTACAGAAGAGTTAATTGCTGTTAAGAAGATGAATATGAGAATAGTGCTGTAATGAAACAGGTAATTACAACTTCTAGAACTTCAGGCAGGCTAATCTGAGTTACTTTATTATTCCCAGTTGACAAAGATGATACACGACATGACAGCATAGCTGCTAATCCACAGTGTATTAAATCAATGGAAAGATTCCCATTGAATTCAGTGTGGACTGGGGCCACAATAAATGCTGTAATAAACTTGGACCCACTAACCTATTGCAGCTTGGGAAATAAAGCCTGCTTTTCTGAGTTGTAAAGCTAACAGTTCTGTCCCAGCTATTCACACTTTCTGCCTGTTCATCATGATTTCTAATTTTTAAATTTATTTCCTCCCACAGTACACTGACATTAATATGTTAATTTGCTATAGTTATAATATCTTTTTTATCCTTTGTTTGTCTACAGAGACTTGGGAAACTATTTTTTATTATATTTTGTTCAGCTAATGCCATTTTAAATTTGAAAATTTGGGAAAATCATGTAGAGAAGAGTGGCATACTGCTAACATCTAAGACTGTTTTATAAATGCAATGTTAACAAAGGGAAATTCTTTAAAGTTGTAAGGAAATATGAAAGGAGCTCTAGTTGTAAACCCATTGTGGACATGAATGGCATATGCTAGAAGTGGTTGTAAATGTATTCAAAGTACCCTGTTTTCTGCTTGTATGCTATTTTATTTTTCTTTTTAGTCCTTTTTATGGCTACCCTGGTACTTTTTTTACTAGTTCATATGCTGATAGAGGTTAGACACCCGCATTCCTCCCCTACTGCTGATGTTGTATGAACATAGAAATAGAAATACCTCCAGCAAACGTGTTACATCTAAAATATTTCTACTGACTTGATGAGCTGCGTTCTAATAAACAAGTGCTTATCATTTTGTTAAATTATCTCTTAATTTGTTAATATTTTATAAACTGAAAAATAGTATTAAACCAGTGTGATTCTGAAAGAATTGTCCTGCAGTGAGCACTCGAAGGTGCACCTTTGCTAAAGAGTGCAGTGACTGACTTCTAAGCACAAAGTTAGTGCTAGTGATGACTTATTTGTATTCCAGGAGTGATTCCAATGAGCTAGACCTGTTTCTACACAAACCCACAGGTCCTTCTGAAGAGTCCGATTTCTTCTATGCCTTGAAATAATTTGGGGTATTTTTAGAAATTCTCACATAGAGACTTTAGGCTCGATAGTTTTCTGTACTAGAAAGTGAGCTTTAATTGCCAGATGAAGTGCTTTGGCATAAGCTTATTCTGTCTAGAGTAAGGCACGTGTTGTTCCACCTGTGTTGTTTCCCCCTGAGGGAATGATGATGTCTAGATCGAGCCTTTAGCTGTCATGTTTTCAGCTTGGCTTTGAGGGAGTCTAGGGATCTGGGTTGAAACTAAGAGTGAAAACAATTTGGTGGTATGGATGTATTCATTGCAATATACTCTCTCATGGTAATATTCCCCAAAAATATGAATAAATGTTTGCCTATTTAAGTGCTTGTGCAGTTAGGAACTTGCAGAGACTGTGATATGTGTGTGCTTGGAAACATCGCTACCTTTTTTCTCAGTACCAGAAACTAAATTTTCTTGGTATTAGTATCGCAGTGGGTTTTTCTATAGAAATTGGTTTTTTTTGCATTTTAATGTTATAGATATGTAATATGACAATGTGTTTTAAGTGGGAAAACACCAGTTTACTACAACAGATTGTCATTCAAAACCACTTCTGGTGAATTGTTTTTGTTGCTTTGAGTAAATGATGTGCTGATACATTTCAAGTATATTACTTAATGTACTATTTCTTGGACTGAGAAAAAGACATTCTAAAAAATCACTGGACTTGATCAAATGTAGATTTTTGAAAAGTTGAATGGACAAATCCACACAACTATGAATTGAACCTGTGTTCTTTATCAGAAATTTCTTTATTCTCAAGTATCAGCTAAAAGTGGGGTTGTTGATTTGGCTTAAATTAAAGAATTAAAGCAATAAAATGTGTATGTGTGTGTGTGTGTGTGTACCTGTAACTGGTTGTTTCAACCTGCTGAAAATAACTAATAAAGATCTTGGAAGTTAAATAGTACAATGGAATAAAATAAGCATACCTGAAGTGCTCAATATTCACTTCCTTTCATGTGATATTTAAAGAAGGACTCATTTGCATTCTTTTGGGTCCACCTGATGTCAGTAGTAATATTTAGAGCATTCCTGAATGTTTGTGCTAATTTCATTCAGCTAAGAAGGGCTTTTCTGAAGAGAAAAGGCTTGAAGAGAATGTTTGGACTGGTATATGTTGTGTATTGGACTGGCCTCTGACCTGTTAGTGCCTGGTTTATACTTCAAGTAATCATTGTTTCACATGTGCTGATTATTCTTTAAAAAGAAGAACATTTCCTTTTATTCTTGCCATGCAATTTTCTTGTTAACATTTTATGACTTAGATAAATATCTGCTGGAATTTCCAGCGACCCTGAAGAGCAAGCAGAAACTTCCCCCAACTAATTGCTATACTTAGAAACCAGACATAGAGAATAGAGTATGAATGAGGAAGACACTCAGTTAGAATCTAGCAGACATAAATATTTATTATTTTAGTTGATTTCATTTGCTCATTTGTGGTTACTTAACCACAAATAGAAAGAGGTTTACCAAAAGGATGTTTGACTTTCATTCCTCTGATCCAGCTTCAACAGAGTAGTAACAGGATAGACAGTTTTCCAGCCAGTCATCCTTCTTCTTCAACATGGGAGAAGCCAGAGAAAAAAATTGTTGTACCTGAGACCTCAGTGAGTTACAGCCTCCTTGAGAGCGTGGTCAGGGTGGTGATCCAAAGCACTCTAGCTGTATCTAGCTCTAAGTGCTGTATCTGGCATCAAATCTGCAGGCTGCATTCTGAGAATTACCCAGAATGGTTTTCATTTCAACTCATATAATCAAGTATACGTCTATACTTAGTCTATTTCTTCGATATGATTTTTTTCTAAAGTGAAACTGATATCTGCATTTAACTCATCATTAAAGACATGTCTCAAATAGAAGGGATCATTTTTGTTTTGTCTTAAACAGTTTAGATATTTGGATTAATTAAAGTTATTTTAATTGAATCCCTGCAGAAAATACACAAGAGAAAAACAAACAACTTGTAGCAGGACTGCTTTTTTACTTTTATGTTCAAGTGGTAGTTGGGCTGTCAAAGTAATTAGTTACTTGTTGTGTTTCTTCTGTGTGACCTTCTTCATCAATATCACTGCATTATTCTGGTCCACAAACAGCTTTAAATGTGAAATTGAGAAACTGATACTCAAGTCTCAGACACTCAAGTAAATATAGTGCTAGAAAATTTGGGGAAATGTGGCACAGAAAGTGTTTTGGTTTTTTAATCCTTCCACATTAAAATTACTGCAAATTGATGCTATGGAAAGTTTTGTCAGAATAGAGTCCGGCTTCTGATCCATAACAAAACAAAACAAAGCAAATCAAAACACCATGATCCATAAGAGTGAATTTAAATCCATTTGCGTGATTTAACTAATGTTTCTCCTAATATTATTAAACCATTTTAAGAAGCAGCCTTTGCCTCTTATTATGCAAATTAATTTTTGCTTTAGTAGTTAGTTTTAGTAATTAAATTTAGCCTTTATGATTGCTGAGTGAGTCAAGGTGTGATTTTCTTTCTTTGTGCTCTAGAAGGGTTTTGTCCCAGCCTTTGTTCCAATTTTTCTTAGCTATTTCTTGAACAGGTAACAGCTGCCAAACAGACTTGGACTAAAGGAATTATCACAGAACTTTTTCTCTGGGAATGGATAGGAACATAGAGAATTTTCTTTTTTTTTTTTTTACCTGTTATTTACTGCCAGATTCTCTCTGTCAGAGCTTTGGGACTTTCTTTGCCAAAAATGCAGGCTGGCCCATCCTGCTTAATAGCCAGCAATGGACCAATTCTGTACTCTGTAGGAATTTTACAATCCCTTTTGGAACACCGTTTTAATGTTTTCTTCTGCTGCATTCTGTGACCAATTTTGCAGAATCTGCCATATTAAAAAAAAAAAAAAAAAAAAAAGGAGAAAAAAAAAGAGTGCATGATTTATTGTTAAACTTACTCCCTGCTAATTTAACTGAGTGGTTCCTTACTGTGGGAAAGAGATGTGGCTGAAAACTCTATCCAACTGCATCAGTGTGACCTGTAAGGAGAACTCTTTGCTTATGTGGTGGGTGTAAGGAGCAGAGCAGCAGTCAGTGCCCTTTGGGGAGGCTTGGCTAGCCTCAGCCTGCCCTGTCTGAGTGTGGGAGTGCGCAAGTGCTGTGACCCTCATAAGTATTTCCCTGTAATTAAAGTGGTGGAGAAATTTTAAGCCATTTTGAAGGCTTGTAACTGTTTGAGTATCAGTGTGATTAAGTGTCAAACGTGGGTCAGTTTGTCAGCATTTAGACATTTGTAGGATTTCTGACAGATGGGATGTTGGTTATCACAATCTCTAAGGCTGGTGCTAGCATTATAGGCAGAGGGAGGGTATCATGGTGTCACCTGCAGAGCTGGGAGTTCAATTTTGTCTGCCCATCTTTGGATCCATGAAGATTTGGCAAGTCTGATGCTTGTATTCTTTTGAGGGTTCTTTACAAGAAACAAGAGTAGCACCAGGTTCAGCCACTGACAAGATATATATAGTTTTCATTTTCTATCAGTATTTCCAGCTTTTAGATTATAGTTTTCCAAGGTCCGTGGTGTTGGCAATGCAATAGGGGTCACTCTGTTCCACATTTAACGTGTGTTTTATTGCTAATAACTGATTTGCCAAAAAAGTGTTTGAAAACTATGGTCTTATAACTGCAAAGATCTTGGTAATGCTTTTTCCTTTCCTGAACTTAATTTAAAGCTGCTGTGCTGGTCTGGTGGATAGTCATTATGTCTATGGGAATGCTTCTTTGCATGTAGCCTTTTTATTTTTTCTTTCATCAGTTGCAACTAGTCAGTAGTAGCAGATTCTGCTTCATTGAATTTCTTTCCCAGTTTTATACATTATCCAAATTTGGTTTGTCTCTTTCATTCTATTAGGATTATCAAGGATTTGCTATAATCCTTTAAAAAGTGTTTTGATTGCTGTTCTTTCATCCAAATTATGGGTTGACTTGTATTTTTTGCAGGTCTCCAGTAAATCTCTCATGTATCATCAAGTAGGCTTTTTCAACTAAGCATCAGTAGTACATGAAGATTTGAGTTTTCCAGGTGTTTAGAGGGATCATGGGAACATGTGGATAGATAGATATCATTTGTGTATCTTGTTCTATTGCTTTAATTTATGTAAGACCCTTTAGGGTCATCTCAGCATTGCAAATTTTTCAGAGTGGAAGGAACCATTTGATTGAAACATAAATCAGAGAACTCATATATACTAGAAAAACCATCCTTTTATCAGAAGAAAATAAGATAATAAAGGCAAGTATACTAAAGTTCTCTACATCTACCTGGGGAATTGACTGCAAAGCAGTTTGCTCTTAACAAAATAGCTTTTGGAAATACTCTATAATTTCACATCTTCCAGAGAAGAGATAAAATTTTATGATTATAGATATGTTTCCTGTAGCCTAGAACTTCCTACTTTCCATAACAGGGTATCTTGTCCTACAAGGCACTGAAGAAATGGGGAATATTAAAGACATTAGCAGAAAATAAGGAATAAAAATTACCTAATATGTATTCCTTTTAAGACTAAAATAGGTTTTGTTTTGTTCTTAAGAAAGGTCTTCTGAGTGGTTTCTTCTTCTGTTTGCAAGCATAAAATTAACCATGAGGGAGATGCAAATAATCCTGGTACTAGCTGCAAAAAGCAGGAAATATTTTGAGAAGTGTAGCTTGTGTCTTAAATAAAAATGCTTACATCTAGTTAAACTGTATATGAGGCCCCAGGCAATTTCCTTAAAGGATTTTTTTGTGGGGCTGCATGGAAGAAAGTCCATCTGTTTAATATAATCCAAAACAAAAATAGACACCTCATGATTAATGCAAACTACAGGAAAATTTTTCCAGGGATTGTGAAAACATTTTCCTCTTACAGTTCAGTTCTTAGAGTTCCGTTCTATTACAGTTAAATCCATTCTATCTGCCAGATATTATCAAAGAGTGGAAGATTTATTTAAATTGTTGAAACTTGAATAAAATAGAATATTAATACCAAATTTTATAACTGTCATAATTGAAGTTCATCATCACAACAGAAACAAATTAATGGGTGTTCTGAAGTCCCAGCTGTGCAGGCTGCAGCTGAGGAGGACTTCATCCAGGGGTTTGGTTGCATACTGAGATGAGCTTCGTTTGGCAATGTGATACTGAGACATAAGGAGATACCGAGGTGTGTGGGGTTTGGCTGCCTGGGCATGGCCACAAAGAGCCATTGGAGGTGTGTGAGGACAACTGCTGCATCTGGCAGGCACTGCACAGCTTTTAGAGCAGAGTGACATCTTTTTCAAAGATCTGCTATCCCACAGCACCATCAGTGACACTAGAGATTATTTCAATTATCTACATGGCATTCAAGTGTCACTTTAGGTCCTGCAAAGCCTCCCCTGGCCTAACCAGGCCTTAGAAAGCTGACAGACTTCTGGGTACACATAGTTAAGATAGGGTAGAAGATAAAAGATTAAACAAGTAACAGAGGCTGAATAAAGAATAAGGACACCAATCCTTACCCAGTCTCCAAAAATCTTAGTTAGCTGCCACACAGGTATACAATGACATTAGTTTTTAGGCACAAAATCAGCTGTGTGTGATAAAACTGCAGTTGAGAATTTTTAGAATAAACATGACTTTAAACCAAAGAATTAGATTTGCTAGACTATCTTGCTGGCTTTACATTTCATATGATTATTGCACTTGCTGATACAGGCTAAAATAATGAATAATATTACAGGCATTTATGGGGTAAGGGAAGACTTCTCATTTAATGGAAAATTTCAAAAGAAAGGAGGCAGGCATTGGAATGAATTGAACGTAATTGATGAAGTCATATTGATGATGTTGAAAGAACTGAGGCAGTACTTGCATTTAATTTTTAAATATGAAGAAATACTGAATAAACCTTTCATGAAGTTTGATGTAAAAGAAAAAAGGGGAACACATTAACTGATTCAAAGTATAGAAATTCTCCCACTCACACAAGGATAGAAATCAGTAAAGGACAGTAGATTGTTTGATTTTCAGATATTCTGGCTAGAAATGTAATGATACTTTCTATTGCTATTATATCTGCATATGTGATATATACAAACCATTTAACACACATTTTCTGTAAAGGCGAGGAAAAAGAAACTTTAGAATTACAACTCCTTTTCGTATTTTATATAAACAAAATGTGCTTGATAGCTTTGCAAAGAACATCCCCAAAGGCAGGGTTTAGTTTTCTATAGGCCAGTGAATCATGAACTATTCCACAGCATTGCTTCTATTACTCCCAGTGGCAGTTTTCCCATTTGTAGCAGTTCCAAACATTGTTTTTCCCTTAGTGGCAGAAAAATTGCATGATAAATGTGTTTCATATTAAGTTTTGATTAAACACAGGCATTTGTTATAATTTTAGTTGCAATATACTCTTAAAAAAATAAGCTTTTTTGTCTTACAAATAGAGTAAAACTAACTGCTTTGCCTCATATTTTAAAGTTAGAATGCATTTTTTGATAATTAAAGTAAGGTTTCTTTGACAGCATAATGTTATGTCATCTTATTAAATATAACTTCCTATTCAAGATGTCTATGGAACTAAAAAAAACGAAAAAAAGATGCTCAGAAGATAAGGATTTGTATTGTGAATGAAATCTGTGTTTGGGAACAAGACACATTTCCAAAGCTTGATTTGGCTTTTGATTTAGAAGTTGGGTAAGAAACTCTTGATATCTAAACTATCTTTTAACCTTGTCTTCTAGAGAAAGTGCCAATAATTCTAATTGGCAAAATCAGAGATTATCCATGTAAATGGAAGTAACAGACATGTGGAGAGTAACTGAAAATCTCTACCTCATGCACTCTGAAAATCAAATCGGCATAAGTGATTTATTCATTCTTAGCTGAGTAAATGTTAATGAACCAGAAGAGAATTTTAAGGGTTTAGACCAGCTCTCACTGACATAAGGGTCTAATTTCCACATACCTCAGTAGTGCAGAATCAATCAGAAAGGGAAAAAAAGGGGGGGAGGAAAGAAAGGAAATGTGACTTAGTTTTACAGTTGTTGATCTTGGAGTTTCATCTTTCTTTGTCACTGATATAAAATTAAATGTTGTGTACCAGGAATTTATTTTAACCAAGAAAGATCAACACAGCTCAGCAGGACATTGTGTTTCTCCTAGGCATGCTCATATCATGGTAAATCATTTGTTGGGTTGGATAAGTGTGGGGAGCTGTCTTCTCTGAGCCCTCTAAATTGCCCAGAAATGTAACTAGAAGTCTCTGGTACATTCAGGATAAGAAGGTTGCTGCCTAGTGGGATGTTTTTAGCATATATTAAATTCTGGTTTATATTACTGGTTACAGACACTCATAATTTGGTTTTATATTTTACAGCTACAGAAAAAAACCCCTACATTATTAAATATTATAATTATATTAAATAATTATATTCAGAACTCACCAATGGGTCTGGAAATTACTAAATGTGGTGGCAAACATGCCCTATTTCCCATCTCTTTATTTGTGCAAAAGATCTAAGAAGGTTTTTTTGGACAAAAGTTAAGAAGAGTTATATAACATAATGTGATTGGAAGTCTCAGTATGAGGCATTATTTTCAAGCTATTTTTATTGCATTATTTGATCTCTTCCTTTAATGATAGGTACATCAGATTTTTAATGGTCTGTAAAATGCTCAGATGTAATTGTTAACTCATGTGCCATTGACCAATGAACTGTTTCTACTTTGTGGGGTCATTATTTACTAAAAGTGGGTGTAAAGTGCAAAACAGTGGGACTATCTTTTGCACAGATGTATTCATATGGAAACTATTAGGTTATGGCTGTTGCATTCATGTTATGTTTTCCCATAGAATACATTTGTTTCAGTGGTGTCTAGAACAGTTGTCTTGTCCTCACTACAACATGTTATTTTTAATATTAGATTAAAATGTAAAGCCTGTAAGCCAAATTCTTGCTGCAGATTAGTTATGGTACAAGTAGGGCATTGTCTGTCCAAAAAATTTGAATGAATAGTTTTTACTTGAGAGAAAAAATCGAATAACTGAATATAGACTTCTGCATTAAGCATATACAGAGGTCTGTTTTAACCTGAATCACATTCAATTAAATTATCACTGTTAGAAAAGTGTGAGATGTACTGTAGAGCTGAATGAGCATGATGCTGAGGAAATGGCAGAGATCTTCAAGTATTTATGAAGGTGGAAACTAGTATACATAAAGGAAAACTGTATCTGTCTCTTTAAAGTCACTGTGTTTTAGATAATATGATCTGTGATGCTGATGGTCCCGTTGACCAGGGCTTTGCTTTAATTTATGTGGGAAATCTTATGGATATTGTAAAGTGGTTCCTTTCCATGTGTCAGTCAGGGTTTTGGGGCAAGCAAGAGCATATGAGCCTACTGAGCAGTAGACATGGGCTACTGCAACAAAAGCAATGGGGAGCACTTCAACATTAGTGTTTCACCGTATCTCTACAATAGTCTGCATGTTTCCAGCTGAAGCTCTTTCTCCTATGTGTTTTTGGTCCTTTGAGGGATTTTTTATTCTTGGGATTTTTTTGGTGTTGGCTTTTTTTTTGTTTTTTTGTTTGTTTGTTTGTTTTTGGGGTTTTTTTGTATTTTTGTTGTTGTTTGTTTTGTTATGTTCTGTTCTGTTTTGTTTTATTTGTCCCTGCTCATATTTTGAACCCAAATCTTTTAGGCAAATGCTAAAAAATTTCTGGTGAAATTATTCCCCATATTTAAAAGATTTTCTTTTTCCTTCTCAGGGAATTCCTGGAATTCCTGGAAATCAAGGAGCAAAAGGACAAAAGGTAATATTAGTTGTTCAAAACACAGTTAAAACCTATACTATATATACCCATTCCAAACTAAGGGTTCAGGCTTAGATAAGAGTTTTCATAGTGGGGTTTTATAACATCAAATCATGCTGCAAAAGAATGGAGACAATTCATGGCACATTTAAAAATCTCTTATTAGGTTTTACTTTAACTACTCCAGAAAGAATGAATAGTTTAAAAGGAACCATGCTAATTTCCTAATACATTGAGAAACAATCTTAACTAATTAAATCTGCATAGTTAAAGAATATATAAAAAAATGTTAAGTATACATACATTAGTCATAGAATTTTTCTCTTTATGTAAAAAATACAGGGTGAAATTGGACCGCCAGGTCAACCGGGAGCAAAAGGGTCACCAGGAGATACTGTAAGTTTCAAAATTGTGTTATTATGGACAAATAACTGGTGTTGCCATTCTATGCTTGTCATAAACAAACAGGCAATGGTAAATACAGGAGCAAACTAGCATTTACAGGTTGGAAGGCAAGTCTATCATAAATGTAAGTTTTTAGCTCAATGACATATTAGCAGCATGGAAATTCTGACTGAAAGCTGTGAACGGTTGTTTCTTTGTTACCTTTGCCATTAATTCAAGCTTCTGAATATTTTGACAAGAGGTGAGTTTATGTTTTTATAGGTTCTTGGATTCTGAGAATTGTTAAGAGATTGTATTTTTCAGTTTAATAACTTGCCTGTCTCATGATTGATCTCTCTGTCATTTTTTGAGGTCTTTCCCTATGAAAATCTTCATCAGTGAACTTCTTGACATACAGTAGTCAGGCTGGATTTCATCCATTTTGGTAGACAAAGGGGGTTCTGATGTCCCTTTGCAGTGTTAAAAGTACATATTTACAAGGACAAATACAGAATACTCAGTGATTCTCTAAAAGGGCCTTGATATTTGCTTCTCAGTCGTGAGTACTGTCACATTAAGGCCATCTTAGTAGCTACTTTTCCTTGCATGACAGGAATAATCTTTTCAGGGACCATTCTTTCCTACTTTCAGGGGCTGCAGGGGTATTACAGTGGCTTCTGCCTCATTTGATTGGATGAGAGGAACCTTGAAGGAAGAGGATGCCAAGGATGTCCATGTGGACCTTTTAATCCTCTGTCTTTTTTGATGACTCTCTTTAACATCCTAGCTAAGGTTATCATCCTCTAGAGTGTGTAAGGTCAGACCTGAAACCAAAATTACTTGGGCTTACATCCCACTGCAGTATTCCCTGTTCCCTGAAGAGAATCCTTGTTTGGATGGAGATTAGCAACACGTATGTTTGACCACCTTGGTATGTGCAGTTCTGTGTAATTACATGTCACTGCATGCCAAATCAGCCATCTGGGTATGAAAGTAGCTACTAACCTAAGCATCATTTACACACTGGTGTTCTGGGGTGTTCCTCATGGTATCCCTTCCCTTCCCTTCCCTTCCCTTCCCTTCCCTTCCCTTCCCTTCCCTTCCCTTCCCTTCCCTTCCCTTCCCTTCCCTTCCCTTCCCTTCCCTTCCCTTCCCTTCCCTTCCCTTCCCTTCCCTTCCCTTCCCTTCCCTTCCCTTCCCTTCCCTTCCCTTCCCTTCCCTTCCCTTCCCTTCCCTTCCCTTCCCTTCCCTTCCCTTCCCTTCCCTTCCCTTCCCTTCCCTTCCCTTCCCTTCCCTTCCCTTCCCTTCCCTTCCCTTCCCTTCCCTTCCCTTCCCTTCCCTTCGTAGTTTTTGTTGGAGACAGAAATTGTAATTAGTTTGGAATTTTAAAATCTCTGGGCTACTCTGTCACCCAGTACATTTTGAATTTCCTACACAGTATACTTACCCAGTATCCAAACAGCATCTCTTCCTTTCCTGTCTACCACAGGCACAATCACTACATTACAACTGTCAGAATACCTTTTTTATATAGAGTACACTGGTTAATTTTCTTTTCATGAAATTTGAGGACTTTTCCAGCTACCTTTTAAAGATCTCTGGAAAAACAGATCTCATTGACAATCAGTTATTGCAGTTGTCCAGAACAAATTTGGATGAAACACTGCCTGAACTGGAAGTTTAAATGTCCCTACTCTTAGTTAACACATAAACATTTGTTCTCTAACCTGTGCCTCCTACCTATTTTTGTTGCCTGTTACTGGCATTTCTTTCTCCATTTCTTTCTGAGCAAAGTTGAGCAAAATGCTAGAGGGCAGGCTATATCGTCAACTCCAGTAAAGCCTTGTGGGATTCCAGAGTGCTCATATTTATTTAACTCACCTACCATATTTTCTTCAAATTTTATTTAGATAAATAACATCTGGTTCATGATACACTTGAAAATAATTTATTTCTCTTTCCTGTCAATTCATTTCATGTATTTTTTTTTGTCACCTGATAAATTAAGTAGGAGATTGATGCATGGAATATGTGAATGTGTTATATGGCATTAGGGAATTTAAACCAGAAATATAGTGGGATTTTCCTTGTATTAGTCACACTGAATATGTTTGTTCCAGAAAACACAGATGGAAAGCTTGTGGATAGTCTATTAATAGCTTGGGAAAATTTTTCAGTAACAAGCTCTTCTTCAGTAATCACTATCCCTATTGCATTGCCAACACCAACAATTTATTAATTTACCTGACATATAATGTCAGCTCTTCAAAATAGGATAACAATGCTATATTTTATGTTCTTGTTGTACATTTTTGTTCAGGACATTCTCTTCTCCTCTAATTTTTTATAGTTTTTAGATTATGTTCATAAGCTTTTCCTATATTGCATCTGCAAGTTTCCTTCTTGCAGTGTGCTGATTTCATTTAGTCATTTCCATGTAATTATTTAAACAAAACTAGTCAAATATGGCCTAGTAATGAAAGTGTAAGAAAGGAAACCAGGAAAAATGGACTTTATTTCTCCTTTTCCTGCAGATGTATTCTTGACCTTTAATTATACTAAATGTGTTTTCTCATTTGCCTTCTCTGGTGTGTGTTTGCAGGTCAATGTGGATACATAGCTGATTTAACTTAAAAAAAAAATAAAAATAGAAGCTATTCTGTACCTATAGTATTTCTGCTTTGTATAAGATAAAACAAATGAGGGACATTTTTGGTGAGCATTTGCCACTTCTGTAACCCAAAGACTGATGTGGATTTCACTAGAAATGATCTAGTATGGTGGTAGAGTGTCTGTGGCCTAAAGAATAAGTTGCTATATTTATTGATGGAAAGTTTTGGTAACCAGTATTTTCTTATCATAAAGCAGGCAAGAAACATGAGTTAATCTGTGGTTAATTTGTATTAATCTTTGGTTAATAATAAAGCGCAGGTGAAATACCAGAAAACTGATAAAATTCTGAAAACAATGGCTACAGAGAATTACTTCTTGCTCTATTCTGAATTTTCTCTTCTATTGTGGAAACAAAGACACCCTTTAAGTTTTAGTTTAGTTTTAAACAGATAAAGTTTAATTTTTTTTGCAAAGCTGCATTGTTACTTGTATGAGAAATTATATCTGGTTTTGATTACACGTGACTTTTGGAAGAAGTCTGAGCTGAGATAATGTCGTGGGAGTGAATTGTTCCTAACATGTATTACTAAATAGAAGGTGATTTTTTTTATTTATATGAAAGCAAAGATTAAATAACAGTAATAACAGTGAATTTTGAAAATATTATCAGTTGGAATAATTGATAAAATTTAATCTCTGACAAGTTAGATTTCTAGGCCTTAATTGTTTGACTTTCTGTATCATTATGCCTTTATTTTATGCTGCTCTTATTGCAGATTATATTTCACAATATTTAAGCAAGTCCAAGTATAACAATAATAATATATTGATTTTATTGAAGCATGCAGTTCTAGACTAAAAGTGAAGTGAGATGAAGTGGTGAAATAAAGAATTGTTAACACCAGATGTGGAAAATGTGATTAATGGGAATTCCTTCCTGGAAAGTATGATTTCAAAGAAGGATTTTTTTTCTAAAGTATACTTGAGACTAGCTTTAAACAGAAATTAAGGAAGTCAGCCCTTTGATGATTTAATACTCTTTAGCTCTTATTTTAGGTAGGGAACATGCCTTTATGAACGTGATTCCATTTGTGGAGTCCAAGAGGTTGTTTTGGCTTTGTACATGTGCTGAAGTGTCATGATCTGAAATGGCAGAAGCTATTGGGTTCTTGGATGAGTAGTTTAACTCTGAAGATTTTGCAGAAGATACAAAGGTGTGGCCCCAAAATTAATTGCTCCTGATAAATCTCCACAAAATTTGCACAATGGGTCAAGTTATGACAACCTTAGAGGGACATGCAGTCCCTTCAAGGTTGTCACAACTTGACCCATTGTGAGAGAGAAAGGAGAAAGAGAATTATGAAATGCCACAAATACTTCTGTTGGTTTTGGAAACCCTAAACAGAACACAGGAAACTTTTGTGTCACTCTTAGTTATGACTAAGGATGCATTACAGACTGGGTCTTGAGTTGAAGAGTTTTTCTCTCATGAGCCTGTTCATTTCGCCTGCATGATTTTTTTCTATTGCACAGTAGTCCTTCATTAGAAGGTGTACTGTGGTCACTCAGACCATAGAAGGTCTAAATAATCCACTGTGCTGTATCAAAACTGTAGCCTGTATAGTAATAAGATAAAAGACATTGCATTTACTGTTTAATTCACTAAAGAAATAGAATAATGATACTACTAACACAATACCAAGATCATTATTCCTCTGTTTTAGTACAGAAACATCTCTCTTTTTTTCATAAATAAATAGGGTTTGATGGGACCCGAAGGTTCACTTGGTCTACCTGGAGCTCCTGGGCCTAAGGTAAGTGTTTGACTTAATTTGCTTGTGACCTTGATAAATGACTGCTTTGTATGCAGATTTGATCTGGGCAGTGCCAAGATTTTGCAGCTCATTTTTTGTGTATTGAATATTGGTGAGCAGCTGTATGATTTTCCCTGTGTTACCTTTTACGATAGTTCAGGCTCAAGAGAGGTTAATATAACTCAGTAAATGGTGCCTGTCATCCCATGAGGTTTTTAGCAGTTGTGGAAATTGTCAGACTTTGTTTGAGCTTTACAGTCCTGGAAAATATTCTGCAATGCTGGAAACCAGATAATTCTCTATATACATCTGAACTTTCCCATGTTACATTTATTTATATTTTAATTGTGTTCAGTAATGTGACGTGCTGTTTCTTCCACCCAAGGAGCCAAACTTATTTCAGATGTAACTTTATTGATTGCACTGCAGCTACAGCAAGAGCTAATTTTACCAATGTTCTCAAAAGCTAAAATAAATACTACAAATTCAGATTGGTTAGTGTAACTTCTTTATTTAATCCAAAATGAGTTTTGGATTAAATTGTAAGTTAGTTTCGTATTGTATGTCCTAAAGAATATTTAGGAATACAGAATCCATTTCCCTAACTTAGCATTTACATTTAGATCTCTTTCCCCCGTACATTAATCTACATCCAAAAGTGCATATGCATTTATTTATAATTGTATACTGACAGTATCATTTTTGAAAGTATTAATGTTTTCTATGGTCAATAAGGTTGAATACCCTTGATACAATTAAAAATTAATTAGCTGCATTTTTTTCTGTGAAAAATGCTTTTATTTTGTATATTTATCTCACTTAGAATATAAGCTGTTTCTTAGAGAATTGCTCTTAATAAGCTCATTCTTACAGAAGTCCATCATGATGTAGTCAGTAATTCTTAGATAAATGCAAATCCTCTTGCTGAATATATGTCTAATTCCATAGGCTGTGATAAAAGCCAGAACATAAATAAGTATTTTGACTTAGACAATTAAATAAGATGGTGGAAATGTGAGGTCCGTACACACAACCTTGGTGTGACTGTGTGAGGCAAATGAGGCAGGTGGAGATGGGACAGGTGTGCAGAAGCTGGCAGATCAGGTTTTGTCATCAGTATCTCATCTTTCCTGAGAGAAAGTTAAACCTTCAGGCTTCTTGTAATGGAGAACTTCAGCCTTTCAGTCACTACCTGGGCCCATTTTAAGAGTCAGTTTCTCAGCAGTGTCTGTTTATGTTTGCTAGACATACCACATGTGACAGAACATAATGATGTATCCCCCACATTGTTATTTAGGGTGATAAAGGCGAACCGGGAATCCAGGGGAAACCAGGATCATCAGGAGCCAAGGTAAATATGATTCTGGCAGTGTTCTAGTTAAAGAAGGGATTAATTTACTTCTTCTTGATGTACTAATTTTCCCTTATTTCCCCATGTTCATTAAAAGACAGTTGGTTTCACAGTAAGATATTAGTTAACATCTAATTGCATCAGAATCCCTTTGATGACTTACTCTTACTAATTTTATACTAGATTTTAGGCTGTGAAAATCAGATACTCATTAAGTTCAAACCTGCAAGTGTTGTTACTTGAGGTAGGTTTTTTTTGTGTTATTTTGAAACATCAACTGTTTTAAAAGAGAATAAAAATAGTTACTGAATGTGGCTTCCCTATATTCACCGTCCCTTCAAAACTCCTTCAGACATTTGAATCATCTTCAGCTGTAAAATTTCAAAATATCATAGCCAAAGTGTATCATGCGGCCTTGAGAAACATGCAGTATGTGTTTTTACACACAGCACATCACTGACACAAAGCTATTGTATTACTCAGGGAGATCTAGGAGTACCAGGGGCTCCAGGTGAACCAGGATACCCAGGCATTCCTGGTACCCAGGGATTAAAGGTAAGTATTTTTTCCCAGTTTTACATTAATTGCATCTTTTTTTGGAAGTAATTTTCTTATAAGTGATCATTATTTTAGAAAATCCTTTCTCTAAATATATCATTATTATTAGATAACAGTTGGACACATTTAAAACAATAATATGTCTATCCTGAAAATTTTCTTCTGAAGGATAAAGTCCTCAATGTGAAGGCATTTGTGGTGAGTTGACAGTGGATGAATGCCAGGTGCCCACCAAGCTGCTCCATCACTCCCCTCTTAAGCAGGACAGAGAAAAAAATCAAGAAAATAAGATAGGAGAAAGCTCATGGGTCAGTATAAAGGCAGTTTAATAAAGCAAAAGGAAAGGCCATGTGTGAAAGCAAAGTAAAACAGAATATTTATTCTCTGCTTTCTGTGAGTATGTGTTGTCCCACACATTCCTGGCAAGCAGGATTTCAGTACACTTCAGTTTGGAAGACGAATGTCACAATAATGAAACTTCCTCTTCTTTCCTTTAGCTTTTATTGCTGAGCAGACATCTTATGGTATGGAATATCCCTTTCAGTTTAGGGAATAAGAATATCCCTTAGTTTCATCTGCCCTGGCTATGTCATAGAACCATAGAATGATTGTGTCTCAAAGATAATCTAGTTCCAACACCCATGTCATGGGCAGGGACACTTCCACTAGATGAGGTGGCTCAAAGCCCCATCCACCCTGGCCTTGAGCACCTGTAGGGAGGAGGTATCCACACTTTTTCTGAGCAACCTATCTCAGTGCCTCACCACCTTCAAAATAAGGAATTTTATCCTAATAAACCTAGTTCCAGTTTGAAGCCATTCCCTCTTGTCCTATCATTACAGCCCCTTGTGGAAAGTACCTCTCCAGCTCTTTCCTAAACCCCTTTTAGGTGCTTGAAGGCTGCTCTAAGGTCTCTCCAGAGCCTTCTCTTCTCTGGGCTGAGCAAACCCAGCTCTCTGTCTGTCTTCATGAGAGAGGTGCTCCAGTTGTCTAATCATCTTCATGGCCCTCTGCTGGACTTGGTCCACCAGATCCATGTCCTTCTTATGTTGGGGGCCCTGGAGCTGGACACAGGTGGAGTCTCAGGAGAGTGGAGGGGAGGGGGAGAATTGCATCCCTTGCCCTGCTGGCCACACTGCTTTTGATGCAGGCCAGTGTGGCTTTCTGGGCTGGAAGTGCACCTTGCCGGGTCATGTTAAGTTTCTCATCTATCAACATGAACAAGTCCTTCTCTGCAGGGCTGCTCTCAATCCCTTCTCCACCTAGCCTGAATTTGTGTCTCCACCTGAGATCTTGCCTGGCCCTAACTTGCAGGAAAAGGCAGGGATTTGGAGAGAGAGCCTTGATGTTGCAGGAAGCTCTGCTCAGCAATACCCAAAGCATTGGTGTGTTATCAACACCTTTCTAGCCACCATTGCAAAGCACAGCACCATGAGGGATGCTATGGACAAAATGAACTCCTTCTCGGCCAGACCCAATAGGGCATTAAAGAAATAGAATTAAATCAGGCATGTCACTTTCATAAGAAGAGAAAGGTTGAAGGGTAAAGAGACAGTAAGATAGAAGGATGGTGTTATGATTCAAGTTTTATGAAAACCCCATGCAGAAGTATTCCAAGAGAGTTCATGCTCTGCTCCAGAAGGCACACGTTTCTTGTATGTCCAGTGTCAGATATGCCAGCCTCATATACACGTGTTACATGTACTGGAGTACTTCTCATGTCAGTAGACACATATATGGACATGCCTTACATTGATTAGAGAATGGATTCAGGGTCATAATAATAGTTTAATTAGTTTCATTATCACTATATATTCAATTCAATATCTCAGGGTTATGTAAAGCACGTGTACTAAGACAATATTTTATGAAAGATGATTTTGTTAAAATTTATGGAACTTCTCTAAATTTTAAACTGAAGAAGCCTTTGAAAAGGTAATTTATTTTATATGAAGATGCAAGTTAGCTGGAGTTATAAGTCCAATGACATACTGGAATTATTCAGGAAGAAAAGCACAGTTTGGGCATCTGGCAGTAAAAGTGAAAACTTTCAGCTATAGATGATTTCAAAACTTGAAACAACAGAATATTTTACTTTCAAGTAGAATGCAACAAAATACTACAGGTGGCATAAATGTCTTTTATGTTCTGGGATTTTCAATCAGGTAAATATTTGCCATGGCAAAAGTCTCCTTTTCACTACTGTTCACATTTAACTAAATATTCTTTTATTTTTCACTGTCCTCCCTCCCCCCTCCCCCCCCCAAAAAAAACCAACCAAAAACCACCAAACCAACCAAACAGACAAAATTTTGGCTCTTGCAAGAAAGCTGACAAAATAGACCCCAAAATCTCCATTCTAATTATTTTTTTATTAAATGCAGTTTTGCACACCCCCCCCAACAGATCTGTCTTTTGTTCCATGAGCTGCTATGTTCATGGTTCAGCATTTTGATTTATGTCTATTTAGACATAAGATGTCAGAGTTAGAGTAAGAACCATTTCCCATAACTTTGTTTCCTTTTCAATTAATGAAGAGAGATGGCCACATTTTCAGTGTATATATTTTATACCTCTGTTGTTAATTGGAGTGAATAGTTTTCATACACTGCCTGTTTCTCTCCAGTGTCAATTAGGTGGTCTTCAGACAAGTTGATAAAACTCCATACCTGACTTCTAAGCACCATTTACACCATCTGATTGCCAATCCCCTCATTATTATTAACTTTAAACATTTTGAGGCAAAAAAGTGAGTCAAAATGGAGCTTAGTCCTTAAATATTGTGATTGAATTTAAATATAGAGGTGTTTGTGGTGAGAAAATACTTTCTTGTTTTGCATAACTTACACATGCAGTGGTGCATTCAGCTAAAATTTAACCCATAAGAAACATTGCCTCTCTGCCTGCCTACATCCTCTCCACTCCATACACTGAGTAGATAAAATCCTGCTAGACTTGCCACCTCATTATGTTGTATCTTTTAACTTTTTGCTTGGTATGTGAGCATCCACTTTCTTTTTGATGTTGTTTTAATGACAAAGTCCTTTCTTAGTATAGCTTTCTGGACTTTTTTGTGTACATGAGGATAAAGTGATTTACTTTCTTTCAGTATAAGGAAGAGATAGCTGTTTCTTTTGTAATTACTGTGTTGAATTAAAGCACAGACTACATGTTTTAGAGGTGACTCATGTTTAAATGGAGACCTTTCTTCTAATTTTTACAGGGGGAGAAAGGAAACCAAGGTGACACTGGTATCCAGGTATATCAACTTTGTTTCTAATTAAACCATCTGGCATTGCTATTTATACAAGTCTTAGGTATTAATTTAGGCAGGGCTTTTTTTAAGATTAAACTCCACAGAAGGTTAACTTGAATAGCAGCAGTAACTCTCCCTCAAGGAAATCTGCATTTCTGGGGGCCTGAGAAGGCTGTTGGCATTTGGTGCAGAGCTGTGTGCTCCCAGCAATGGTGCAGGCACAGGGTGCAGGTTGTGCTGCTGCCCCAGAGGAGGAATATCCCTGTCACAGAATGCATTCTGTCCCTGCCTGCAGAACAGAACACAGAAACGCAGTCAAAGTAACTCCACCTGGCCTCTGCCTACCTACTTTACTATTAGCATGTGTGATTTTCCTACTTGCTATCTAAAATCGTGGAAATACCTACAAGAAAAAGAAAATAGTTTTGTTGTTACTTGGATCCTGGCTTGGTTCCTCTGTGTTCAGGGTAGAAATTTTGTTCTTCATGGTTTCTGCTCTGATCTCTTTGAAGAGTAACTTTTCGGGTTGATTTGTCCTGGTTTAGAATGAGGTTTTAGTATTTAGCTCCTTGTGTTATTTTTTTCATAATTTAATAACATGTGCCAGATAAATCTATATTTTATAAAATGTGCTTCTTTTCTGAAGGGACTGAAAGGAGAAAAAGGAAGACAAGGAAATCCAGGCTTACAGGTACTGTTCAAACAGTGATCCTACTTCAAGAGAGCCATAGTGTTCCTAGCTTGAGGCCATGATTCATATTTGTTTCTTAACACTTTTTCCATCAACACATATAGGCCTTTGCTTGAGGTGAAATATATTTATGTGTAACATGATAACATAGTTATATAAGTTGCCTCTTAAATACTTTTAGTATTTTTAAAATAACAGCTATAACATACAGAGAAGATGGAGCAGCACTTCTCTCAGCTATGCATGCTTGAGGGAGGAGAGGAAATGCACATGAATTGGAACACAGGAACTTGATATCCAGGAAAAACATTTTGCTTTGAGGGTGGTCAAATACTGGAGCAGGTTGTTCATAGATATTGTGGCAAAACTTGTCTGAGCAACCTGTTGAATTGATCAAGCTGCATCTGTTCTGCAAAGGAAGTTGAATCCAAGGAGGTCAGTTCCAACCTACATGTTTCTGTGTTCTGTGATACTTTGAGAAACAGACCATAAGTGCATTTTTTTATTATTGTAGTAAAGCCTTCATTATAGAATATTTTTATAAAATAGTTACAAGTAATATAAAATGCAGATCACAGCAAATAGTAGCTTTTGTGCAAAGGTTATAAGAGTGATAGTTGAGATGTTAAGATTTTCATGCACTATGCTACACTTTCATACAGTTCATTACCTCCTAGACTATACTGGGAGTCATTATTGACATCTTCTGTGCTCATAAATTACAGGTGTTTCCTGTTTCAGCTGTAAATCAGTGAGATCCAGTTGTTTCTCTTTAACTCTAGGCCAGTGTATTCTGATTGTGTCATAGTTGGCAATCTTGTTATTCTGCAGAAAATAGCTGTTAGTATTTATAAATACTTGTTAACTGCATAATCTATGTCATGTCTGAACAGAGAAGTATTTTTCAGAGGTACATATCTAAAACTAGGCTTGGAAGGAAGCCACGGTTGCTTTTTTCAGAATTACAACATTGATACAGCTGCCTGTCTAGACAGATGGACCCAGTTCCTGGGGATTCTGGGCAGGGAATCTAGACTGCATGTTAGTTAACACTCTCAGAGATATGTAGGTTGAAAATAGTTCATTGTTAAACCTCACCACATTTTTTAATAAAGAAATAGTTTAAACTAAAAGACAGGTCATTGACTTAACCAAATATAATTTCCTAGATCGACATTTTTACAATTTAAACTTTCTGGTTTTTTGGTTTTTTTTTTTTTTTTTTTTTGCAAATAATGGGCAAATTTTAATATCTTTATTATTTTAGTCATAAGGGAAAACAAAGTGATAGTGAAAAAAAACTTATTTTTTTCCAGATAGAATGATGCAACTGAATTGCTGTTTGCTTGCTTTCTTTTTTTTGGAGAAAGCTGAAAAAATAATACAGACTAAGTCTACAATTGTTTCCCATGCTTATCTGGCTTGGTCAGGAACAGAAAAAATCAGTCATTTAGTAGACAGCAAAAGATCTTTCCAAGAATTCTCAAGACTCCAAGACACCCTACAGATTTCCTTGTCCATAAGAGTGAATCAGAAAAGTGAACTGCCATCTTGCTGTGGGACGTAATGGTCAGTAACACCATTGAATCACTTGGCAGCAATGACACCAAAATAATTTGATAGCATGCAAAATCTGCCTTACCATATGTATTCTAAGGCTAATACCATCTGTATTTCTAAGGCTCTGAAATTAATTTCTGCCTAGTAAGATGGTATTAAACAGTTTGAATCAGGAGTTTACTTCTGCTAGGACACATGCTATTTCTTTTGTAAAGAGAATAAGATGTTTTCTCTTAAATCTATATTATGTTTATATGTTTATAATAGGTGTGATATATTCCCAAATTATGCTCTAGGTACATGATATTAAAGGTAATACTGAACTGTTCATTCACCCTGATATAAATTTTTTATCATTATATATAGCTTTGTTTTTTGTACTGTAGCAATCAGAGAATCTTTAAAATTACCATTTGTGATTGATTACTGAAAACAAAGGACAAAAAATATTAATTTTTTATTCCAAGTAATTTGGCTCAATGTACATTTTAAATTTCTTTTTCATCTTATTTTTAAAGGGAGTAGAAGGATTGAGTGGAGAACGAGGAGAGGTACGTATTTTTGCAATGATAAATACAGCATTACAAAATTACTCCATTTGTTTCTGCAAATTAGGTGATCTGTAAAATGTGTGTTTAGTCATCTGTACTCACATGTCTATAAGCAACGGGAGAAATTGAAAAATATCAAAGAAGTATTAGTTATAAAGAGACAGAATGAGATATACATTTCATTAAAAGTTATTAAATCCAAACGTATACTTTTAAGAGAATTGAAAAGCCAAGAAACCAACCAACAAAAAAAAGAAGGGATTGGTTGAATAGAGGAAATAACCAAAGACAAAGAATCATTGTGTTGCATGTTGTTTAAAAATTGGTATTTAAAGTCATAATTTTGTTGGTTATTATTTGTTTATTTCAATATTTTGTAAAATCAGAGTATACACTTCCCCATTCATCAAATTCTTCTTCAGATTTATTTAGATATTATCTGTTCAACCTTTTTCCTTAAAGCATTCTTGCATATCAATAGCTGGATACATTAGCTGGAAGTTTCATTCTGATAATTAAATTATTTTATCCATTTTAACATGTAAGTTGTTTCATATGCTTCTGTTAGGAATTCTTTAGTTGCAGTTTAGCTTATTGGTGTTTTATTAAATTATTGTCAAAAGTGGTAAAAGATTCTTTGTATGCTATTGAATTAGTCTCCTTAAGTATAAAATATTTCTACTGGAAATTAATTTAAATTATATTGTAATATGTATTAAGCTGTAATGATGTCATTGTGTTTACTTATCAAACCTACAAAACTAGTTTATTTTCCATTTCTCTAAAATATGTTTTTTGTTAGACTCTGATTTCTAATAAGTTTCTTCAGCCTGTAAGTTTCAGCAGTCACTGAGCTGTTTTCCTTTCTTTTCTTTTCTTTGCCAATAGCAAGGGTCAGCAAACAAGGCCTCACATGGATATGGCTGAGCATTAAAACACCAAGATATACTGTGGAAAATTTTCCCTCTACAGTTTCAGTTGTTTCTTGGCAAGTTCTTCAGGCAGTTCTGCTGATGCCTCTAACATTTTCTCCTGGTGTTTTTATGCTGGCTTCTTGCCTCTAATGTTGTTCTACAGTAGATGCTATTTCCCCAGCGTTCTCTGGTTCTTAATGCATTTTAGCCCCTCTAACATTTGGTTCAGATAGCTTGGCTTGCAAGTCTTTTATGCAAATATAGTCCACAGGGGTAAGAGGAATTAAAATTTAAATAGAACCAAAACAAAACCTCTTCTAGCTATAAACCCAAGATGATTTCAGACTTCAGCTCATACTTTTTCTAGTATAGCCATAGGTAGCTACATAAGCACCATGCTTATCTCTGATCCTTGCTGACTGTTTAAATGAAAAAAACACCTTTGCAATTATGTATTAGAAATGAGCAAGTACAAATCTACATGAGGTAGCTAAGAGGATCCCTTCTCTGTGACTACAACATTCAGGATGACAATATCAAGAAAATAAATTACAACTACAACTTTGGAAGAAGTTGTATCTGAATTAATGAATGACTTTTGAAGGTATGGGCTGCTGTTCAGGTCATGCCCCTGAACTGGCCACCCTTCCAGCAGTCCTCTTAGGCACTCGGCTGACATCTGTCACATTTTGTCTCGTTTCTCTGTTTCGTTAAGAGCATGAAGTACCTGTCTGATTTTACAGCCTAGCTCATAAAACTGGTTAATCTGACACTGAATTTAAAGCTTGTTACCCTGTAGTAATTCATGTAGAGAATTCTGGGCATTGTTACTAATATAGACTAAGACAGGAAGTTTTGAACTTTTCTGATGTGAAGAATCTTGATAAGTACTATAGGAGATGTTACAAAGTAATATAAATACCATAATTTAAAATTCAGTGGAAGTCTATTGAGACCATATGCATGAGCATATAAAAATTTTATTATTTGCTTCAATAAGTTTGTGATATATAATAGTCCTGTTCTCACAGTTCCATCTAAAATAGTTGGAAGTGGAGAAAGAAAAATTTTCAGCAAGTGATAATGTTATGCAGAAGCAAACAAGGGAGGAAAAAACCTCATAAGGGAGCAAGTGTAGTATACTGACTTTAATCTTGGGCACATACTGGTGTATTGTTGGCTCCATAACAGGGAAAGTGTTCCACATGAACTATTACAGTAGGTAATTCCATAAATGGAACCATTGCTTTGGTGAAGTATATCAAAATATTTTTCAGCATTTTTTTTACCTTTTCCAGTGAAGCAAAAAGACTACAGTTACTATAAATCAGATGGAAAAAAAGAAGAAAAAATCCCTAACTGAAATAAAGTTATTTTTTCCTTTGTCTTATACACTGAAGATACAAGGTAAAAGGCTTTAATTTTCCAGGAACTTCAGTGGTGCCAGAATTTCACATCCAGTTTTTCTGGCCTTCTAAGGATTTTAACATACTATAAAAAAAATCTTCTGATTCTGTGGAAAAAGTGAATAAAACCCTTCCTTCCATGTGTTAATAATGAATAGTAAAATGGATCTTGAAAGTTAAGAAAAGGCAATTTATTTCTAATTGTCTTTGGTAATTTTATCTGAAACAGCTGCTAAGGAATCTGAAAACTTCAGTGCATTTAGCAAAATAGATCTCATCAATATCAAGTTAATTTTCATTGGCATCACATTAATTTCATGATGATCTTCAATAAAGAGTTCTTAGAAGATGTTTGTTTGGTGCTACCTATCTTCCAAATGATCTGTGAACATATAATTGGTTTTTCATTGGTTTTTCAATCCAGAAAGGTGAGAAAGGAGATCCAGGCATTCGAGGCATCAGTGGACAAAAAGGAGAATCTGGTGTCCCGGGTTTGATTGGACCTCCTGGCCTCAGAGGTCAGCCAGGAGATAGAGGACCCCCAGGACCACCTGGATCAGATGGAAAACCTGTATGTATAGGACATCAGACTTTTCATTTTGGGTACCTTAAAAACCGGAAAGAATTGCATGCTCTGTTCTCTGTTCAATTCAGGCACGGGAATTTTCAGAAGAGTTTATTCGACAGGTGTGTTCAGATGTACTGAGAAGTAAGTTGGAAAGCTTCTTTACTGTTGTTTCCTTGTTTGAAGTGCTAAAGAAGTTTCCTGATAATTACAGAAATGCTTTTTTGAAAGCAAGTTCCATATTGCCTATTTATTCGTTTTTTTCCTATATGTGTAGAACTATATTTCCACATCACAGGCTCCATACTTTACCATCTTATTCCCTAGAAGTATTATATTCTCTTAAGAGAGGGAACTGATTTTGTATTAGTGGTTGGGGGCAATACTTCTATTGCTGCAACACTTTAAGCAATTTTTTGTTTGAATTCTCCCAGCCCAGTTGCCTGCCATTCTCCAGAGTGGAAGACTACAAAACTGTAACCATTGTCAGTCCCAAAGTGCTCCCCCAGGACTTCCAGGCCCACCAGGTCCCAGAGGCCCTGAAGGCCCCCGAGGGTTTCCTGGCTTGCCAGGGAATGACGGCATTCCAGGGCTGATGGGCATGCCGGGTCGCCCTGGGGCTCGTGGGACAAGAGGTACAGTGTCTGTGTGGCACGGTGCTAAAGGCCTTTATATCTTGGGTTCCTGCTTCTGGTTTTGGATGGGATTAATGCAGGGTGGAGTAAGAGAATAACTGGGCTTGCTGGGCTGAAAGGAATTGTGACTATGGAGCAGTGTGTGGATGTTTCACCACCTTCAGGGAACGCGTGACAGGAGAGAGAATACAAGAACAAAGCCGGATAGTTATTGTACAGTTCTACTGTGGTGTACTATAAACTCTGTTCTGATCTTTTTAGAGAGTTCTTAGTCTCATGTACATGTTTCTACCTGCATTTTGATTATTTTTTTAGCTCAAATATGCGTATAGATAGATTTCAAGGTATTTCCATGTCTTCTGATTTCTTTTCTTCCAAACTTGTTCATTTCTGCTTTTTTAAGAAACAGTATTCACTGGCTACTTACTAGCTGTGCTGGTTTTTGACATCCAACAAATTTTGTATTTATATTCCTTTGATTTCCTGACTTTTTTTGTCCTTTTGCTCTCTTTATCTCAAAAGAATTTTTGCTCCTTTCTTTATAAGCATTCATTGGTTCTTTTTAGGCAGGCTAAGGTTTATGCTTTCAGGTAACTCAGCTGTCCAAGCATTCCAATTGATTTCTGTGATGTATTTGCAGATTTTATGTTATGTATGCATATATAGTCTGGAACTAGAGCAAGGGACTGGATGGAGTCCATAATTTGGTAACTAGTAGCATGAAAATAATCAGGAAAGCTGTATGAAATAACAGCTAGCTAGTAATGTGCCAATGGTAAACAGAAAAAGGGTTGATAAATATTTACTTTCTTTGTGACTTACTACCTGTGACCTAGCACACCAAATTAATTTTGTATGTAATGCTGATTTGCCTGTAGTACGTTTGTAATTTAAACTCCAACAGGAGAATATGCAGTTTGCCTCTGGAGCTGACACTAGCAGTTCTGGTTATTCCATAAATGTTGGGAAAATAGATAATGTATCTATGAAGAAGCTGAATTTACTGGGTTGTGCTAGTGTAAGAGAGCTTCTATTTTTACTCTCACAATACTTCTTTGGTGGAGATTTAATTCTGCTGTGTGTGTTGTGAAACATTTTCTATATATTCTGTATTCCACAGGGATTATGCTGAAAAACTTAAACCTCCTTTATACAACATACTAAAAACTTTGCTGATAGGAAGGTGATGACAGCAAATTGCTTAATTACTTATCATCTATTCCCTCAGCTGATAGTGCCTGTCTGCTTAACTGTTGCTGCATCAACTCTAAATTCAGTAGAAATTAGCATAATTTAGAACCCAGTCACACTGTGCAGGTTACAAAAAAAGGGTTGTTTTGCATCCCATTATTTGCTTTTGAAATATTACATATTAAATTCAATAAATATTATCAAATGCTGATTTCTGACTTCGTTGGATGAAAATGATGTGCAAAGATATGCATGTGTTTGGTAATTCACAGGACTGCCAGGGAAGAATGGTGCAAAAGGCAACCAAGGAGTTGGTGTTCCTGGGATCCAAGGCCCCCCAGGACCTCCAGGTGAGGGATGGTTCAGATGTGCAGATTCAGTGCATGCTAATAACTCTTTGAAGTGTGGTTTAGAAAAAATGTTGATGTAATTTCGGAAAACTTGCCTACTTTGTACACATTTTACTTACCAAATATATTTTAGGGTAATGCCTGTCACTTGCATCACTTGTACCTTATAAATTGCCATATAATAATTATTTAATATAAGACAGGTCCTGTAGGAGATTGATATCTGAGACTGCTGTTTCATGATAGATGGATCCTGAAGTCAGCTATATCTGAAAACTGAGCCCTGATATAATCATGTGACTTTTAAGAATTGCTTAATGAGGGAAAATATTCTTCACAACATTAGTATATGCATACGAAATGTAAAGTTGGGCATTTAGAAGATATATTAGGGCCCCATCCAAAGGCAGAGAAACAAATAGAAATAGAGGGACTGATTCTTGCCATGGTGGTACCAGATAATATGATAAAGTAGAATAGTGTACTAAAGCAGATTTTCATATTCTCCTTTAAAAGCTATCTTTATTTAAAGTGTTTTTCATGTGATTTAAAAAAATCTTTATAAGATGTCATGTCATTTATATAAATATATAAGCAGTTTGTAACAAGAAGTGTCTTTTGCAGGAAATGAAGTTTTCTTTATCTGCATACTTTACCAAAGAGCAGGGGTATTGTGGATTCATACTTGTTCTTTTTCATTTTAATAGGAATGCATTTATTTATTTATTTATTTATTTATTTATTTATTTATTTATTTATTTACTGCATGTGTGTTTTTAAGGTCCTGAAGGTCCACCAGGGATGAGTAAGGAAGGCCGTCCTGGAGAGCGTGGGCAGCCTGGTAAAGATGGAGACCGTGGCACTCCAGGAAGGCCAGGACCAGTTGGACCCCCTGGAATTTGTGACCCATCACTGTGTTTTAGTGTAATTGTGGGGAGAGATCCATTTAGAAAAGGACCAAATTATTAATTTGTGATATGATACTTTAGAGGAATAGTTACGGTGCTTATCTTTCATGGTCTTTCAAATCTCAGGAAGGTGACCAGCAATAATCCCATAAGAAAGAACAAAAGTACCTCTGACATTAAACGCATTATAAATAATGATCTCAAAGTTTATACATTCCTTTAGACAAGAAACTCCAAAACACCTGTAACTTTTTTTTATACCTTGCACTGGTTGAATCTCAAGTGTTTTAAAAGAGATTATCAGTTTTAATAGAAATAAAATTAACTCTAATATTTAGTATTTAGTATTTAAGTGTCCTATCATTCTCCTTTTACCTCTCTTTACCAAAGAAAGTCCTTTGCAAAATTGCTGGAAACACCACTGGGAACAGAATTAGGTCTTAAATGGCATTGGTCGGGTATAAATAACTGTGAAATTTTTCACATGCAGCCAACATACATAGTATTTGATTTTGAAAGAATGGGGCTGACTTTGACTTCATATGTGCGCAAATTTCATTGTCGTATTTCCATTTCATATGTCATTGCTCCAGATGTGAGTGAAAACATGTTACCAGATTTTTATGAATTAAGACAGATACTTGGATGCATCATAGGAGAAATGCCACCTGTCTTGCCATGCAGCTCTGCTTCAAACCCATGTCAAATGCAGAGGTAGAACTACAGGTCCAAGGGCCAAGGTTTTATTGAAGATGGTACTGTCAACTGTTACATGTCAAAAGTTTCCATGTGGGTGATTCAACTTATATGAAAATAGCATTAAATACAAAAAAATACTAAAATCCTGACATAGCTGGCTTCAGCTATGATTTGACAAAATCAAGGATTTAAAAATGTTTGCACAACCCCAATGTAACATTTCTGTGTAATGAAGTATCAAGTTATATACTCTTTGTTGATTCTGCTCACGGACTGTATTATCAAATTGAAGAAGCAGGTTTACAAGGAGAAAGGTCTAACTGGTGGCTGACAAGCTGCAATGTTTGTTATGCTGTTTCCTTTTTCATTTTAAGCCAGCTGTCTGTAATTTTTATTGTATGCTTTGCTAATGAAGTTTATTGCTTGCTTTTACATAAAGAGCAAAGGCACAGTTCCCATGAGAATTTAAAATCCATTTCTTAAATTAAGGCAGAGTCCTGTATTAAGTTAACTTGTGCTTCATAAGTCACTTTTTCTAATGTGTTGTTTTTCTGTTGTCCTACTATCAGAGACTGTTAATATGTTTGACATTCAAGGTAAAATAAAAGACACACTTTCCAATAAGATGTATGGTTGAGTGAATTATGAGTCTGAGAGGAGGCAAAACCAAGACCAACCAAACAAGTGCAAGTCAGAAGGACCTCTGACTACAGTGAATACAAACAGAAGACCAGAGTTCCCTAATTGTAGAAAAATCCTCTTGATTTTCAGCCAGTCTGATTGGTAGCTTTGTTTGCGATTTCATTTGATCAAATTAACACATATATCAAGCTTTAATTTTAAAAGTAGTGGTGGTTTCATCACCCCATTAGTCCTACTGGAGGGTTGTTTCTGAGTGACTGACTGAGGATATATGAGGAATTTCCAGTTTGCATCTATTAATTGCCCCTTTCTTGTAGTTTTTTATATGTATGACCAATTTCTATTTGAGCTCAGCTTTGGTTTTCTGTCTGCATTTCTGTGCACTGGTGCAGTTCCCTTATAGTTCTTGACAGGTGTTTGTCTGCTTTTCCAACTCTGGAACACTTCTCTTTTGAACAGACTCAGAAGCTCACAGTTCAGCCAAGGTGGTCTCTTGCTCTGCCTACTTCTCTGTCTTTAAAGGAGATGAACTATTTTTGTGCTTCCAGGAAGAGAATTTAAGAAAAACTCCTGGCACGGTCTAGCTCCTTTATCCTTCATGGAAGCTTCCCATGAAATCCTTCCCAATTTAGGTCTGAGAGAGCTGAAATTTTCTCCTCTAAAATTTAAAATGTTTTTTCCCCTACTGATCTCAGTGTGCTCCAGTTCCTCCTGTTTGTTCCCCAGGCTGTCTGCATTGATATGCATACACTAGAGGTGGTTGGTCTTCTGGCTGTCATCTTGTCAGGCTGCTAAGGAACATTTGTCTTAATTTTTTTTTTTCCATGCAAATAAAAAAGATAGTTACTTATCCTCTGCTCCTTCTGGTATCTAAAGTAGCTCAGTCTGGCCTAGCATGAATATTTCTGTACAGTGCTGCTCAAAGAGTACAATCTAAGCTAGCTATAGCTATAAAACAAAATCTCATGTTGGACCCATTTCATTTTGTATAATAATATGGTAAGAAAGACTGAGTTAATAAACTAAATAATAAAGAGGCTTCACTGAATGTAAAACCAAATTCAAAGCCTTGATCTGCAAAAGGGGGAGATTTGATGCTGAATCTATTTGCCTACACTCCTGAATTGTTTGGATGCTTTGAGCTTTAGTGCTGCTGGATCTCTGATATTTTGCTCTGAATTTGAGTCTGTGAAACTGTGGCATTTTTACAAAAAATTATTTGGTTTTGTCAAGCTGGAATTTTCCAGAAGACATGCTAGCCATCCAGTCTGTGCAGGTGCCTTTAAGAAAATTAGTAGTAGTAGCTTAAATACATGGAGACACTTTGGAAACGTAGTTCTACATTATTAAATGCCCAGAGCTCTATAGGAAGTATCTTCCATCCCAGTGAAATGCATATGTTATAGCCTAGGAACCTGTGATTTCAATTATTCCTCCTTAAAATTTTATCAAGCCAGAATTTAGCAGACATCATAATCATTGAATTTCCTGACTTCATTTGATGTAGTGGGATTATACAGCAGTGTAGGTGTGTCCAAGATTGTATCTTGATTGGATCTTTTAACTGAGAATATGAATATATTTCCAGATCTTCATCTGATTCTACAGTAAGAGGTTAAACAAATGGTAGAAACTTGAGTATTATCAGATTAATGATCCACAGGAGAGAGACTTCTATTTACTGATGATGCAAACTACATGAGGTTCTTGCAGATGTTAATCTTCAATCAGAAGCTGTGAATTAAAAAGCTCACAGTGCAACATGTCACCATCTCTGATATTCTCTGGAAATAATTACTAGAAACTCTGTTAACTGACATTTATTTACTCTCCTGATGATAGTCTTAAAACTGGATCTTGGGCTAATTTTTAAGTAGAGGGCAAGATTAAAAAAAGGTCTGGATTTTTTTTTGTATCATTTTGCTAGCCTTGAGTTAAGAAATATCCCCTCTGGTTGTCTAGTGCCTGTTGGTGTCAGTAGAGGAACTATGATTCACTTTGCTAAATTTTTGATATGGCTTCAACTCCTAATATCTCTGTGTCCATAAAATAGATTTAATATTTACCACTTTGCTATGCTCATTGATTGCTATTTTCTCTCAGTTTCTTAGGCATGTACTTGGACTTAAAGACGCAGAATGGAAAAGTATTACTGTGGGAACTGGATTTCTTAATGAAAGCCTAATGCTGTATGGATGGAGCTCAGCAATTTTGACCTCTGAGAATCATGATCTTAGAGAAGTTTGGAGTAAATACATATGGAGTGATGTGCCTATATATAAATAGGTATGATTTAGCAAAAGACCAGATGTCACAGATGGTTTCCACATGTGCAGATTTATTTGGTAAATATATACCTGTATATATCATGTGTGTATATGTGTATATATCTCTGTGTGTGTGTGTGTGTGTGTGTGTGTGTATGTACCATTCTCAGTTCTTCATTTGTTTAACTGAAAGATACCATAATCCTACAAATAAAAATAAAAAAGTAAAATCATAATATCATAAAGTGGCTTGGGTTGGAAGGGACCTTAAAGTCCATGTCATGGTTTGAGCCTGGCACAGAGCCAGTGCCCCCATGAAAATGCCCTCACCCTGGTGTCTGCTGTGAGATGTGACCAGGAATAAGCAAAACAGGCTCCAGCTTAAACATAAAGAACACTTTATTACCTAAACTACAGGAAAATAGGGAAAAACTATAAGGAAAAGAAAAAAAAATTGAAAACCTTACAAAAAACCACTTTCCTCCTCCCCACTACCTGACTTTCCCAATCCGATACATTCTCCCAAATCACCAACTGCCCAGCCTGGCACCACACTTTAGTATACTCAAACTTCAGTTCATGAAGAGGAGAGGAGTCCTTCTTGTTCCATAGGCTTCCCCTGGAAACACACTGAAACCTCGTGTGCTTCCCTGTCACTTCGGCACCGCCCGGAAAAAAGTCCTTTTGCCGCTTGTGACATCTTCCTTCCATGCCCAGTGCTCTCACCACCGTGCATGGCCAGAGCTGCTTTTAGGGTTGTCTTTCAAGGATGCCTTGTCTCACTCCAAAAAGGCACAGTCTCTGCTTTGGGACATCTGTCCCCCCCATATTTTTCCAACCCCCTGGGGCCGGGGGGTCCTCACGATGAACCCTCCTGGTTCTGAGCCACTGCTTCCCCCTAAGTGCAGTCTCTGTGTCACAGGAACAAACTGAGTCCATGGCCACAAGAAAAGTCCAGCCAAAAGGCCACTCCAAATCATCTCTCCCCATTCAATCATCTCCACGTTCTTCGGGCCAGGTCCTTGTCTCATCTCATCTCTTATCTCCCTTCTTATTCAGCTTCGAGGAGGATTAGCATTTTTGCAAGGCCCCAATCATGAAAGAAAGGGGTTAAAACTTTCAGTCTCTGTCTGTCCCGGAGCTGCGGCACTCCCACACATGCTGCCGCTCCGGCCGGGCACTCTTCCCCCCCCTTCTCCTCCTGGGCCGGCTGCTATCACATTCGGTGTCGCCGGCTCTCTCTCTCCCTCCTGGGGGGGGGAGATGGCTGCCCGAGGGCTGACTCCCTGGGATCTTCCACCCTTCCATCCTCGAGGGCCTCCTCACCTCCCATCTCTGTCCAGGCCCCGGGCCTACCACGTGGCTGCCCCTCCCCCGCCCAGCAGCAGCGGCTGGACAGGGGAGGGAGATCCGACTTCTTCTCCACGACATCCCAAGAGAACCTCCCAGGGCCAGAGCCCCCCTTTTTAACCCCTGTGTATTCTCGGAGGTGTGTCCAAACCCCACTGGCTACACCAGGTGTCAGTATCAAACTCCGAACATCCATTGGTTTGACCACAGCATCCCAGAATTCCCACTTCTTCCTGGTCAAACCACCACAGTCCAACTTCCAGCCATGGGCAGGGACATTTCCTTCCACTAGGGCATCCAACCTGTCAGGGATGGGGCATCTGCAACTTCTCTGTGCAACCTGTTCCAGTGCTTCACCACCCTGACAATATTTCTTCCCAACAATCCCAATTCTCTTAATCTCTCTTCATAAGAGTGATGCTCCATCCCTCTAATCATCTTGGTGTCCCTCCTTTGGACTCACTCCAACAGGTCCTTGTCCCTCCTGTGCTGGGGACCCTGCAGGTGGGGTGTCACCAGAGTGGAGCAGAGGGACAGAATCCCCTCCCTCACCCTGCTGACCACGCTGCTCTTGGTGCAGCCCAGGGCACGTTTGGCTTTCTGGGCTGCAAGTTGGCATTGCCAGGCCAGCCTCTCATCCACCAGCACCCCCAGGCCCTTCCCATCAGGGCTGCTCTGGATCTGCTCATCCCCCAGCCTGGATTGATACTGAGGGTTCCCCTGACCCAGGTGCAGCACCTTGCACTTGGTCTCATTAAACCTCATGAGATTGTCATGGGCCCACTTCTCAAGCTTGTCCATGGCCCTGTGGATGGCATCCTGTCTTTCTGAACTGTGCAGTCTAGTCTGGAAAGCTAGTCTTGAAAGAAGTGAACAATCTCAGTCCTTCTACTGCTTCAGAGCCGAGGTGTCATTGTCAGCTTCAGGAGTAGTCAGCATATGTCAAGATTGGTTGGCCTTTCAGAGGAGGAGCTGAGAATTGCTAGCTGTGCATCTTTCAGAACTAGAGAACCTCATTTCTGTGAAAACTCAAGGTGCATTAAAATGAAATTTCAGCACATCTGACTGTCCTGGCAATGAACACTCACTATGGCTCACATGGATTGAATCAAACCTCTGTGAAAAGATACTGTAAGTTTTTCCTGTAGGGGGAACACAAAGGTGATAAATCACAATACCTGATAGTCCATAGTCAGCAGAGACCGTAACTCCTTTAAGAGCTATTGCCTTCTGGAGTGCTATTGAAATGTTTAAAACTTGAATTAATATAAAAAAATTGTAGGTTATTTTCTTCTGTTGATAAGCAGGATTTTCTCAGAGAGGACATAATCTATGTATCTTGGAGAATTTAAGTCCATTTTTACAATGGGGAAACTATTACTACATGGTTTCTGATTTTTTTTCTTTACAAGCATCTCCCAGTATTTGCAAAGAAGTGTTTTTTTGTATCAAAAATATTCTGGTTGCATTCCAGTATATTGTATTATTCTGTGTTATGGTTTTCTTTCTTGGCACAAAATGCAAGCTCTAGATGTTTTTTCAGGTCATACCTGGCCACTCAGCTAGCTCTCCTGTGGGTATCTTGGCAGGTTGAAGCTCCTTGGTTGTCTGCGATAGGCTTAAAAAACTAAAGTGCTCTGTATTGATTTTCTGACACTTTTCCCCAGTTTTATGCTTATAAAAGTATGTAGTAACCACTTAAGGAAAAGGTAGGTGAGAATTCATCAGAAGATGTAGCCATTTGACAGTTACAACATCATATGGCCATAATGCTTCAAAAATATCTTTCTCATGTGGGAAGCGCATAACTCCAGAGTGTTTAATTTGTTGTTTTCTGATTTTCCTTTTTTAAAACATGTAAAAAAACATCATAGTATCTCTGGGAAACATTGAAATCACATATTGGATATAATGCAAAAAACTCCCAGTAATGCAGAGAACCTAAATAAATAACATTATTGAACTGTTGAAAAATGTAATGCTACCTGAGAGATGGAGAAAAAAAAAAGCTCTCTTCTAACTGGGACATGGCTCTTCAAGGTGTGTAAGATGGGGATGATACCTTTAATGTAGCAAAGATGGATCCTGAAGGAAAAAAATGGCTTAAGCAGTACAAGAGTCTGGGTAGCAAATGAAGGGGAAGAAATAGGTCATCCACTTTATTCCTTCATTCTAATATAATATGTATTGAATGAATTGTGCTTTTCCATGTCCTTATCAAAAAAAATTATGGGAAAGTACACTGTGGGTATAGCACCTCTCTTGATATGAAGGAACAGACCTCCCAAAAGTGACAGCTCATGATGAATGTGTCAGTGATGAGCACCAGCAGTCTCTGACAGCTGGGACCAAAGGTCTGGATGGGAATTCAGGATTATAATAACTGTCTCACCCTGATACTATGTCCTCCTCTGGAAATTGGCAAGCAAATGCTAGCACTTAACAGTATTTGTGTTATGAAAGTTTAAAGATATTTTTTTATGTACACGTTAGTCCTTTTATAATGCTTGTCAGGGAAAAAACCCCCAAACCTAGAACTGAGGAAAAAGAATGTAGCTTTGTGTGTTGTGGTCACATAAATCTTGTACAGAATATCCAAAGCCATCTGTGCTCAGGAATTGGGCTGCTTTGCCTTTCTGAGGAAGGGGCTTAACTGGCATTCCCCCAAAATAAATAAATAAATCAATAATAAAATCCCCCAAACTTAATTTTTTCTCTTGCACCAGGGTGTCTGTTGCACTCAGGAATCCAACAGGCAGCAGCTTTCTCCAGGGCAGCTCATTATTGCTCAGGCTAACAGAAGCAGTGTTCAGAAGTCATTTACTGTTCAGTATTCACTGTAACCAGATCACTGCTAAATTATGAATCAAATTATTGTACACTAAATTATGAATCAAATTATTGTTGGAGGTGCCTTCCAACAGGTGTACATATCACTGAGCTCATATAAAAGCTGGAGGTACCCACAAAATACCAACTGGCAAAAGCAAACAGGTATTAAAAGTTACTATCAATGTTTCTTTAACATGTAGATGTAGTAGATAATAAATAGAAAAACTTACTTTTTTAGTAGATAAATTCAGGCAGTGTCTGTCATGAGAAAGAAAATTTTATATAGCTCAAAATAGAAGTAGATTATTATCATTTTACCTCACAATGACATCACTACCTAAAGGATGCCTTTGTAATTCATTCATACTGGCAAAGGCTTGAGAAACCTTGGAGTAATATTTTGATGGTAACTCATGAGTCAATCTTTTTTCTTTTTCCTCTATCTGCAATGAATGTTTTTTTCTTTAATCTCACCTTCATTTTATTTTCTTTTTTTTTCTTTTTGACTACATTTCTTTTTAACTACATTTCTGTTTTTGTTAAGCTTTTGTTCTGCTTTTGTCATGGCACAGTCTGTATGTGTCTTTATCCACATCTTCCTTCTACTTCAGTCTCTTCTGCTGTGTTTTCAATGCTCCTGTAAACAGGAGGTGCAAAAGCCAGCTATTTCCCTAGGAATAAAGGGAGTTACTGGCAGACCTGCAGCCTGTTGAGAGCTGTGTGCATATACCTTTGCTACCATGGGATTGTTCTCTCTGGTTGCAAAGTTGTGTGAGAGAGAAAAGACTGCCTGGAGGGCTGCTGAACAGGTCTGTGAGCAGGACTCATGGCACCAATGCTGTAAGGAATCTTTGTGTAGTGGAGGGAGCTCTGAGATATTGACAGGGGAAACCTTCTGCCTTGTGTGTCTGTTACCGGAGCTGGAAGAACGTGGTAATAAAAATAGTGTCTCTTAGGACTAAACTTCTTGCCTGTTTGAACTTGGTTTTCTGTTTTGTCTAATCAGCAAATACAGCTCAAGCCCTTTACTATGTGTCCATTTCTTTACTGCTTAAAAATTGAGGCTGTATGTTTGTTTTATTTAACAAGTTAGAGTTGGTGAGAGATATAATTTGGTGCAATTGAATGGATTGCAATCTTATTTTCCACTAGAAGTTATATTATGCAGTATAATATAGTCTAATATTGATACCTTAAGTTTTAGCTTTCATATTTTTCAGATTCTGTACTGCATTAGTATATAACTCTGAACTTCATATAAAGTGTTCACAAGTTCTCTTCAATTTAGTTAGAGAAAACAATGCTTTTCCAGCCCGAGAACCAAGGACACCATTGCAGCTTCAGGCCCAAAAAGTATAAACAACAGCAGATTGAGGAGAGCAATCTGGGAGGATGGGACTTCATAACCCAAAGCTTTAATTGCACAATTAACCTCGATGTGTAAATGAACAAAAACTTAAAAATGTGTGAAAACATGTGAGCCGTCATCCAGCTTGGGTGTAGTGTCAGCCGGGCTCTTGTACTGCCCAAGGTGTGTCCTTTGAAGACCTTTTAATAAATACCTACTTTATTCCTTTAGCTCTGCCCAGCCTCTGTTCCAGGTGGCCTCTCAAGGCACCAGTATAATCACAATGCAAACATGCAATGGAAGTGGTGGGGCACTGGAACAGGTTGCCTGGAAACTTTTGGATGCCTCATCCTTGGAAGTGTTCAAAGCCAGGTTGGGTGGGGCTGTGAGCCTTGGGCATGGACCCCTTTCACTAGACCAGGTTGTTGGAGAGTGCTGCTTCACATCAGTGCATATATCTACATTTATTCCTTGGAAGATTGTGCAGTATGTGCATTAATGGCATTGCATGGCAGTGACTTCAAGGAAGTCAAGGAGACAAATGTTAACATCAGTTCCAAACTCTTCTAACTCTTCAGCATTAAGAACCACCTTTTCTCAGTGTTACAGCAATTTCTCACATTTAGTCCATCTGTTGTGCCTGTATGCCAAGTAAAGAAATAACGTTTGGAAGAAGTGACATTTTAATTTCCAGTAAAAATACTTGGATCATACTTGGAGCTTTATAGATACATAACAAAATGTTTGTCATGCTTAAATCAAAAGTTTAAACAAATTTTCATCTGTTAAAATGCCCTGAGGGCACTGGGCACTAGGTGTTGACAAATGGAAATTAAGTTTTATGGCAAGTGTACTTATGGGAAATTTTATGGTTACAGGAGGTGTTCTGGCATATCCTTGATAGTAAGCAGCCACGTTTTCCATGCTGAATGATCAGAAGGAAGACACACAACTGTACACCTTGGCACATTGTTTTCACACAACTTCATCTGCTCATTTTCATTGTACATGTAATAGAGGGAAATTTTCCATGCAAGTTCTTTCCCCTTCTCCCAGCAGTGTTCACAGCCTGATTGCGGGAAAGTCTCTTCATGGTCTAAACCATGATATTATGTCTAAAAATGTGATCAGACAAAACATAGTTATAATTCAAGTGACTCTGGTGCCATGAGAAGCTCTTGTAATATGCTATTTAATGAAGTGCTTCTCCTGGCTGTCTCACCTTTACTGTGCTCAGAGCAGTTCTGCTTCAGCTCTGTAAGTTCACCTTTCTGTGCATATTCAGTGAATTATGTACATTACCATCAAATTCACTTCTCAAGCTGTTTAAAATTACTGACTTTCAGTCCTGCGCACTAGTCAAAGAAAGTGTCTTGTGTTTATTCTTAGTATCTAAGTATGCACTTCATTCAGAAGAAAAAATAGATACAGCTCATTAGTGTAAGGTACAAACATTTCTGAGCAGTTCAGCAATGTTCATTCAGTTCTAAAAAGTATCTATTCAGCGCTGATATGCATGATCAAGTTCTCTCTGCAATATCTTTGTCATTTGAAAGCTCATTTAACACAAGATGACATCCAAATCCATGCATGTGAAGACATGTTGGCTGAAAGACAGTAGCAACTTAGCATTCCATGTTGCTGAAAACTGACTGTATTCTTTCATAATCAAAAATAGCCCAGAATTTGGAAAGGAAATGAATATGCTAAAAACTATTCAGAAACAGCAGAGTCTCTACTGCTTACAGAGTTACAGCTAAAGGAACACTACAGATATAGTTCCTCTGCTCCTCATTGGAATGAATGTCTGTACAGTCAAGAAAGAGTAAATTCCAGGTCAAGGGATACTTGCCTTTCTAGAGAAAGTAATCATGCTGCTTTTCTAACTGATTTTTTTTCAAATTAGGGGAGGATATAAATCAACAGCCAGATATTTCCTAATTCTTTGAAATGAGAATATTTTTATAGTATGAGTAAATGTATTAGCCTCAGTCCATCACTAATGAACCAGATGCCCTCAGAAAGCAATGGCTGATCTTAATTTGAAAGAGATATTTCTTACAGACTGAAGACAAGGCTTGAAATTCCTCTCATTGTGACACTGAGAACTCAGAAAAACAGTGAAAATTCTCTGGATTCACTCACCACACCACTCTAAGAGTGTGCATGATTGCTCAGGGAGCTGGCATGAAGGGATTTAAGGGCTGGAAGGGGATTGAGTCAGATGCAGTACAACCAGTGATCTCTAGAGCTGGCCTTACAGCCCTGGGTGATGTACCTGGATTTCCTAAACTAATAAAGAGCTCTGGGAGTGAGCTGAGATGGAAAGACTTAGGGAAGGATCAGCCTTGGATTATTCACTGAAGTAACCTCCCTCAGTGCTAGGGAGGGTAGCAAATCTTCCAACCCATTAGCCACATCTGACTTAAGGCTTGTGAAATTTTCTCCTGATATACACCAATATGACTGTAATTTCCCTTTCCTATAAAGTGGGCTATGTTTGAAAACACTCATCCAAAATACAGTGAGAACATTTGATTCCTGCTTGAAACTGAAGGGTTTGGTTTGGCTGAAAGGAGCAGGAGGGGCAGAACTGTAGGACAGCTGTGGGGCACCTGCCCAGAAGTTGTGTGGGAAAGTGGAAATGCTACTACTGCCCCCAGAGAAATTCCACATGTGTGAAGTTCTTTGCCTACAGAAACAGGCTTTGAACTGAACTGACTGCACAACTTGCTGATCAAGTGCCTTAAAAGTCAGACCACGGTGTTCTGCTCCCACCCTGGCAGAAAAACTTACAGAGCAGCAGGAGTTAAAGAAAGCACTCCTGGGTAATCTTTACATTGGTGCTTTGGCTGGGAGCTTGAGTGTCTCAAGCCAAGAGGGCTGAAATTTCTTGGATGTTTCCCTGGTGCCTGGGTGTGACCTCCTGCAGATGGGCTGTGGCCCTTTGAAGGAGTTGTAAGTGGCAGAGCTGGCTCAGTGGAGAACCTGTGGAACAAGGGTCATGGCAGGATTTCTGCAGGGAACAACTCAGGCATTCTGAATGAGAAATAAGCCGTGGGCCAAGCTTCTCCAGTTTGCTGGTGTCAGAGGACTCCTGGCTCATCCTCCTCTGCATCCCAGAGCCCACTGAGTCCTTTGGGCTGAAATGGCTGCCTTCATACCCCTCTCACACAACCAGAACTGGAACTGACAGCACATGCAGTGGAGGGTGGGAGTTTCTGCCCTCTCCTGAGGTAGAGAGGGAAGCTCTCAGAGCATGGTACCCCCAAGGGGTACCTGAAATAGCTGGAGGTAGCTGGGCCAGGAACAGACCCCGCCACAGGGCCAGAAAAGTTGTTCTGTGACAAAACCTTCTTGGTTTCACATGGATAGTGGAGGTAGGACTTGAATTCGGGCACCAGACCAGCTTTACATCTGTTTTTAGAAGCAGGTCCACTGCTGTCTAAATACTTGGGGGGCTTCAAAGGAGAAGATATGGAGCACTGAGCTGAGCTGCTCTCTGCATCCAGCAGTGGCACACTAAGGGGAATTTTAGGATTGCAGCTTTTGACTGAAACATTCAATTAGTCGTTTTTTTGGGTTGGGCCAGTTCCAGTCTTGGTCCCAGGCCCAAATGAGTGCCCAAAAGTACTACACACATAAAAGACAGAAAGTTCCATACTGAGGCTTATAATTGCCCTCCCATAAAATTCCTCATACAATTCCATCCTGAAGGAATATTAAATTGTTACATTTCCTTTGTTTCACAACTTTGTATATTTTTTCATTCCTGGAAAATCAAACAGAGCTTTTGAAGTAAAAAGACACAAAAGAAAGGGAATAAGGAGGTAGGGGGAAGAAGCCCACAAGGCAAACAAATTACATTACAATCAAACAAATAAAATGTGTATGTGTATACAAATGGGAGATATTAAAAAAGGCAGTCAGAAGGCTCAAAGCCTCATTCTCTGCTTGAACCCAAACTTTTGTTTAAGAGCATAGCACAAAAAGCTAGCTGAGAAATTCCATACATAGACACATAATTACTTGCTATTTAATTGTAAGACAGAACCTACATGAAATGGAAACCAAGCACATTTAGTAGTTGGAGGGGGTTGCTGTTTTCTTCATCTTCTTTTTTTCGTCTCCCTTTTTCTTTTGCCAAAGCAAGAGATGTAGGACAATGAAACACATTTTTGTGACCAAAAAAAGCAAAGACTTTTACTTCAATTTCTCACTCAAATAGTTAATTTCCTCATTCATGTTACAACTTTTCTCCAAACTAGATATGGATTCTTCATTGGACCTATGTTTTCTAAAATCTGTGAGTTAAACTGCTCAGTTTTTTCATACTCAAAAGGATTTTATAGATCACTACAAAATCTACTACAAAAAACTACTTTTTTGTAGATCTTCTACAAAATACTACTACATTGTTCCTCAAATCTCTTTTTCTGTTCTTAATCTGCTTTTGTATAGGAGTCTTTCCATGCTATCCTTACAGTCCCTTTTTCTGAGCTTTTCCTAGTTGTATGATATCCTGAAAAGCACGATCCCATGGCATGATGCAGTGAGTTTTTTTCATTTTCTGTATTGTTTCTACTGGTTTTTGATGTGTTTTCCTCCTTTACTGTTGTAATTCCAAATAACGCTTGACTTTCAGCTGTGTCTGAGCCTTAAATTGATGTTTTCACTACTTAAAGCAACTCTGAGGCCTTTGAAATATAATAAGAAATTCAGACACACCTTCCTGTATCTGTGATTTGGAACTCTTTTTCCCCTACATCCATAGGCTTTCACTTACTGGATAATGGTTTTCATCTTCAGTCTATGTAATTGCTTGTAACACTTTCTAGTGAAAAACACTTTCTGTTTATTGCCCTATTCATCCAGTCTAAGAGTTGATGATCCTGAGTACATCCCTGCCATCTGTGAACTTGGCAAAAGTTGTGAACTCATTATTTGTTCCATATTTCAAATAAGTTCTGAAATTATGGAGCAGCAAAAAAGACCTGACAGCAAATTCTTGCCATCTCACTCTATTTACCTAGCTTTCTTTCTTTTAACCAATTACTAATATCCTGGGATTTTTTTTACTCTTAGTGCATGAAAGTCTCTTTTAGCTTAGCATGGGATCTTGCTGAGAAGCTTTGAAAAATCAGGCATACTTCATTCCAAGTTCATCCTTAGCTCCATTCTTATAGTTTTTATTTTCTTGAGACAGAAACAGAGTGTGATTTTTTTCTCATTTTAGTGTAAATGCCCATACTAGGCTAGATTAAATCCTTTCTAAAAGAAGTGCCTGTTCTCATTTACTGAGAACTAAGGATTACTATGTTGGGAGTAGCATCTACAATGGAGTTATATTAAAAACAGGCAAGATTCATCCTTCTCTCTGGCTGAATCTGTACTAGAAAGTGAAATACTGCCAATGAATGTTTTTGTGTCAGTGAATAGAGGGAAAATCCCTGGCATGATGTTCACCTAAATAATTGCCAAGTTCAGTTCAGAAGTGAAAACATTTCAGAGACCATCTCATAAGACATGTGCATGTAGGCACATATAAACACCACGTTTTAGATACCAAGACAGTTCATCAAATTAGACATTGACAGCTCCATCCCAGCTGACCTGTCTGTCTGGGGAAGTTACTAACTCACCCGCTTGGGAAAGTTAATAAACCAATAGCTAACTAGTATGAGAGTATTTATGTCCCATTTCTATTTCAGAGCTCCCATTGGTTTCAATATCTATGTACAATCACTGTTGTCCTTATCACAACTTTGCCTGCTATTTCCCTCTACTCCAAATCCTACATGCATATATTTCCAGGTAACCCCTAAATCATCTTCCTACTGTATTTTATTTCTGAAAAACTGAAATCTTTGTTAATGCTGTATCCAAGATATCTCTGTTATTCTCATTGGCTAATAATTTTGAAGGTATGAAGGCTTCCAGATTTTGCTAGGGCTCTTTACTTTTGGATGAAATTTAGGATGGAAGATATTCTTCAACCTAACAAATTACCTTTCCTTTTTTCTTTCATGCCACTTTACTCACTTATCCTCAATGACTGAAATTTCTTCAAGAGTTTCAAATGATTGTATCCAAAAAGTTTCCTTTCTTTCTTTTTTGGGTGCTGCAGCATGTCTATGCAGCAGTCTCTTTGTAGCATAAAGAAGGAAGCCAAAGTGCTACTGGAATAGGTATGCACATAAACAGGGTGTATTTTCTCTTCCTTCTACTAACTGCTTTTATTTTGTCCTTGTATCCCTGAACGCATGTGTTTATTTCATTCTATCCAAAAGAGGTCAGTCATTGTCTAGCCTTTTCATACACTGAGGAGAGTTGAGGAGAATATATGTGAGCCTCTGGCTCTGGTGGTTTCTGATCTACTCACTTTTAGTCCCAGAGGAACCATCAATTTTTATGTGGGTTAGCAATGTAGTGGAGTAGTCTGTGATTCAGATGAGCCCTGGCAGCTTTTCTCTAAGTGGACTCCAGGCCTTTTGCAGTGGCACTTTCTGATACTTCACAAGTCAGCAGATCATTCTTTCAGTTTCCTCAGCACTGAGTCCCAGAAGCACTGCTCTTCAAAATGCACAAGCACCACTATAAAGAAGCAGAGGCTTTAGGGCACATTTTTCAAATCTGTAGGGTATCTATCCTTGCAGGTCACCAAGACAGAAATCAGTTATTGGCCTTGGCTGCTGAGGCTGAGCAAGCAGCATTTCCTGACTGAGCCACATTCTTTCTCTCCTGCCAGAGTTGCTTCAGATTCCCTAGATAATCTAGAGCCTTCACACTTCCAGATCTTATTCTGCTTCAGGCAAATGCATATTTATTATATTTCAGTCAGCCCACTTCCCTGTCAAGCTCTCCTGCTGCTCGAGAGGACCTCCTAACAGCAACGTTTTGGATGGACTTTTTTATTTTGACTTCCTGAGTTTCAGTGGATGTAAGACCCAGTCTTTAAGGAGTCTGTATGAATAGATCCTCATATTTATTGGCATCCCCATTTGAACACAGCCTTTACAGAAGCAGTGGAAGATATGCCAAACAGATGTCTTCAATGAAGGTCCATTATGAAGGGGCCCTCCTTCACTGAAGCCCAAACATTTCCCTTGCATATTATTATGATCTTCATTTTCCTGTTCTATAACTCTGACAGTAAACACCTTTGCATTACCTCTTTACTTTCCTTTTTTTCTTTAGGTGGTTACAATAAATTCTCATTGAAGCCTAGAGTATGTTCCTACAAGATAGCGATTACAAAAATGGATAAAAATAAGTGGTTATTATAACACATATGTAATTTGGGGAAGCCAAGTAGATGTTAGTAACCAGGATAAACTGGCAGGACAGAGAAACATTGAATAATTTAGATTAGAAAGGGCTTCTGAAAGTAACCTGGTATCTCTGCTCAAAGAAGGGCCAACTTGGAAATTAAAGCCTACCTTGAAGTTAGATCAAGCTGCTGATCCATAAAATCAGCATTTTTTTAGGGCCCTTTAGTTATGGACAATGCTCATATTTCATGTGATGGAAAATTTTATACTCTTCTTCTGTACCAAAAAAAAAAAGTTTTATAGCTATTCTGTAGATTTCTGTCATTTGATGAAGAGGCTACAATGCTGGGTATGTTAAAGACATGATGTAGAATGCACCAGAACCCAAAAGAGAAAAGATGCCCAGGAGCAAGAGACAAGGGCAGGAACAGAAAAACTGAGTTAATGTTATCAGCCCACTTATCACCAGTTCACCAATCAAGGCAGAGTAACAGAGACAATAGATTTGGAAAGCATCCTTTTATTGATCTTTTGCATGATTGGAGAGCACATTTACATGACAAATGTAATTTTCTAGCTGTGGTGTTCTTGAGGGATGAGTGAGGAGAGTAAGAAGGGTTAGTTTGAACCTAGCAATAGGCAAGTAATACATTTACTGGAAGGGTTCCATACACAGGACACAATCCTGTACAAAATGTGCTTCAAAACATATTTGGGATGTGTGATATGCTAGAAACATCTATATTTTGTGGGCTTGTACAAACTCAATCAATGCATTGTCATATTTGATTCTCTTTGAAACAGTTATGCTTTTGGTTACACTTAATTCTGTAACAGTTAGTTCCCTTCTGCTTTGCTGTTTGCAGAGGATATCATATGAAAATATAATGGATACTCAGATCTACTTTTGAAACTAATAGCTACTGTTGTCCAGAGCAATAGCTAGAATCCTAACAACAAAACTATTTTCTAGTGGCATAGCAGCAAAAGGCTTTGGTTTTCTTTTGACATCTCTAATTATTAATCAAAGTGAAACTTCCTTAATTTGCAAGAATTTACATGGTAGTGTAATTCCATCACTATTATATTGGATATCCCAAATTAACCATGAAGGAACAAGACAATGTTGTAAGCTTAGCAAAATCAGAAGGTGATTTCAGGACACAGTTACAGCAATTCAAGACCTCAGAACTTGTAAATAACATTGCCCATCAGAATTGGTTACTAGTTAATTTTCTACTTTCTTCTTTTTCCTTAGTTGTTTAAATACACTGAAGGCAAAACAAACGAGAAAGTTACTTAGCATATGTTCTTTGAACACTTAAATTGCTGGGAATCATCTAATCCTTAGTCAAACTATTTGCACAGTTTGTTGAGCTGGAAAAAAGTACATGTAACTAACATAAAATTGAGCAGCTCCTGTGTGCAGCTGGATTTGGGGGATTCTTACTTGAAATCTCTGAGCTAATAGAACTACCACATGTGCTGGCTACAAAAATGCATCTTGTTGTAGGTCATTGCCTGTGGAAACTTGCTTTCTTGCCTGATGTTAAAACATAGCACTTCTTTCTGTAAACATAGTAAAGAGAACTGGACATTTCCTAACCAAGACACATCATTATAGCCTTGGCCTGTATTTTAACATTATGTGCTCTAGTTCAAGTATACAGTCCTTATAAATATGTAAGTATATATATATACTGCTTTGCAGCTAAAACACTCCCTGAACAAATAGCAATATGCAACAATGACTGTTTGTTCAATTTTTCTTTTCCTTTCCGAAGTACATCACTATTTCATAAATGTCATCTCGATCTTTGAGGAAAACATGATTTAAAAGAAAATTATTTATATGATGAAATCAATAAGGGCATAGGAAATCTGTCAATTCCTTACTACTAGAGTGAAAAAGACATACAATACTTTTGGTAGATGATTATGTGGAGTTAGGCTCAGAAATACATAGGTCTTTCAAAATATACATCTTTTGAGGAGCACAAAAAGAACACAGTTTTCACTCTTGAACTCTTAACCAAGAGGAAAACTGGAACTCTGCAGTATTTTACTGATGGTGCTTCAGGGAACACCTGATCATTACTGTGCACCTTTCTTTTAGTTTTAATCAATTTCATTTAAGATTCTACTATGTCAAAATGGCAATCACTCCATATTTACTTTTCATTCATATAAGTAACAAATTTACAGAAAAGAAGCGATGCTATATTTATTTAGATCATCTCTCCATCATGACTGTTATTTTGTCAATGTTTATTTTTGCAAGGACCAGTAGCAGACATCTTAATATAAATTTAATATGGATAGAGTATGCTACACCTGCTCACTTCCCTGGAGTGAGTCCTTCATTTATGACAATCAGTGGTTGTAAACATTTCCTGAACTGTGGGTCTCATCTGGACTATCCTGCTATGTAGCCTCTAATGGATCTAGTCTCCATGAGAATTTTTAATGCCTTTTGGAGCCTTTTGGACTTTTGACCTTCCCAACATCCTGTGATAATGAGTTCCACAGTTTAATTTGAATGAGATCTAATTATGTGTGAAAAATGACTTCCTATGTTTGTTTTAAACTTTTTTGCCTGGTAAATAAAGTGGGTACTCCCTGATTATTATACTTAAAAAAACAGTGACTAGTGCTTCCCTATTCAATTTCTCTACATATTTAATGGTTTTATAGACCTCCATCATGTCTCCCTTTTGTGATCTCTGTCCAAACTGAGAGAATATGTCATGTCTTCTTGCATTAAAATGACTCCATATCTTTTTTCAAAGACGTGTGAGGATACATAATGATGGAAGAGCGAAGGTGATGATGCTCTCTATGACAACAACTCACAGTGAAATAACTGTAACTCCATTCCTTTTCCAAATTAGAAGGACTTTTGGCCAACCAGCCAAAATATTTGTATGAAGCCTATCAGGCTGAAAAATTTTATAATTTACATATCTTTTTCTGGAAGACTTTACTTTTCTCTCTCATATTCACACCTGACCTGTATGACCATTACATGAATTTGCCTCAACTGAACCCTCAGTAATTAAGTGAAGATTCCTTGTGAGTGCAATTAAAATACATTATAATTATTGAAGGCATTACATGATCTGCTGTTTTTTACGAACACAGAGACTACTTGGGTAAAATTTAATAATTGGCCAGGTAAGCCCAGCAATGAGAGAAATCACATCAGCTGAAATTCTCTTTCAGGTTCAGCATTATTATTCTGAAAAGTAGAGATTCATTATTTCTCTAGCATGTGTCTCATGAGTGTCTCTATAAAATTAATGTTACTTGTGATGACATTACCTATTTATGATATTTTTAGTTAAACTTTACTCTGACATTTGTTCTTTCTAGTTCAGAATTAGATTTTCTTAAATGCATTTTTATTTGAAAAGAAAGAACACTCCTCTGCTTCCAAGACCACACAATGGCTTCTGCGTATCCCAAATGGCATTGGATGCCTGTGTGAGGACAAGTGAATAGAACAATTTGTATTAATGTAAAAAGAATGAAAATGTTTTCCTTTATTTTAGAAAGATGTCTTATTTGAGAGGGTCATGTAAATCACATTTACTTTCGGATTTATGTATTTTATTCCTATTCTTAACCTAAGTTCCTGGAAAATAATTAGCTTCTGTCCTCCAAACAGTTATCAGAAGGAAGCTCCAAATCACAGTGTATACACAGTAGTCAGAGCCTTACTGCCTCATCTGAAATCAGCAGAGTATGGTTATTGCTGTTTCCTAATCAGAACTGTTTGGGGGAAGAGCTGTGGGAACTGACAGGAAGCTCATCTGGAGTCCTAGGAAATCTGCCCCAGTGTTATTACCTACTCAGTTCAGCTGATATATTTCATCCCCAGACATATTAAAGCAGTTGGAAAGACTCCAGTAGACTCCAATGGGCTTACATCACACAATTACATGACTGCTGGAGAACTGGAAATTGATAGGCTTTTACTTTAGCTGGAAATTCTTTTGAAATCAATGTAAAGTGATATGGGAGTATCTTAACAGATATTCATCTTAGTGACATATTCTTGGTTTCCCCTAAGTACTGCCATTGCTGAATATTAAAGAGTGAATGGCCTTGAGGTTTAATGAAATATTTCCTTCTCACTATCTGGGCAAGGATGGAAGCTTTGCAGCATGTAACTGTGAGGGCACTTTTACTGACAAGACTTCAGCTGTCTGCAGCCTCAGGCACAGGCAGTGAGGCACTCACTGAGCCCTCGAGCACTGGAATGGTTATTTTCCCAAAATCGTTTCAGAATTCCATTTCCACTAAAGGAGTTTCCTTTCTATTGATAAATTTATTGTCTGACATAGACAATTGCAGATGTAACTTCCATTACTTTGCAAAAAAAATTTAAAATTTACTATCTCAAGCAAGTCTTAGCATTCTCTATTCCCTGAATATCATGTTATTATCCAGACTCCTTACCTCTCTGTAAGGAGCAGGCATGAATTAGTGGTTTCTTTGTGGACAACTGGGAACAGCTCACAACATTTAAATTATATGTTAGAAACAATAATCTACTCTTCATTTTCCTCAGAGGGTTCTGAGCCTTCACACTTAAACATACTCAACTGCCTTAGTGAACTCACTAAAACTACAAGCTTTAGGACTGAGCCATTTGCAGTAAGTTTAGTCTTCAGGGTACTCTAATTGATTTATTTCCATTTACAAGGTACTGTAAGTTGAGCAGTATATAAAACACTTCTGATGCAATATTAAAAGATGAAATTGTGGCTTTGGACTATTATTGGCTTGAAATTTTGAGATTCAGAAATAAATACACTGAAGTCAGAGTCAATCCAAAAAGCAATCCCATAGGCATGCCTGTTTCCTGGCCAAGCAGTGTAGTCTTCCTATACTGATGCTTTGCATCCAGATTTAGGGTTTCCCCAAAGGGCAATAACTTCTAACAAGACAGATTTTCATTTCTGTCTTTTATGGACTCTGTACCTCTCTCAGTAATGCCAGGAAGATGCTTTGCTGGATAAAAAGTTAAGCCATGAACAAGCATTGACTTTGTGAAATGGTTTGGTCTGAGGTGTATACTACCATATATACTGTATAACACACAAAGAGTTAATACAATTCATATCATGTGTGCTGACTATAAGGAATCAGTGATGACATTAATTCAGGCTTGTTTCTATAAGGAAGTACTTCAGTTACTGCCTTTGTCTTCTATTAGTTTCCTTTCCTTTTTGCCAAGAAGCATGGTTTTTTTCCAAATGAATCATTATTTTTTTTCCAACATGATTATTTTGTTTAGCTAAATTTTGAGGCCCTCTTAATAATCTGGAAACAAATCTTGATAAGAAACAAAGGAGATCTTGAATTAGTTGTCTGAAGCCATTTTTACACTCCTTTAAAAAGACCAAGGAAATATTTCAAAGGAGTTCAAAAGGAGGGAGTAGAACATTTGGTGCAGATGTGACTTTATGGTATGTGACTGCAAATGAATGGCAACGTAAAATGTACATTTTTACTATCAAATGTAAACAAATTTGTTTCTTATTGTTTCTAGGGCGGTTTTTTCTCCTTGTTTTATTTCATGGCATGTATTTATTGCATTTCAGCAGCTGGGTTGACTCTGGGTTCTGAATTAGTTAGGGTTATTTATGTGACCATAAGTAGTGTTGAGTGTTAAATATTCATTACAGTTCACTACAGCTCTCATTCAGTTGCAACTATTTTGATGGGCTATGCAGTATTTATATATTATAATAGCACATAGCTTTGTGAACAGAGTTGCAATGCTTTTGGACCTCCTATATATTTGTCTTGGGTAAATATTTAATAAAAGCGGAGCTGGTACTGCAGCTTTGAGGCATTAAAAAAGTCCCTCTTCTCTTGATCTGCCTATTTTCACCAACTTCTTTGTCAAATTTGCTTAAATCTTCGTTACCTTGAGATCAAAAGATTTTAGGCAGGTTAGGATTGATAGTATGGTATAGTTCTTATTTAATTTTTAATGTTTTTTTACTGAGTATCCATACAAGAATAACACACCAGTACTGAACATTGTCTGCTGTTCTATGTCCCTTACTCTCTCCTCAGCTTTTGGCAATCAATGGCTTAGGGATTTCCTGAATTAGAGGCAGCATCTGGACCATCATATTTTAATAGCCACTGGTGGACCTTTTCTCCATGAATTTGCCTAATCTCTTCTTTAACTCCATTTATGCTTTGGCCTTAACAACATCCTGTGGCAATGAGTTCCAAAATGTAATTATGTGTTGTGTGAAAAAGCACTTCCTCTTGTTGATTCTTAAATACTTGTTATGGGCAAAGTGCATTCTCTGCTGAGTGATAGCACTGTTTTCTTTACTGCACTTGGAAGCAATCACACCCTGGACAATAGGTGTTCCCAGCAGTAGGCCAATGTGGCTGTACGTGGACATCAGTGAGAAGACTGACAGGACACAAGAGAATTGTGTAGAGGCCCCTGGTTTATTTGACTTTGCTCTGTCATGAGACTGTACATAAGAACACTACGCCCTTAAACAGGAATTGCACTGCTGGGTCATTTATTGATGATGTTTAACAAACTGGACAAGTGTTTATTGTAGGCTCTTCCTCTTCCCATACTTCGCAAATGAACTGAAATATAAACTCCAGTTTACCATACATGGTTAGATGCACGTTTCCATTGCTCTGTGTTTAACAACATACAGTTAATATATTATGCACTTAACACTTGTGTTTGCAACACAGATAATGCAGTTGTCTAACCCACATGATATGCTTACTGTGTCAGGGTGATTTTTTTCTGGCCAAAAGCTTAGAACTAGCAGTTCCATTGAGGGATGTCACTGTCTAACCAAGCTCCTGAACAGCAAGATCAATACATTTATTTCTAACAAAGTTTTATTTGTTAGTAAATGTTTTTCCAGATAAGTTGATTCAAGTGAAACTTCTAATTGTTTAGAACTTAGCCTTTTTACTTATGCAGCAAAATAAGGGTACTCTAACCCAATTTTACTAAGGAGACCAGTGCCTAAAAAGGCAGGAAAAATTTTGTACAGCCAGATCCTTTTATTCATGTCAGCAATGTCCCAAAAGATTGGGACAAAAATAGCTCTTCTATGAGTTAATTTTATATTATATCAAGATGTTTACTGTTTGAACTTGCATTTGCAGTGCAATCCTACATTTTTAAGAGGAAGATTCAAAAACTAGTATTACTATAGATGACAGCCACTCTTTTTACATGGGTTTTGAAGACTAGAATGAAATTGTTATGAGAACGTACCTGATTGCACGATAAAATGTTCTTCTCTTTAATTTTTTCATTAAATGGAACATCTATTTAACAAGAAACAAAAGGTGGCTAAAGTAACACTCTACTTGCAAAGGAAAATGAGACACTGCTTTATGCTCAGATGACAAAGACTATCATAATAATGCTAACAGTGAAAGTGTCTGAAGACATGAAAATGCAATATAATCTGTACAATATATTTTGAGGGGGAGACATATTTCATGTTCTCTGTTGTCCAATTGCAGGCATCTCCTTAAGATATACAATAGTCTCTCTGTCTTCCCATATATAGAAAATCCTAAAAGAGGATCTTCAAAGAGAAACACTTAAATTCAACTCCTATGCCAAAAAGAGACACTACTATAGGAAGTGTTCCATTGTTCCTATTCAGAATTACCTTTTGGAGGTGCATGTGTCTCCATATAAGCTTGAAGTTTGATGTGAACTTCCTCCTTGCAGGTCTTCAGGCAAGAGTTGTGAACTCTTTTGCAGGTGCTGAGGGAACTCAGAATAGTGTAGAAATTAAATAGAAGGAAATTACAGCATTCACATGGACTGTGGGATTCAGTTAATGAGAATTTTATCTTCCTTCTACACATTTTTCAAGCATTTGAACCTACTGATTCATGCAAACTTGGGAGGTCAGACTGCAATAAGTTCAGTCAGTACCATTTAACTTACTTTTCACAAGCATTTCCAGTGAAAAGTTTTCTTCTTTTCTTTCAAAGAAACTAGCAATTTTCTTCTTGGCAAAATATTCAGTAATAAAGCAGTTGTTTAAAGCCTGGATTGCACAGGGGCTCCAGAACTGTGCTTACAAATCATCTTCAAAATACAGTGGTCAGGATAGATGAGCTACAATTCACAGTGGGGTACAGTATAGTCTTCAAAGATTTATAACTGATACTTCACAAATATCTAGTTTTTAAATAAAATCAAGAAATCCTTGTAATAGGAAGAGCAGAGAGGGTGAAATAACACAGAGGATTTATTGGAAAATACTTGTAAGTGTTCAGGACAGGCTTAAAACATGTGGTCAACATATGTATACACTAGCTGAAACCAATATGTAGTTTCCACTGTCCAGGAACATAAAATTTATTTTGTAAATGCATTTTTATGCCAATGATTGTAAGATGTTATTCTTCACATCAGTGAAATCTGGTTATTTCCTTATTGACCTGACCAAGTAAGCAAGAGGAATCAGCACTTGTGTTAATGAAACTTAGATGGCATCCCATGCAGCTCAGGTTCTGAGCCCAAATTTTTAATAACTGAGAGTAATATTTTGAGAAACAGGAAGACAAAAATCCTATGCTTTTAAATATATGGTAAAAATGGAGGAAGATGAACTTGCTTTTGAAAATTTAAGATTTTGCTTGGGGGTTAGGGTTTGGGTTTTTGTGGGGTTTTTTAGCTTGTTTGGAGATTTTTAAAGTTTAAATAATGGCTATCTTTCTGCATAGCTTTTCATTTTTAAGGTGCATGTTTGGTTGGTTGATTGGTTGCTTTTTTCCCCTAAGCTGTTCCTACTACAAATGAATTGTGACTTGAGAAAGATACATCATGGCATTAATGATAGTTCCTGCTACATTACTCCTGGAATCAACTGCTTCTGAAAGGAAGATGAGTTTAAATACATAATCAATCCTGATTTAGATTAGTCTCCAAATTATTACATTTGAAGAGTGCCTGTTACACTTTGAAAGCAGCCTTGTCATTCTTAGCAGATTTGGCTTTATTATTGTTTTATTTGTTGCAGTTTCACATGACCTAGAACAGACACATGCAGAAAGAACTGCTGAGGTCCCTGTTGCAGCATCCTTGGAGTCACTTGTACTCTGCCACAAAGTTTCTGAGGCACAAAGGGGCTTGGTTGCTCCGCATTTCAGGAACAAGATAGCTCGTAAAAAGTGTGGGCTTGTAAAAAGTGCAGAACAAAACCCCACAACAAAATGGGGAGTTACCCAAAACAGGTGGTGTACATGTCTCTGTGTGTACTGCTGTGGGCAGAGGTCAACTGAATCACAACCATTAACTGGCACAAAAAGCTTGTATTTCCTATATTTAGATACTTTCAGATCAACTCCAAATAGCTGAGCACTTCAGTTGCTGGTAAGATTTTAATTTTTAAAAAAACTTTTGCTGGGGGGACATTTGTGTATGGTACGATCTTTCAAGTGAATGAAAGCTTCACATCTCTGGAATGGATCTTTTTGTCTCCATAGCCATAACTATTTACATTCAGGTTATACCTATCTCTTAGGGACTTTGGAAAAGAGGTGAATATGTACTCTTAGATATACAGATGCTGATTACTAGTAAATCCATTTTGGAAGGAAATTAATGTTACCTAAGATTTTTGAGAACCTCAGAGGGTCTTGTTTTTTTCCACAGAACCCAAAGAGATGTTTTCCTCCTAACTTCCTGCACACACCCATGATTTTGGTTTCAAAAGTTAAGACAAACAAATAGGTCCCACAATTTTCCATTGCATTCTTAAGTGAATGAAGAATTTTTGGACATATTACCCTGAAGAGCCTTTTTTTTTGCAGAAAAGGTGTAATTTTATGTGGATTTGAAATACCCTTAAACAATGGAACAGCTTTTTACCTTAGGAAGCTGAAGTAGCAGTAAAGACCATATTTATGGTATAAATTAGGAAGAAAATGAGACCTGCAGTTCTTCAATGAAAGTCTGGAATGTGCTGTGAATCAGGATAACACCTGAGACACAAGATGCTTTGAGCAGTGATCTCCTAAGGAAAAAGCATTTCTCCTTTTTCCTGGAGTAAGACTCTGATATGGGACAAACAAATCTGTGGCAAGCAGGTTATGGTCTAGCTGGGTGAAGCTGGTAAAAAGCCAAAGATAGGAACATGTAATTTCAATGAAATGGAGCTGTTAAGATAAGCAGGATTAATCTTGACTTCCAGCTGTGTGACTAAGATGGGGCCCTTAAAAGAGACAATCAGGGAGTTTCCCAGCCATAACTGTAGAAAAATAAGATCTGATCAAGAATCTGGAGAAAAAAGCTTGGATCCACACTGGCTGTCTGATGACACATAAGTCCCTGCTACTGAGAGACAAAGATCACATGAACTGTAAAGGAAATGTTTATGTCTGGAGATGGTGAAACTTCAGTTGCTGGAACAAACATTTATTTGGATTTTTCGTCCTGGGGAATGGTGTAGTTCTCATCCCTGTGTTTGAAGACTTACTTCAGTTTTCTTATCCACAGGAAGAACAATGCTAAAACCAAGTTACTGCATGGAGATTTCTGTGTGAAAAGGAATTTCTGTGTGAAAGTTTTAATTATTATGGAAGTCTGCAAAATACTTAATTTGATTTTTAGGATTAAGCCTCTCTTTTTTGACTGTAAAGCAATCATGCAAAATTGTAAATCATCATGCAAAGCTTGTTCCAGTGTGGTTTAGCTGTTAGCTGTGTTACTGCTGGGAAGAAAAAAAATAAGAAATACATCCTAGATTTTTAAAAACTTTTCACATAGAAGGACATTTTTAGGTTTTCACATATGCCTTGACCTCTTCTTCAGTTTAATATTGCTGGGCGCCCTTCTTTGACAACTTAGGGATTACAGAGTTTGGTACAAAGCTGAATGTTGTCAGATGAAGCCCTGTAGACTTGCTGACTTGCAGCTGAACACTAATGCTCTTTTACTACTGAGTATTCTTTTTCATTAGACATTTTCATTTTAGTAATTATCAAAAGTGCCTCAAATACAAGCATTCATATAAACCTGAAATATCAACTTGGAGTAATTGGAGTATATAATACTAAGAATTACCCCTTAAAATAGGAAGTGGAAATTCCACACTTTAGAAAAACGATCTTTGCTGAGAGTTTCAGGTGAAGAGTCAGGTGGAATCTGTTCATCAGAGCAGTTGGATCAATGTCTTCTAAGCTGGTCTTATTAACAGGTTAAGTACTCAGTAATAAGCAGCAATGATCTGATGATCTCCATGAAACAGTTCATTTAGGCATTTTTAAGAATACATTGCCATCTGCTGTGCAAAATTTCAAATTTCTGTATCAGTTTTACTATTTAAAATCCAACGTCCTTGGGCAGAACACTTACATAATTTGATTTTAACTTTCTGAAATCAGCCTATTGACCTGAATGAACTAAAAACGAATGTACTTTCCAATGCAATTGTTTTGTACAGTGCTTCTGAATACTTGTAAACTCACACTATGGAAATGATACATTTAAATTACTATGGAGATTACTTACATGTAGGGCTTTGCTTCCCAGTGGCTGAACTATCTATCTTGTTTTATGTCTAAGCTAAGAGAGGAAATCAAACACAAACCTAGAAAAAAAATTTGCTCATATTAGTAAGACAATAAATTGTGCTTATATTAGTAAGACAGGCACTGCACTGCAATGAGGGTGCAGCATCTTTATTGATTGTACCTTGTGCAAGGGGAAATTTAAAAAAAAGCAGATGTCCCTCCCAGAAAGATTTTAGGGGACTCTTCACTGATTTAATTTAAGCCAAGGTTTGATTCCTAATTTCTAGCTTGATTAAACAGCAGGTTTTGAGTAGGTACTTTCATTTGGTCTCACAATAAGCATCTCCGAGTTTGTATTAGCTTTTTAGTATATGTCTTCAGATCTTCCATAATCATTGACCAAGGGTGATTATGGTATTCTGAAAGCTAGTAAAACTAGCTCCTCAAATATTATGTTTGTCATGTGGTAGGTATCATAAAATGATTTTCTGTTAAAAATATTAGCAACCAAAAAAAATTCCTTGCTTAAGTACATGCATTTTTTCTGAAGTGCTAATAAAATTCTAAAGTCTCTTAAAAGCAAGCAAAAATTCATAGTTCTCCAAACCCCAACTGCATCCAGTCTGATGAGAAATGAAGTAGTCACAGAATCACAGAATATTCTGAGTTGGAAGGGACTGACAAAGATAATTTTAGGATTGGTTCTGAATTTCCATGTAAAGATTTTTTTAGATTACTCTAATGAAGTTTTCAAAAGCCACCTTTTTTGAACAGTTTATTTCTAGTTTGGATAAGTTTAAGGTAAAATAGCTGAGTGACTTGCTTACAATGGCACTCCGCATACTGCTCTGTGGCTCTATAATGTCTGTCTACCACAGCGGAGTCCAGCTCTCCTTGGTCATGACAGACTGCCATGCTAATAAACATGTTTAGTACTAATCTCTCTTATCTTGGGTTTCTGAGGACCTTTTTTTTCTTCTCATGGAATCATAGGAACAAACACATGAGGTTACTGGGTCAGGCTCTAGTTCTTCTAACAATGAACTTTGATTTGTTTAATTCATCTGTCAGGATTTGTTTGGCTTTACATAATTACTTCCAGACTTATCTGTGATAACTTAATGGCTTACTTTTGTTGTGACCTTTTTGGTAAGGTTGTATATAAAAAAAATTTCACTGATTGCTTAAGAGGATGTGGGCAGTATTATAAAAGACATTTGTTTGATTAAATGGTAATTAAAAAGTGAATGTAATTAAAAATACAGTTATGACCAGCTCTTGTTCAGTCTGACTCTTGTGTAGCTTAGAGGTCAGTTTATGCTCTTGCTTTTAGTGGTTATTACTATTTATTATGTGTATGCTAGAGCAAGCATGGCATAAATAAAATACCACAAAACAGTTATTTCAATCCCTTTAGAAAAAGTAATTGTCTAAAGTAAACTTCTAGTGGATTGCATTTTAAAATTCTGCCTATTATTTATCCTGAAATTGTTTGCTGCAGTCAAACTGGAACTCACAGTAGAAACCTGACCCTTAAAAAGATGGCCATTTTCAACAGAGAGAAATGTTTTGGTACATGCTGCAGAACACTAGAGTTGTCTCAATTTTTCTAGGTTCTCTTTTGGTATAATTAATACTTCAAGGGAAACTAGTCCCAGCTCTGTATGAGAATATGAAGATATGCTTGCACAAGTGTGGGAAGACATTTGCACTTTCTGATGTAAGAAGGAAGACTCGCTATCCATAGTGAGATCCCCATCTCACTATGATATCTTTATCTTATCCCTGTTAAACTATGCCTTGAACCTGATTGCTGGTGAGTTAGGAAAAATAAGGAGGAAAACTTATACAAATTAGAGTTGTTCAATTATAAATGTAAATAAGAAAAATTAAAGTTGTTTGATCAGGCTAAGGAATCAAAAAAAAATACATCAGTTTTAATATCAAGTATAGACTTTTATTTCTGCTTCATCAGAATGATTTGCAACATTAATTCTGTGATCACATTATAATTTATAAATGAGACAGCAATCTCTTTTTTTCCAATATACTTAAGCAATCATACCAAGTTAATCAAGACATAAGTTGATGCATTTTATTTTCTCACTTGACTACCTTTTCATCTGGGACAGAAGCCAAGGGAAGCCATGAAATCTTGATTTCTGTTTCCACACCTTTTTTTCTTGGTCAATTTTAATACATTTTAAAAGTTTTACCTTATGAAGCTTTGCAACATATCAGACACAATTGCAACACTTATAGTTAACAATGCTCTCATGGGAATAGAAAATTGATGTGATATGTTCATCTAGGAACATGTTTCATAAAGTGAAAGAACTTCCAGGTCATGGAATAAACTAGTTGTTTACATTATTTTAGGGCCTTTTATTTGTTTGTTTTGTTTGGTTATTATTTTTTTTTGTTTCCATGTAGTTTTCAGGGGGGAAAATGTTTGTAGCCTCTACCTGTCATTATATTTTTTGAGAATAGTAAGTATTTGTACTTGTCCCTTAAAGATTTATAGTTAGCCTTGAGTGGCAAGCTAGTTCAGTTCATTTGTGTTTGGATGTTTAACCAAACAGAAGTCTTAATGGACCTGAAATATTTAAAATAATAGTATTTTTTCTACACACTTTATGCTGAAATTGGACTCCCTTTTGTGTTTTGTTAGCAGTTTTAACTGTAAATTCATCTTGATCTATATCTTTAAGTAACTTTAATACTATAGTGCTGTTCCTAATCTGCTGTGCTAGTGCCAGATCTAGATCTCTCCTCATCTATATTTCTTCTTCTGGAGTTAGTCCTAATTCAGGCCAGCTGCATAGGTAGCTTATGTCTAGGGGTTTTTGCCAGTGAAAAATAGCAAACAGTAATAAGTGCTCACTGTGGATGTGGGAGATGGGCAGTTGAGTCTCTGCTCTAAATCAAGCATGAGCTTTACCATCTGTAGTAGGTATTCACACACCAGATGAATCTCCCAAATATTTCTGTGCTGACCTTTGGCACTTCGTATGCTCTGAACAAGTCCATAGCTTTAAGGTTCACTAACAAATTGGGTGTTTTCTATAATGTTACATCTGTAAATGACACTAATTGTAAATTGCTGGAGAAGCTCCTTAGTGGAAAGCATACCTATGTGTATAACTTTTGAAAGGACGGCAGCTTTGAGACTTAAACTAACACAACTTCGGCTGTCCCTTCCTTTTTCTCCGATCCTTTTTTGATAGAAGAAATATGTGATGTGAAGTTCAAATGTCAATATAGAACAGTTTGTTTCATCTCTTCTTTCCCCTTGGCATGCAGGGCAGTTGGGTAATTCTCATCTGAATGTCCGATGCTAACTGAAGTCCTGTTCTGGTGTGCCTCCACTGAATCTGCTTGCCCTCATCCCTACGTGGCCACTTGAAACAGAATTTCCTGTTCCTGCAGAGCTGTAGAGCTGTGGGGACTTTTAGAGTCATGGTCTTGCTTTTAGTGGTTATTACTATTTATTATGTGTATAAAAAAGGGATCTTCAGGAGTTCTTCTATTCCCTGTTTCAGAATTAGTGAATTGACAAGGTGGCCATAGAGAAGAGAGCTGGATTCCGCTGTCATCCCTGAGATAGAGATGTTTTGTCACCCAGAAAAAATAATTACGCCAGTATATTTGATTTTTTAATTGTTTTTACATTTGTTTGCAAGATTTAGAGTAAATGTTTGGAACATTGTGTCACTTAAAAATCTGTGGATTTGAGCCAGAAAGGAACAGTAAACAAATATTTCCCTGATGCTTTTAGTTACTAGGGTCCCCGTGGAGGAAAAACAAATAATGCAACCTACACGTGTATGGTTAGCTTTATGCTAGGATTAATTCTATTTTTACTGCAATAACCTTCCCATGTAGGATGCACTATTTCCTTTACTGCTATTTTCAATATTATAAAAGATAGCTAATTACAACCTAGATTGGTGTTGGTCAGCTCCTCTCGACACCAGGACTCCCAGCGGGGGCCGCGGAGCTCCGTGAGGGGAGGCCGGGACGGCCCCAGCCGGACGCAGCCGGTTCCAATAGCCGGTTCCAGCCGGTTCCAATGGTCGGTTCCAGCCGGATCCTGCCGGGCACCGCAGGGCAGGGCCGAGCCACGGCCGGGGCAGAGCACTGCGGGGGAAGGTGTTCCAGAAGGGAGAAAACACTGTGGGATAGCCCGGGGGACAGCGAGATGGAGAGAGATGAGGAGGAGGAGGAGGGAACCGGGGAAGGGACAGCAGAGGGAGGGCACGGTCAGCGGAGTGGGAGGCGCCCTGTGGCAGCAGGCACGCCCCAGAGGCACTCCCGGCCGTGGAGGGCACATGCCAGAGCACGGACAAACTGGAGGAAGGACGGACTGGCAGAGAGGAACCACTGTGTACTGACCCCTCCTGCCTGTGCCACCCATCACCTCCTCCAAAGGCACTGAATGCACCTGCGGCAAGAGCAATGAGAGACGAGAAAGGACTGGAGGGAAGAAGTGACACGGGGACCAGCTGTGGGGAGGAGAGGTGCCTGATGAGGAGCTGAGACTGGGAGATGATGATGGGTGGTTTTTTCCCCTGTTTTTTATTTTTGCCTTTTCCCCACACTTTCTGGATCAATTGTTAAATGGATTTTTTAATTAACATTTAATTCACCAGGTTGAATCTGCTTTGCCCAGGACAGTGCTTGGTAATTGGTCTCCCTGTTTTCATCTCAATCCATGGGTTTTTTTACTCCAGTTTGTCCTATTCTGTCCCTGGTCCTGCTGTCTCACGGGAATAAGCATGGAAGAGTGTGTGAGGGTTGGGACCAGCCTGCTGTACCCACTCTTTCGTAATGGCTGTTGCTGTGACACCAGGCAGGATCTCTTACACCTTCGTCCTGCAGATGTGGCCTTGTGGACAGAATTTGGCTCAGCTCTGGTGTCTGTGAGAAATTACAGCTCTCAGTGTTCAGAAAAATAGCACCTCTCTAGGCACAATGAAGATAAAATCTCTGGTTTGGATAGGCCTGAACTGTGATTCTTTGTAGTTGGATGTGAATCAGAGCAACCCCTTCTCTGCTGAATTCAGGGCTCCTGAATCTAGCATTGGCCTTTCTCTGTGGACAGTCTTTAATAACTTCAGCTGCAATTTCCTGTATTGCTTCACTGTGGGAAGGTGGAGAAATGTTGCAGGAGGTCTATTGGGTTCCTGTCACTTGTCCAGCAAAAGTGCCCAATACAGCTTTCCAGGCTACACTTTAAGATCAGGATTATGAGTGTGAATGCAAATACAAGAATATATTGCCTCTTAGGAGTGACAGTTCAGTATTTCAATTGTGTACCTGAAATACTAAATCCATTGGAAGGGATCTACGACTGCCTGAAAGGAGATTGTAGCCATGTGGGGATTGGCTTTTTCTTCTAGGGAACCAGTGATAGGACCAGAGGACACAAACTGTGCCAGGGGAGGTTTAAGTTGGGCATTGGGAAGAATCTATTCATGGAAAGGGTCATTAGGCACTGGAAGAGAGGTTGTTGGAGTCTTTTCTCTGTAAATGTCTAAGACTGGATGTGGCAGTTGCTGCCATGGTATGGTTGACAAGGTGGTGTTCAGTCATAGGTTGGACTCAGCGATCTCAAAGGTCTTTTCCAACCTAATTGAGCCTGTGATTCTGTAAAGACCAGATAAGAGGAAAAATAATTCTTAGCTGTGCTAAAATTATGGCATCTTCTGGCTCCGTTTGGACAAAAGGTTGTAAAACTTTCATCTCATTCTATACTGGAGTAATTTTTTTTAATTTTTTTTTTAGGTTGAATTTTCTGTATGTAATCATCTACAAGAAACTGTGAGGGTTTTGGAAAGCACTGTACCATTATTTGGAAGACGTTATAAGCTGTCTTTTAATCCTTTGTGTATTGACAGCAAACCCTCTCAGGTTTTAGTTGAAACTGAAGCCATTATTTTGGATTTCTCCTCCTGATTGCCTGATATTATGATGCATTGTTCCTTGGTACAGACTTGATATGCTTTATGCTCTGAAGTACTTCAAGTGATAAAGCTATGGTAATAAACCCATCCAATGTTTAAAATTTGAATTTATAGAATATATATTAATGAAGAATTTTCTGGGTAGGTTCTTATCTCAGAGAAGATTTCCAAAGTGAGCCTGATTTTGATCTAAAGCAGTGATACTTGCTTTTCCAGTCAGTGTGAGTATTTCTCCGTGGCTTTTCCGAGTGGCAGGGAAGCAGTGAGCCTGAAGGCTGCCTGTGAGGCGCTTTTCCCACTAGATGGCAGAAGATACTTTGGACCACAATATTTAGCAATCCAAACAACATACAGAATTACTGGACTTGTATACTGTGTTTTACCCACAATTACAGAGATTTCATTTCTTACAAGTTTTTTTGGTCATACATTATCTGGATTACTTGGAATATACAGCCCCACTCTCCCCCCCTACAAATAAAGCAAGTAATAAGAAAATTAGTAAGTAAAAAAGTAGGTAAATAAGTAAATTTAAATTGAAAGGGTTTGATTGGAAAAATCTCTTGCTACTGACATGGCATTGAAATCAGAAATGCTTATAGAAATTTCTGTATAAAAAAATCAATCTAAACGAAGCTGCAAAAGTGCAATGAAACTGATGCATATACTATTGTGTTCAATGTTCCATCATAATATGTGCTATGTTTTGAGACTGTATATATAATATAGTATTTGTATTTTAAGTGCTTTGGATTGGGTAACATACTGAGTTGATAAGATTTTTACCTTGTAATAGTTTTCAGTTACATTTGCATAGATAGATATCTCATAGATAGAGAAATCTTCCTCTGTCATGTATACAGGCATTTATATAAATATGGATCTGTGCTTTGACTTTTTTCCCCTAGGTGTTTCTCTCAGCATGAGACAACTCCACAACTGATAATGCAATTGTTTACTGTGAATGTTTTTCATACAAATTTGGCTTCAATATCATCTGCAGGCTGGAAATACTGAAAAACCCAGCTATGTCTCAGGATGAAGGTGGTAGAATGTATTCTGAAAAGGTCAGTGGAAAGCAAAAGGGTGTAAAAGGCCTTAACTCCAGCTAAACTTATTTTATTGTTTTATATCCATGGAACAGATGAACTGCTCAGTGTCAGTAGAAAGTTTCCAAACAGAAAAATACTTGGACCTCAGTTTGCTTTAATTAACTGTTAGTTACTTAACTTATCCTCGTGACTTAAAAATATCCTAGATATGTATATTATTTATTATTGAGACTAATTGAATCACCCATGCTTTTAATTTTACCAGTTCTAAACACCATTTGTCATCCCCTTATGATTTTTTGAACTGAACATTTTTTCAGGGTACTATTTTATATCCTGGCTGTGCCTCAGGCTGAAGTGTTTGAAAATTTCTGGCAGAGAAGGTTTGGGAAAAAGGATTATTTGCTCCATGTTTTTTAAAAATAAAATCTTGGCTTTTTTTTTTTTTTTTTTTTTTTTTTTTAATGAGTCTTGCTGTCTGGTGCTCTGGAGTAAGAGATTTGAAATTCTAGTGAGGGAAGAATTGGTAAGGAAAGGCATTTTGGAGTCAGAATGTGACCTTGCTACTCACAGCATAGTCTGTCATAGGCCTTTGCAAAACCTTTTTTGCACGTAAGTTGTATAATCTCTGTGGTTTTTCTGGGTGAATGTGTCCAGGAGCCATATTTGCACATCCCAGGTCTTCCAGGGAGGGCACACAGCACCCCCACAGCATGAGTGAGCATGCTGCCTTCTGACCATGGAGCTGTGGCCAGAGCCAGGAAAGGATCAGGCTGGATTCACCACTGCCCATTTCATGCATCTCTCAGCCACGGTGTGCTGCTCCCTGCATGGGCTTTCTTAGGCACAATACATGTTCTGTCTTCTAAAGTCTGCTGCCAGTGGGTGGGGTAACCCAGCTCAGATGTATATATTTCTAATCTGGATGAATCTGATCTGATGACTCCAGTGAGAGAACTGGATATGCAGTTCTGCAGAAGGAAAATTGGGCTGACTGAGCATAAAAGAATGCATGTTCTCAGCATAAATTTGTTTCAGGTACAATGTTTTGCTTGACAAAGGAGACGTCCTGACAGTACCTGAAGCCATCTCAGTATTTTTGGCATCAGGCAAACAGATAGTGATATATTGCTGGAATTTAACTATGCTGTTTTCTCTCTAGCTTGTTTTGAGCCTGTGTTCTTGCAAGAACTGTCTCATACAGAATGATGTCAGTACCCTCACACTACCCTTAAAATTCTAAATTCTTGGATTGCATATGAAATAGCAAAACAGAAATTATTTTTTGAAGGATGCCCTTCCTCCTATTGCGTAGTTTGAGGGCATCCATTGTATTACATTTAACTACTGAAATGATAAGCTGATACAAGCAAATTATTTTGTAACGTGTTGGAAGTTGCCTTTTATTTTGGATTTTGGTTTTATGCTGTTGTTTCTTAATCCTTTTATCAGGCAGAAAACATAAACATTGTCAAACTTGTTTCCCTTAACTCATGTCTCCTGTAGAAAATTTGTGCTGTCAACTGTATTTCTCAAGTGAGCTCAACCTTGCTTTCTTGCTACCATTTTCATACTTACTTTACACAAGTCATGAAATGTCTTAACAGCGCTGTGTAGAAATCAGCCTAACCTCAATATCTCATAGAGCTGAATTAGGCTAAATAAACATATTTTATTACTAGATTGGAAGAAGATATTCTGGACAGTATAATGCTATTTCTCTCTACATTGCTTAAGAGAATTATTTCAGTGAGGTCTGTCACACAGAATGGCATTCACGTTAAGAAATACTCTTTCTTGTGTATGAGAAGCTCTTTAAATGTATATAAATAATTTTATTGAAAAGATTGCCTAGGCTTTGGGGTTTTTTTCCTAGTTTTCTATTTGTAAACAGAAAACAGAGGGCGAGTCATCAACAAAGGGAAATTCCTTCTGTGAAATAACATTTCCAACTGATCAGGTATCCATTACAGTTCTGGGCAGGTTGGCGGACAGTAATGCTACTTTGGGGTTGTGGTTCTAAGCAGATTTTAATGCTCTTGCTGATACCATATAAATATTCCAAGAGTACTTACACTTAAAACCAGTTAAAAAATCAGCTGTGTCACTTGGGGGTATATCTGGGTCTATATTCCCTTTGTTGTTGCTGTAAAAGATAACACAGCAGTACTTTAAATATACGTTTCCTGTCTCCCATAAAAATCTTGGCTCTTAGTTTGCTTTCATGTTAGCAGAAGAGATTAGTTCCAAACAACATTAAGAATCAAAGAAACTCGGCAAATTGAAGTGCCTTGAAATATCTGTCAAATAAATCCAATATAATGGGTTGTTTGGTCTTGACAGTGAAACAAAACAAACAAAAACAACATCCCATGTCTGCTAAAATTTCAGTACGGTGCTGGAATGGAGGTCAGAGCTTCCTCAATATGAAAAGGAATCCTGTTACGGGGATAAGTAATCAACCACCTGGGAGAATATAAAACTAAAATGAGAGGTGTCCACGGAGACACAGCAGTGCTGCCAAGTTAAAGATTTAAATCCAAATAAAATATTACAGTAGTCTCAGGTGATAGCATCCATAGAAGTTTGGACCTCATTAGGGGAATTGAAAAGCTTAGAGCTGTTTCCAGTAATAACACTCAATTTAGTTGGTTAAATTAAAGCTAAACTAATCTCCTTTCCATGAAGTGTTTGAACAAGTTGTAGAAAACTCCCCCATCAGTTTTCTTGTAGAAGAAAGAAGTCTCATACAAATAGTGCTGCAAGACTGAAAAACTCTTTGCAGCAACCCAGCAATTCCCATTTACACTTTGGTGTGGTCCTATCTCTTCACCTATTAAACAAATCTTGCTGTTTCATCCTTCATCAGATCTTATAAGAGAAGCTTCTGGGGAGTGTTCACAAGTGTCAGCTTTCATAAAGAAAGTGGTGAGTTCATGATTTCAACAGAAGTTGGTGAAATTTGGTTTGAAGGAACTGAAGTAGAGTTTTCCTACTCATGTGGCATCCTCCATGTTTTTTTCATTTAGACCTCAACAGCTTATAAAGATTCTTAGGAAACATTTAACTAGCCAGAGTAAAAGTGAAGAGATGACTTTAAAGGAGCTGTTGAAGCAAGGAACAGAATATGTTTGATACATTAGAAATCAAAATTAAACTGAAAAATCAACCAAACTAAGGAAAAGCTATCTATCTTCATAATTCAAGGAATAGCAATTACAGAAAATTATTATGTACATACAGTGTATGTGCGTATCCACCAGCAAAGCCTTTTTTATGAGCCACACTGACAACGTGACAGTAAAATTATAAACTCAAAATGTGCATTGGTGATTACACCTAATCAGTCATTCTTGGTCTGCCCCACCTTAAAGAGCACTAGTGCCTCTCACCTTTTGCATTTTTCCATTTGTCCATGACACTTCAGAATCAAGTGTCAGTGGTACAGCAAATTTGGTTTTCCCATTTTCCTTGGCATTTGGATTATATATACAGCCAGAATGAATAACTTCTCTGTGTTTAGATTTACCAGCTATTTGACTCTGACTAAAATTGGGGCACTACAGCAAAGACTGTAGTGATATCATAAGGATAATTGTGGACATCATGAAGACAAAATTACTTTGTTTTGTATACAGAGTTTTGGTAAATGCTTATAAATAAATCTTTAAATATATGACATGTCTGTTGCCTTTTTTTATTATTACTTACTCTGTTCTAAAACTTATCCTGGATCCAATAAAGTGCTTAAGAGGAATTTGCCTCAGTGAATTTTTGCATGTGTTTAAAGGTTAGCATATGCTGGAGGGCTTTGCTGAACTGGATATCTTGGTTGTATCTTATGATTTATCATGCTTTTATTATGCTGTCTAAGTTTCTCATGCTTGTCACCTTTGCTTTCACAGCTTAAATAATTTCTCACTTTAAAAATTCACTTTGCTCTTGATAAGTGAAAAATATCACTTTTTAAAGCAAAAAGTGTCCCATGAAAGCTGTGTACAGCAGGGATGAGAAACAAAAGATGAAGAGATCAAGAAGAACTGTTGAGTCAACTGGGCTGAGATCAAGAAACTGCTTTCCTATCTTCTTAGATAAGGAGGCATGTTTGTAGTAACATGCCTCTTGATCCTTCAGTGTGCTGCCACCACTGTGTCAAAAACTTCAGTGTGGTCCATTCAAAGCTTTTGATGTGGCTTTGAAAAGATGCTTAATGTGTTCAGAGGTGAGCTTAGAGTAGCAGAAGCCTACAGAAAGGAAGACTGCACCACTAATGGATTCAGATACCCACAATATTATTAGTGGGCAAGTTATGGTTACTTTTCATTGGAGAAATAAAAGATTACATGAATGGGTGCTTGAGACTGACCTATTCAAGTCACTATTGCTCTGCATTTGTTTACAGTTTAGGTAGACTATGCTGTTGATGAAGGAAAAGCTGCTGACTTTAACTTGCAAAACTTCAGCTTGACATCAGTCTTGCAGGTATGATCTTGTGGTCACTGAACATACCAGTGATAGCTGAAGAAAAAACCCAAGTTTCTGCTTCAGTCATAGATGGGGAAGGAACATGGGAATGGGTTGGACTTAGCAGCCTGGCGTGTGACAGGAGCAGAAAGGCCCACTCCCAGGCCATGAATGTTTCTGTGCTGGCTGACCCAGGCAGAGCATGACCAGGACACCACTAGTAATACCCAAGTCTTTTTAGACACACAAGTGTCTAAATTGCCTTAATAACTTAGACAGTTACAGAGAATAAATTAATTAACAGCCTCATTTAAAAAACAAAATAGCAAGGAAAAATGCTAGAAAATTTAAAGGTTAAGCTGATATTCCATTAAGATATACCCTGATTTTTCAAACAGTTGAGGTCATTTGGGCTCTTCAAAATAGCTTGTGTTAATCTATGTTGCACAACGTGGCCTTAAAGGCACAATGATATTGTGGTTTTGATTCAGTGAGGTGTTGTTTAGTCACAAAAAATTTCCATGACTTTTTCCATTCCCAAGTCTCTTTTTGCTTTTTACTAAGGCTGCTGGTATACAAATTGATGTACAATGAGGTAATAAAATAAATTTCTTTTTAGGAAACAATTGATCCAAAGGCTTTTAAGGTCTCATTCTAGATTAAAAATATTAAAATTAAGCTGTGCTTACTTAAAAGCTACCCTACAAAAAGACCAAGATAGCACTTCTTGTTGAAACAAAATTCAATGGAAGCTGTTCTGTTGAAAGGAATGCACACTTGGACCCCAAGTAATCACAAAATTATAATGTGATTTCATTTTATTCCTGAAATTGCTAGTCAAAGGAATTAAATTATAGGTATGAATCATGTGCCTATGGAATACAGCACATTGTGAAACTAACTTCTCATTTAAGCTTTATTCCTATTGTATATAGAGTCTAGAATGTTTTGAATTTTTTTTTAATAACCATGTATAGCGCTCTCAAACTGTGTGAGTCTCTTTGGAATATAAGCCTGTTTATTTTATTGTGTTCTGTTTAGTTATTCTAAAAAAGAGTTACAGACACATAATTGTAGCCATCTGTTGTGTTTTAAGTCCAATCTAGCCCAAAAGTCAAAAAAGTCATGGCAACAACTTATAAAAACAAAGGCAATAATATGAACTCACTATGGTTACTGGTGAACCTTTATTTCTCCCTTCAAATGAAGTAAGTTTCCTCAGAGAATTATTTTAATGTTTGATTTATTTCTTTATTAAATATGCCCACAGTATGACCAGTTTCTCTATCAAGATTGTCATATAGCTGTCTCCTTGATTGTAAATCTGTGTTTCTCCAAAAATATGTGTTCTCTTATGATAAAAAATGAAGCTCTAAGTTAAACCCCAGTGCTTGCCATATATTACTTTAGAATAAACCAGCAAGCAGGATTAAGATTGCTTAAGAAAATTTATTAGTGGCGATGAATAATATTTATCATATGATCTATTTAACCCATACTCTGACAGCTTTAAAATTCATTATTTATATATTTTAGATATTTGATGTATTAGGTTTAATAATTCACTGAGATATTTAGTAAATAGTTTCCGCAATTAACTTAATCAAGATGTCAGTGATTTTTATGAGACATTGTTAATTTTCAGAATTATTCTGTCTTCTAGATATATTGAGTTTGTAAGTGTATCACAGTTGCTTCAGCTAGGAGTGATGCACTGGTACTTGCACAGTGAATATAAAATGGCACAAGTGTGTTGAAAATGACCTGTCCCTGTATTGGATAAGGTCAGATAGATGCTTTTTGCTAATGCAGGTTGTTGGCGTGGTAGATTTCATCAATTCTCTTTTCTCTATATTTATGGAAAAATCCCATGATAGAAACCCATGTACAACTATCTTTGCTGAATAACTCACATGCCCAGCTCCTGTTAAACAGAAAAGCTGGAGTGTTTGGAGAGCAGTGTTGTCCTTTGAGGAGAATTACAGGCTACAGGATTCTAGTGGCTTGTAATTTCTTGAGAGAGATGAGGATGCCAGAGGAATGAAATGCACCCTGGCTAACCCCATGCCTCTCTTTTGACTCTGACGAGCCTACCCTTAGCTTGCCATTAGGTAGGATGGGTAGAAGTCCCAGGCACCTCAGGAGAGATGGTGGCCCAATGACAAATGGCTGTCTGTCCCACAAGATTCCCAAATAGTCACCAACAGGGAGCGAGGTTGTTTCTGTCAAACCAGAAAGTGGGCACTGGAACACTGAAGCTAAGATGAAAAATAACAGCGATCAACTTCCAGTTGTACAAGTCATCTGATGGGAAATAAGAGGAGATTTAAGTAATGGAAAATTTGTAGATTATTTTATTCAGGTAGTAAAAGATCTAAATATAAAGGCAGGTAGTTCACACTGCTGTAGATTAGAGGTGAAATAAGAAGTATATATGATAGTGTCTATGTAAACTTCACTCAAAAGCATAAATGACATGTAAAAACGAACTGTTAGTTTTCACTTCTCATTTGTTGAGTTAATTGTGTGTGGGATATCTGTGTTTTTACTCTTGATACTTTTGTTAAATATGCCTAGTGAGAAGGGGAGTGAACCACTCCCATTGGTATCAGACTCATACTACTATTAAAAGGGGTGCTAGAAACATGCTATTTTTTTTTTTCCAAAGGCGTGCATAAATACTAGTTTGTAACCTAAAGATATTTGCTGCATACAACAGAGCTTTGGTCCATAACATCAACTCTGATTTTTGTTTTTTTCCTTAAAAACTTACACTGAACAACTTTTGTATTTTCTTGAGCTACAATGAAGAAATTTCTATAAAATATAATCTCTTCACAAATCCCTCCCTTTTTTTTGCTCTCCTACTTTTTCTTTTGACAGAGTTTTGGTTCACTCCTAGTCTTAGTATTTTCACAGTACTTATCATTAACTCTTGTTTTTGTATGCATTTGTTCATCTGTAACTGTCTGTAGCCACTGTTTTTTACATTTTAATGACCAAAGTTTTCTGGTTTGATTCATTTCTTTTATTACCTTTTATCAAATAACACAGTAATTTAAAATAATATTTTATGTCAGCCATACAAGGCATTAATTTCTTTGCTACTTTATCTATATAAAGTAGCAAATACTCTGACTTTGAGTATTATTTCATTAGAAATAAATCAATGGGTAAAAATGGGACATGCCCATGGTTCAGAAAGTGAAAGATGCATGTGGCTGTGGAAAAGAAGCTGTGCCAGACAGGAATGTGATCAGTCACACTATTGGTAGCCTCACTTAGACATCACCCACAGATACCTGGGGCTACCTGGAAGATGTCCTGATTTTACAGATATTGTGTCATATTAGCAGGTAAGAGAAATAATTTTGGGGAAACAAAAGACCTTAGGACATTTTCAGTATTCATCCCAGGAAACTGAAATACAGATGACACAAATTTAAATGCAAGTGGAATGGCTTGGGATGACTTAAAACTAAGGTTTATTTCTTTAAAAAATTAGTACTCCTGAAGACCAGAGGTTTAAGTCTCTAATCAGAGACCTAAGACCAGAGTTTCTAATCTCATCTGTTAAGCAGGTGGTTGTGCAAAACCATTTCAAAAGCATTAGCAGGATTAAAATATTGCAGTTGTGTGTTGCGGTGCTTGGAATATCAGTTTGCTGTAAACCTCTCTCCCCCATTTCATCTCTCTCAGTCTCTGGTTAATATTAATCCAAGCAAATAGTGCAAACATTCTGGGTGTGATAGAACAAGGCATAAAAGCGTGTTCATAATTTGGAGTATTTGATTTATCCTTTCAACTGATAAGCAAATGATTGAGTGCTCTGCTGGAATGGGGCCAAAGTACATTTTGCTGCTGATTAGAATGAGTTTGTGCATGTGCTGTAACAGACACCTTTATATCCAACTGCACCCCTATGAAGGATGGAGCTGGTACATGGTGGACAGGATTGTTATTCCATTAAATAGCCAGACAGTGTTCATGTCATCTTTCAGTAACTCACGACAAACAAACAAGCAAAAGGTAGGAATCATGTTCTGTGAGTGAATAAGAAAACAGGCTCATTTCCACAGTTTAAATGAAGGGAAGATCTCTCACTGTCTTAATTAGGTGCACTGCCCGACTAAAGCCTGCATGATTTGGCCAACATTTCCTATCATTCCATTGTTATGACAGAAGTCGCCGGAAAAATTCCAGCTGAGAAGGAGTCATGCTCCACACTGCATTCAGAGGACAAATGGAAGAAGACTGCAGAACCTGAAAATGGATTCACAACTGCTAATGATAGCAGATAAACCCGTTGCTCAGCTCCTGTTGAGCTCTCAAGTTTCAAGACCCTTCTGTTTACACATAGTATGAGATAGAAGAGGTTTCCTGTCAGGTAAACAAAACAAAGCTTTTGCTCTTAGCTCTTATATATTTTGCATAGGCAACTCTGTTTTGATAAATCCTGTAAAAATAGTATTGTATTTCCAATAAAAATCCTTAATCTTTTATTTTACCCTTATGTTTTCTGGTTTTGATATCTGGTGGCAGAGATTTAGGTTCATTAGTTTCCTATTTGTGTATCATTCTTCAGAGAGTAATATCTAATTCTGGTTTTCTAGCAATGATTCTTAATAGTCTTTTTAATTATATCTTTTCTTCTTGAGTAGCCTAAATCTTGACAATAACTCAGCTTCATATTACAAGACTCTTCAAGAGGAAAATCTGTTGGTGTTCAAGAACTTCTCTGTCAGTCTATCTTCCTCTTAACCACAGAAGAGACAATTATACTCCATTTATTTTTCTGACACACCTCTTTTTCTGTAAGTTTTGTTTCTGAAATACATGCATGTTTTCAAAATTTATTGCTGCTTTTAAAGGGCGTATTAACTTCCCTTCTATGGCACAAAACAAAGTGCTGCAGTCAAATGCATACTCCTAGGAGATGGATTCTACTCGTTTCTGCTTTCACCTTTGTAGGCATCCTTTTCTGGGAATTAGAAAAAGTTTCCCCATAAAACATGTGGAATTGATAAACTTGATGTCAAGGCAATCAGTCTAGTCAGTTTGGATAAAGGAATCAGATCGTGGGGCTGTTTTTTTTTTTCTTTTTATTGCACATGCAGTCTGTTTGTTGGTCCCTCTTGTTTCCTGCATGATGAAATATTGCTTGAGCTGTCTTTGGAGAATTAGATGAAAAGGTGTTTAAACATATGATCAAGCAGAGAAAAAATTATGGAACTGAACCTACACACTGACTGCAATAGTACTTCATTAGCATTCCTCAAATCTTCTGTGTTTCCTGAAGTCTGGTGGTCATACCCCACCCTGGTTCCTTGCCCTCAGCTCCATAACACTGCTTGGAAGGTGCTGGGTGCCTCTCGCGACGGACAACTTTCCTAGACAAGGTTCTCCTTCCCTTGTGTGTAGCATCAGCTGAACTGGAACTTGCTTGATATCTCACCTTCCAGCCTTCCCTCTTTCTCATGATTAAAAGTAGGGTGCATATCAGAAAATTATCTATTTCATCCAATAGACTTTCCTTTTCCTGGGGACCTCACTGGACCTTGATGTGAGCTTGCTAGGCTCAGACTTCAGCCTTTCCAGTCAGCCCACAGATTATTGCTTGCTCGTCAGTTCTTCTGACTGAGCGTTATCACTGAAATATGTTTTACAGCTTTTTTTCCCTCACACAGTTGAAATCAATGCCACCTAATAAATAGTTGGTGAAGAGTGAGTTTTAAGATATTTGATATCTCAAATATAGATACTTGTGATATAATTTCTGAGTATTTTCTATGAATTGTCTTGCTGTCTATTTCTTCCTTCACTTACTCTTCATTTTGGTAGTGTTTTTCAAGGACTCAAAATATAAATAAAAACCTTTTTGTCTGTTTTTAATAATTTCTTTCCTAATGCAATACTGTTCAGTGCTTCCGGATCCAAAAGAAAATCACAAGACAATGCCACTATTTTCTAGATTTTTTTCCCTCCCATACCATGTAGTGGTAGATTATATTCTATGCTCTCTTTTTTCTGTGTTCCACTTGGAAGATCCAAAAGCAGCAAAGTCTTGTTGAAGGGCCTCTTGGCAGGAGGCAAACTTCTGTAGGAGGAGGCAGAGAGAGATCTGCTGGTAAGGCTGACTACTTTGTCTCTTTTCTTAGTCTGCAAGTGTGTTGGAGAGAAGAAAGGAAGTGACATAATTAACTTTGATAATCTCTCTGGTTGGTAGACAGTCCTGGGGGAAAATGACTGAATAGTGTTAGTTGGAACAGCACTGTTCTGAGGCCAAACAGAGAGAAAGAGACTGTGAACAATGCTTTTAGCTGAATCTGCTGTACTCAGTGCCAGTCAGGCACATAAAAAAATAACAATTTGAGAAAAATACTCTATTTGTTCTTAACTGCTTCAATTCATATGTAGTTTCCAGTTAAAAATGCTAAATGCTTCTCTAGATCTCATTTGTACATGTGCCTGTTAAGCTACAGCATATTAAATTGCACATGGGCTGGTGTGAGCTACTTAATTTTGTGCATATCAAGGTCATTCATCTCAACATCTAATGTAAAAATTAGAAACCTAGTGCTTGTGGACCAGGCTGGTACAGAGCTGCTGTTTGTCAGTGTTGGCTGTGGAGGACACACTCCTGCAACATGAAGAACAACTGAAAGAAGTCAGGAAACGAAGGCAGAGCTGGAAAACGGGAGGAGTGTGTTTGTAGCAGCAGCTGCTACTCAGGTGATGCTGAGGGCAAGGCAGGTGGGCAGCATGGCCAGCAGAGGCCACTGAGCTGCTGAGAGGTGGCAGCCACCCTTGTGGCATTGTCCCAGCTCCCGGCTGGCTCCTCCCCGTACTGACAAACAGCTGGTGTTTCTCAGACCACTATGCACCATGTTTTTTAATTTCAGCAATGTACAAGGAGCTGGTAACAAGTAGGATATAAGGCCCAGTGCCAGGAACTGGACTTCTCTGTCCCATGGTGGGAGCTGACATGATGCCCTTGTCAGGACAGCAGAGAGACACTGTAATTGTTTTGGTATCTCTGGGTAATGGGATCTGTAGTACCTGCCTAGGGCATGAGGAGAGCATTGCCAAAGAAAATGCTTTCTTATCAAAGGCCTGCATAGTACAGATTGAGACAGATAACACAGATATTGCACTATTATACTTAGAGACTTAAACTGTAAACCTTTTCTGGTCACAGATGAGAGGAACAAAGATCTCCATAAAAAAGTATAGAACAACTGGAGTCATCAAAAGACAGTTAATAATGACCTATAAAATGCATGCAATCTTCTGGTCAAAAATATAAAATGTATTTAAAATATTTAACAAAAAAAGAACTACTAGAGGCAAGAGTCTCTTGTAAAAGAGTGTCCTGGCAAGAGGGGCGGCATAACAGTCAATTATTACAAACAAAATCCAGGTTTCTTAATTAAAATACAAAATACTGGCTCTGCTGTGTAGCCTGTAATAAGTTATGTCTTGAGAAGACTGTAATTATGCTGGCGCCTGCTAGTGCTGCCATAGTTAAGTTTGTCACCATTTCCATTATAAACCCCATTTTTAAGCAATTTATAATGTAACCATAAAACATGATTTTAGATAGAACTTGGAAACAAAATTCTTAGACTGTAAAGTTTTGTTTCTCTCTTTTTTTTTTGTTCTCTAAATACAAATAATATGTTTGGTGATCTTTATGCTTTTTAGGAGAGCACTAAATAAGCCAGAAGTTTTATGGTTTGAGGCTCTCTGGCCATTCTGTAGTTTAAACATATTTTATTTTTTTCATCTGCATTAACAGGATCAGTCATTGCTTGAAAGCAGAGAATTTCAGTTCTTTAAACATCAATAAATATAGGAGAACAAACTTCACAAAGCTTTACAGAAATAATGATGACTGATGATCAGCTTTGAATTACAATGAAGAAATGGGCCTCAGAATGAATTGTTTGCAAAATGCTTCTGCCATGAGCCTGACCTTCCTTTTCTAGCATCCTTCTCATGCCAAAGGAAGATGTCAGAGCCAGGAGGCAGCTACATCTCAAAGGTGGGAGCTTTCCTGCCAGTCCATTTCACCTGGCTCTTCTAGCAGCGCTCACAGGAGCATACAGAAAATATCCAAAATGCCTAAAAGTCACCGAAAATTCTCATTGATTTATCCCAGTGTACATTTTATCACTAAAAGGTGAAAAAGAGGAGAAAAAGAGCGCAGAAAATATTGGGCATCTGCTCTGAGAGATCACGATGAGAAGATGCACGCATATGCTTGGGCTATGCAGAAGTATTTTTATCATAATCCTAATCTAAACTATTCATGAACAAGACTCAGTTTGTTTTTTGTGATTCAATGCTTCTTTCTATAGAGGCAGATATATTTTTTGATGATTAGCAGTGAACAACACATAGCAAAACCTATGAAAATATTGTGAATCCACTACCCAAAGGAAAACACTGTCCTACAGTCTCAGTCAGCATCTGTAGCTGTTTTATAATTTGCATGGTTTAGCTAGAATTCCTTCAGGAAATACCATTGCTTTTTCCAATTCAAAAGTCTAAATGTTAAGGAACAAACACTGAAGCTAGTACAGCTAAAGAAGCAGAAATGAAGGACTGCTCGTGTGTCCTTTCCATGTTTACAGATTACAGATTACAATGCAGTTTCAGATGCAAGGGTTGCAATGTAAATCATGTTCCTCTTGCCTTAGCCTACTTTACAAGCGCCTTGGATTACTCTATTTGGCATCATGCAGGTCATGTTTTCAGACCTCTGGCAGCATAAAGGAAAGTTGAGTCGCTACAATAATCTTTCAACTTCAATGTAAAGATTTTGTAGCAAATTTGCTGCAGATTTTAGGTATATACTTTCTCCAGTATTTCAGTTTTTCTCAACCACCATAACAAACATCTGAGAGAAACAAATGGATTTTCTAGACCAACAGCATAAACTGATTTTTCACTTTATTCCTGTGCTTTGCCAGCTTATCAAATTCTGGTTTTAACAGACTGCTGTAGTAAATACTGGCAACAGTTACCGATTGTTAATGAAATAAATTTTATCAGCCGTGGCCAATTGTAATAATTTTGCAAGATCAAGGCATTACATGCTAGAAGAGAGTATGGTTGAATGAGAGAAAATTGGAAAAACAGTATTTTATTTTAAAGACCTTTCTTGATTTGTGTTTTATCATTACCACAGTGCTATAGTATGTTGGTTTATTAAATAGACCCACAGCTTGAACAGTTACATTTTTTGCTGGATTAAAAACTGGATAGCTGGGCCCAGAGAGTGGTGCTGAATGGTGCCACATCCACTTGGTAACTGGTCACTAGTGGTGTTCCCCAGGTATCAGGAATTTGGACCAGCTCTGTTTAATATCTTTATCAATGATCTGGACCAGGGAATGAAGTGCACCACAGTCAGTTTGTGGATGACACCAAGTTGGGCAGGTATGATGATATGCTGAATTGCAAGAAAGGCTATTTGGATGGGCTGGATCAATGGGTCAAGGACGATTTTATGAGGTTCATCATGGCCAAGTGTTGAGTGCCACATTTGGGTCACAACAACGCTGCACAGAACTACAGGCTGGGGGCTGAGTGGCTGGAAATCTGCCCAGCAGAAAACCGAGGGGTACTGGTTTACTTTTGGCTGAACATGAGCCAGTGTGTGCCCAGGTGGCCAGGAAGGGCAGTGCCATCCTGGCCTGTTCCAGCAATAGTGTGGCCAGCAGGAGCAGGGCAGGGATTGTCCCCCTGTGCTCAGCACTGCTGGGGCCACACCTCCAGTGCTGGGTCCAGCTCTGGGTCAGAGTGGAGCAAGTCCAGAGAAGGGCAGTGAGGCTGGTGAAAGGTCTGGAGCACAAGTCTTACGGGGAGCATCTGAGAGAGCTGAGCTTGTTTAGCCTGGAGAAGAGGCTCAGGGGAGACCTTATTGCTGTCTTTAGCTACCTGAAAGAGGGGTTAGCAAAGTGGGGGTCTATCTCTTCTCCCAAGTAACAAGTGACAGATCAAGGGGAAGTGACCTCATGTTGCATATGGGGAAGTTTAGATAAAGATATTTCTTCACAAAAAGGACTGTCATTCAGTGAAACAGGCTGTCCCAGGGAAATGGCTGAGGTCCCATCTCCAGAGGTTTTTAAAAGACATAGATGTGGCACTTTGGGACATAGTTTAGCAGTGGACTTGGCAGTGTTGGGTTAATGGCTGGAGTCAATCATCTTAGGTGTCTTTTCCAACCTAAATTATTTGACAATTTTATGTAGAAAGATCAGTTAGCACATACCAAAGATTTTAGGGTGCACACAGTCTAGCAGTTGTACCATGCACATCTTTTTATTCCACAATCCTTCTCCAACAGCAGGAGATTACTAGTCTCTCAAGGACTGTGTGATTCATGGTAGTGATCACTTTCAATTGGAAGTACTGGAGCAGCAGCTCCTTTTTTACTGCCTGAGAGGCCAGCTGATCTCTTAGAAAAGGGAAACTTTGCTAAACAAAGGAAGTAATTTTAAAAGAAGGAAATAACATCTGTCTACAGATATGTGGAGAGCGAAAGAAGAAATGTGAAAATGGAGATGGTGAGGAAAAAATATTTAAAGTTTAAAAAGCTGAAAAGAATGTCCATGTGGGATCAGAGGCAGCACATTCAAGTGGCAAACAAAATGTAGAGAGATGTAATAGGAGAAAGTATTGGAAAGAGAGGGAGAGAGTGTATAAAATGAAGCACAGGAAAATGGTATAAAACCCCCAAAACTAATTTAGAGAGATTAAGAGACTGCTGCACTATCCCATTGCCAGTAGAGGTGCTAAAGCCACGGCTATGGAATAGAGTAGCAAAATGCTCAAGGGAAGAAATAATTCCTGTACTTACATAGGTAGAGTATTTCACGATATGAACAATAGTACAGTGCAGCTACCTAGAAGGCATCCATTTAAAAATTAATTTGTGTTTGAATCTGTAGTTGAAAATAAAAGAACTCCAGCAAGAGGCAGAAGATGTTCCCTGGAAAAGCACTTCAACCAGCCTGGGAACAGCACAAGATACTTCTGGCCGTGCTGCAGCCAGAGAACAAGGAGACCAGCAGGTACCAGTCTACAGCTGGGGCACAATAAAACCCTTCTACAAGCTGAGCCAAGAATAATCCTCTTTAAAAGTGCTTTACTACTTGCAAATGTTGTTGCTCTTGTCCAAGTGTTTTGTATTTGCTTCAGTGCAGCTCCATTTTTTTTTCTTTTGAGATAATTAGGGTCTTGCTTTAAACCAAAGGGGATTTCTGGGATCTCTTTGGGTTTTTAAATTATACAAATGATAGCACTGTGATGTTGAATCAAATTATTAATTGTATATTTTGTTGTTCTCGTTTCTGAAGTATATGTGTGAAACAAGGTTTTTTATTTCTCAGTCCCTGAATACAAGAAGTTTCAAAAAGTCCTAAGGCAGATTGCAAAATTATTTTTCTCAATTTTCTTAATGTCAAAGAAAAGTATAATTTTAATACTGCAGAGTATTCTGTGCTGATAGTTTTACAACATTGTGTATGTACTGTGAATAGAACAAACTTCACAAATTATTGTACTTGAAGCTGGAGCCTTTTCTGTAAATTTTAAACAAAATGTTCTATTAAATGCCATCTATAAAATGCTTGATGACTTACCTCCTAGGCTGATTTGTGATTTTTCCTGTGCTTTTGAATACCTGGATGAAAAGCTCTTTTTTTCAGGAAACTGGTTGGTAACTGAATAAATAACACTATAATCGAAGTATTGAACACTTCCACATACTAAGTGTTATTTTGCAATGGATTCTTTTGCTGCAGCATAAAATGGAAGTATTCTCTCTATAAATAAATAATACTCTGAATAAAAGGGGTTTGCAAACATCCTAGTTAATTTATGTCTTAGCTGCCAATTTCTGCAGTGAATTCTACCAGTTTTCACACTGTCCCCCTTACAAATGGAATTACCTTTGCATTAGAAGACATGTCTTTCAATGATGCAGAAAAATATATTTGTACTTCATTCTTATATTAGCAGGGTAAGAATACATGCCATACAACATCCAACTCAATAAAATAAAAAACTGAGTGAAAGTTTTGTACAAGTTTTTTTGATTGGACATTTTGAACATTTGGACGTCTGCATACCTATGTCCTAAGTCTGAAATGTATTCACCTTACGCAGTCCATATCACTCTGAATCTGACTTGGATACAGGTAGTGCAACAGGTTTGCCAAATTATGGTGTCAGTGTCACATTCCTTCCCCAGGAGATGTTCAGACTACTTGCTTTCTTTTTGCTGGGGAATCTGTAGCTTTAGCAACTAATTATTCTCCAGCTCTCATGAAACCTTTTTATAGGAGTCTTTCTCCACGTACTTTTTGCAGCAATAGCCTTGCAGGGAGGTAACAAGAAAAGACTTTAAAATTTTTAATGCTGAATCATCTGTTTATGCATAATATTGATCTGAATGTCAAATTTAGCTGGTCATTAGGGAGGGACAGGGCCATCAGAATTACTCTGTGTGCATGCGTATGTTTCAGATTTAGACTGCAAATATCCTGAAGAGGGTCTGCATTTTAGTCTAACTTGCCAAACAGTTGCAGAGAAACATTGCTGTGGGTAATCACCCTCTATTGTTGTGACATTGAGAACCAAAGGGATTCTGCACTGAGAAGCCATCCACTGATTTTTGTATATTTTTGAGTAGTGGGCATTGCCCACAAAACCACTTCTACCTTCAATGATTACAGTGGTTTGCTGGGTAGCTATAATTTTTTCACCATTATAGTGAATGGTGATCCATTGGAATGCAAGATTGGCAAGATCTGGATTCCCAGGTTTCATTACTTCCCCTACGATATTTTCTCTAACATTGTTTAGGTTAGTACAAACGTAATGAGCTCTGAATTCACTCATCATGTGCATACATGCCACATTGTTTAAGAAATTCCTGCAGCTGCTTCCTATCTTGTACTGCCAGGGTGCCTGCACGGTGCTCTGCTGCTTTCCTGCCTCTGAGTCCCTGCTCTCCAGGTGCACCACTGGTTGTGTGCTCCTCTCTCAGATATCTATCCCTAAGGGGAGCTCACTTCTGGAGCCATTTTAGTCCTCCTTTTATTTTTAAAGGGCTGGGTAAGGGCTGTTCAGGTGATTTCTTATATTACTACCAGGTTTAGCATCTGGCAAAGAAAGGTCTATCTGTGCATATCCTGACATGCTGAAATTGTATACATTATTTTTTCTTTAGATGTTCATTGTTTCATATTGGAAATGCAAAATGGGTTCTATCAGTGATTACAGACACCTTTCACTTCTTTAGCAGAGATTTTCAATTTTAGATCTGCCCTGTATGAAATACCCATGCTAAGACTGAGTATTTATGGAATATAGGCTTATGCAAAAGGAAATTTTGTTTACATTAATAAAGAAATTTAAAAAAATTATTTCTGTGTTCTAGTCTGGGACATTTGGTGCCTGAGTAGAGTGCAAGTTATTGTAAAATAAATGCTTTGTATTTATGTTACTTGTTTAGTTGTGCCTCCATAAAAAATAACAGGAGCTCCTTTCATCAAACACATGACTACTAGTTTTGATGTGTTCTTATTTAGTTACTGTCTGGAAAGATGTTTGCTGCATAAAAATACCTTTGAATTTAAAGGAATTTTTGGCTTTTTTAACAAAAAAAAATAACTAATGTGGAACTTCTAGTCTCATAATATAGGAAATTTCTATTGCTGGACATACTGATGGGCTGAGGACTTAAATCCTCTGAGCAATCAATCTACTGGCTTTTATGAATGCTTAGGGAAAAAAGGAAATATATTACTGGAAAAGAGGAAGAAGTCTTGTTGCAGGCTATGCGATGGCCAAATTTAGAAAAGACATATGTATGGTAAAGTCTCATGTATCTTTGCAACTGACTGAGCAGAACAAATGAAAAGAAGAAAAACCAGGAAATAACGCTTTCCTTTTAACAAATAGATTTTGAAGAAACACCTTAGCAAGGAAAGAAAATGCATTCTGATTGTGGTTGCTCTTCTGCTAAGAAGAACAAGACTTTTGCTAAATATCTTCCTAATTTTAGTGCCAATTCGGCAGGTCTAGCACGAGATAAATCCTTTCTTGGGAGAAGCATTGTGCATTACATGTGCTGATTTATGAGAGAGAATCAGCTGTATTTAGGTGATGGCTGGACTAGAGTGTAAAGTTTGTTTGTGCTTAATATACTAGATAAATTGTTTCTGGCTTCTTAGGGTGTGACTATACTTGCTGTCACACTCCCAAGTTTACTCAAGGACTCTGTGATTTGCTGAGTAGGTGTCATGTAAAGGAAAACCCAAAGTAATGGATTTTATATAGCTAGTTTTTCCCCCCTAATTTCATGTTGACAAAAAACCTTTTTTGTCCCTTTTCCCTTCCCTTCATCAAAGTAAAGTCTCCTCAAGGCTAAAGGCAAATTTCAGCAGCAAGGAAAATGATCACCAATAATCTGAGCAGTATGAAATTTAACACAGTGATTTTGTTTTAGTGAGAGGAAAACACCAGTTACCTGCTGTCTTCAGCGTAGAAAAAATTCTACACTGAACCTTAACTTCATCGGCAGCAGCTTTAAATCTATTTAATATTCTTATTTCTTCAGTTAAACTTAAGTTAATAACAGGCTGTGGGGTTAAATCTTAACTTTACATATTTACTGGGAAAAGTAGTATAGCAATTTATGAGTAAAAATGTACTTTGAATAAATTATCATTGCAAATTACAGTTTATGAAAGTTGTGACTATAACCATAATTACAGCCTTGACTGTGCACAATTTTAAATCTTACTTGCTGAATAAATTTGTTTTCATTCAGATTGCATTTCCAACATTTTTAGAAAAGAGTGAATCAAGCCTCACTTACAAAATGTCCTACAGAGTTTATTAAGAAGCTCATCTTTCTTTGCTAAATTTGCCTAAAACATAAACTTTTCTTGAATTAGTGAGTTGATGTTTTAATCTGTTATGAGAGTTTCCTACTCAGGTTTAATAAACCATAGACTCATAAGGAGACTCACAAGAGCTTCCATATTATGCCATCTATATATCCTAAAGTTGTTAAAATTGATTGTACTAGCTATTACGAAAAAACAGCCATTAGCCAAAATTAAGTGTATTACTGTAAATTGGAGAGACGGGGGAGAGGTTTAAAGCTCTATCTGGCAAGAGAAGGGTTAAAGACTTTTTTGCTATACCCGTTTCAAATTACAATGAGAAGCCTCTTCTTTCCCAGCAGGGTTGTGCTTACATTAGTCTTTAGATCTCTCTTGAAGAGAGCTGTTATATTTGTGCCTGCTACAGTTGGAAATAACAGTTCAGAAGCTGAAAAGGGTTGAATGGATTTACAGAAGGTTATTTTTTGCAAGTAAATTCATGGCAACACATTAATTTGATTAGTACATGCTTTAGAATTACTTTACACTCAAGAGATTCAAAAGATGTTAAAGTCATCTCCAGGCTGCTGGACAAATATGTGTTACACCACCAAGGTACAGATCAAGACAAATCTGTGACTCAGGATTTTATCTTGGGAAGAGCGCAAGGTGTACGAAGAACTCAGAATAACGAGGGAAGATAACTCTGGGAACTACAATGTGTCAGAAGAACATCTCTTGCTAATACAGCTACCCACCAAAGACCCGGTTATCTAAGGTTTATATAGGAATGCCTAGGTCAGCTGACAAAATACTGGTCTTCTGCTCCATAAATGCAGAAAAAACGATAACAACAGTGGAAAATTGGAAGTCTGAATTTCAGCTTTCTTAGAAATAACTGCAACCTGACACATTCCATAATATTTAAACAGGGTGGGGGGAGAGGAATCACCAAAGATGTTACCATGTTACGTTTAGAGATGACATTGACATGAAGAATAGGTAAATTTTGTTTTTCAACTACTGGGAAAGCAGACCTCATAGGAACTCAGAACAAGTAGGAGAAAAGTTGTTGTTTTTTTTTTTTTTTTCCTTTTTCTTTTCAAAGATGAACCTAACTGCGCTCAAAGCTTTCGTGGGCTTGCTCTGGAATTGCTGGGTTCTGGTGGGTCACGCACAGGGAGGGTTAGGAGACAATCATGTCCATTCGAGTTTTATTTACAGGAGGCTGCGGAACCATGAGAGAAGGGAGATTCAGAGAGAGATTCTCTCTATCCTGGGTTTACCTCACAGACCCAGACCATTTTCACCAGGAAAGCAGGCTTCTTCTGCACCCCTCTTCATGCTGGACCTGTATAATGCCATGACAAATGAAGAGGATTCTGAGGAGCTGGAGTATTCACTAAAGGGATCAATGGCAGGAGAGAGCAGAGGGATACGGAAAGGATACCCTGCCTCTCCAAATGGATATTCGCGGAGAATGCAATTATCTCGCATGACCCCCCTGACCACACAGAATCCTCCCTTAGCCAGCCTGCACGACACCAACTTTCTGAATGATGCTGACATGGTCATGAGCTTTGTCAATTTAGGTATGTGGAAATATTTTTTGTTTTTGCTCTCTCTGACAAACTGTTTGCCTGCTCTTGTGAAGGGCAAACCTCTCGGCCGAACTGTAACCTGTTCTAAAACAGCAGGATTGAGCCCCGGCTGCTGTGCCACCGGTAAAAGAAAAATCATACGGATGGTAAAGTAGCTACATTGTAGGTGGCCATGGAAAAAGATTTTTCTCACTGTTTATATAAAGTCAGTTTCTATAACTTCCCTCTGCTGGCTTCTGTTTTCTTTCTTTCATTGATGTAATGAAAATTCTAGCCTTAGGCCAACTAACTCCTTTTTTTTTAAAATCTCTAAAAATCAAACACTTATGCCTATTGCTCAGTTATTTCCCTCAGTGTTTTCCTTAAAGCTTACACATGAACAAACATCAGTTGTTAATATTTTGAAGCCTAAAAAGGTATGAAAAGGGAAAAGTTAAACCATTAAAAAATTCTTAGGTTATTTAGTGGGGTTTTTTTCTGTTGTTAAGAGTCAGAATTTTATTATCTTTTTAGTTGAATGGCTGGATTTTAAATAATCTGTTGCTGTTCCTTTGTTATTTCTATTTAATAACAACAGGCTGTGTTTTATTATACTGCTACGGTGCTCAGAATCTACAATGGTTCTTATTTTCTCTGTCATAAATAAATTAAATGACAAGTAGAGTATTAAACACCAGAAACATGCAAGCAAAGAATGCTTTTGAAAATGATATAAATTCAGATAGAAAACCTGATAAAACTAAATTATATTGCCTTCTGAGTGTAATAAACATGCTTGCCAGTTACATTGTAGGAGAAAAAAGCAGTTACAGATTTCTTTACTAAAGCACAAGTTAAATCTCATCTAGAAAGCTGCAAATAATTCAAAAAAATCCATTTAGTATTTTTATAAGTATTTGAAATGCTGCAGGACTCATAAATTTGGCTAAAAAAGCCACTTCTCATTGGACTGGAATAGCAAGAGATTTAATTGAAAACTTGAAGTTTCACAATAAGCTGGTACAAATTCTGATGAACTCTTGTTTTCCAGGAGTTTAAAATTTTAACAGTGGCACATGTTCCAAAATACCTTCATTTTATCACACACATTCTGTACTTTTTACGTCTACCAGGTTTTTAGTCAATACTATTACTCCAAATACTAAAATTCTAGGAAAGTAACACTCTAGAGTTTATTTTCCATAATACTAAAATCACTTTTCATTAGTTATTTGGCTGACAAAGAGGTGTTCAAGTCTGAGATCTTTTTCATTAAGAGTAACAGATGTCCACACCTCTAAATACATTTGCTTGTTGTTTTTGCTCCGGAAATAGCAGGTTAGGAAAGAAATAGGATCTGTTTTTTGAATATGTGTTCCATATCATTAGGAAACAGTTAGATATTGCTCATGCATTACTTTTAAATTAACATTGTGTGCCTCAATTTACCCAGAACTTCTGGAGTCAGCTGAATTTAAAATAGCGAAGTTATACAGAAAAATCAGAAATACTCTTATCCTTAGCTTTAGTCAAGGCACTGATCCTGCAAAAATATTCCTTGTGTGTCCTGAGAAGTACCCTCTGTAAATATATCAGGGACCATTCCATCAGCATCCCTGAGGACTATTTACATGGGACCTAGCCTTTGATTTCAGAAATGTCTTTGATTACAATAGAACTTCTCGCAGTGAATGAGTAGAAGTCTTTGAAGTTTCAGAGTCAAATATGTCCTAGGCTGATCCTACTGTGCTTTCCCAGACAAAAACCTTTTCTGGAAGAACTCAGGTTTCCACTGAGAGTCTTCCTTTGGATAGGAATTTTCTAATATTTGTCTTATTTTGTTGGGATGCCAGTGCTGCCTTAAGAAAGTAATTCTGGGAAGCTAAAGCTTATCTTATGTTTCAAAACTGAAAACTGGGACTGAATGCTGTATTTTTCTAGTGACTAATATTAATAGACACCATTAACTTAAAATACTGTGTAAATATCATGTTTGATTTGGCATCTGTAAAATTAAAATGTGTCTCAGCTCTAAGATAGTTTAAATCCTAATTCACTTTTAATACCCTTCCATGCAAGTTGGATATTGTGGTATATCACACATTCCATGGTGTAAAATGCGTAAAAAATATTGATGACCGATATAGATTAGCTTCAACATTTTTATTAAACAATCCTATGTTTCAGTATAATTAACATATAAATGAAATAAATCATAGAAACAAGTAACCATTTTATATGATTTATGCAGTATGAGATTGTGACAGATGAGGGCAAGCTCTTTTAATGGAGAATGGGGAAAAATATGCAGTGATAAGTGAATGCTAATGCTGTACCTTAAAATCAATAAATGCTGATGCAGCAGAGTAATAACTCAAATGGATTTAGAATTGAAGCCCCGGACAACTTGCATCAAATAAATCTGCTCTGAAAATAATATTCACCATGTTCATACTTGCACACCATTAATTACATAATGTGTAATCATAAAACTCTATTAATCATCATGATATTTTAAATTGAAACTTTTGTACATAGTTGTACCAGTTATAAAAATTTAAGACATATATATTGAAACAAGAAATATGTAGCTGAGAGGTTGGATAGAAATTATTAAGCATAAGAATTGAAAAGACTTAAAAAGATTAAAAAGTAAAGGAAAAATAGACAAAAGAAAATAATTTCATATTAAAGAATAAAAAATTAAACTTTTATGCTAACTTTGAATATAACCCCAACCTGTCAGAGCTGCAAATACCTTACTTTCAAAAACAAATTTAGAAAATAATTATCAAGGGAACTGCAATCATAATTCTGTCAAGTAACCAGGGAGAAAAATAAGAATACATTTACTTTTCCTGAAGTTAAAATTGTAAACACCTGCTCTTTCTACTGGAATTTATATCAAAATTTCCATCTCTTTCTTTCTTGAAAGATACAACAAGACAGAGACTTTGTCTTGTCTTGTGTTTTGTATAAGACTGTGTGCTTTGGCAACTCGCCATAAATATTGATGAGTGTAACAGAGGAGTTAACTGGGTTTGGTCCAGCAGTCAAAGAATAAATCCTCCACTAAACACACTGGGGTTTTCAAAGATCTGGTTCTATCACCTTCAAATTCAGAACTTTGTTTTCCTGACTGGGTGGTTTTTTTATCCTATTATAATATTTTATTGTCTTATTGCAAAACCCCGACTCTTTAGAGTTCTGGCATCTTCTTTTTCGGCTGGTCTCCCAAAATGACATATATGGGATATCCCATTCCCCAGGGAACAGGCGAATAATACTTATCCAGTCCAACTCACTTTTTTGCTCACTCAAAATTTAGTTAGGGAAGGACTTTTTTAAGATAAATGTTAGTGTTCCCACTCTTCACCTCTTACAAAAAGAGGGATATTGAATAAAATAGATCTACATGGATGAGGCTTGGAAAAACAGCAGCCCCTTTGTAAACTACATTTAAACATTTCAAATACTGATTTTTCCATTATCATCAAAGTGATCATTAAATCCACTATACTTAGGTATTCCTTCTTATGCCATTCCAATGGTCTGTATTTTCATTTTTTTTACACCACGTCTGTTAATTTTTTCTCATAACAGATAGTTTCATTTGCTAAGCGAGTCTGTTTGCTTTCTTCATATTTTCCTGTTAATTGATATGAACCTTCCATAAAATGGGAGATATATATCTGTTTTTGTAGTTTTCTGTTATGTTTTCTTTTTTAGCATATGAAATTAATTGCAAAAACTTGAATGTGCAGATCACAATAAAATGTGCGACCCCTGATGTACATGTGCTAAGAAGGATACAATAATTACTGAGATTTTTAAAGTAACCAGCCCACCTCAGAAAGATATTTTTTCTTCTTCACAGACAATGTGAATGATTCCACAATCTTAGAATAATTTTGAAACCGCACGTGCTGTGTTCAGTTCTTAAACCAGACACTGAAATCAATGGAAATTTTGTCTGAGGCACAGAGGACTGTTAATATTTCTCCAGCTTCTCTATCCCAACTTTGAATATTGTTTTGCAGATTATATGCTTCTTTAAAACCTGAATCATTAAGAAAATACATAAATTCAAAAGATTTATAGCCCATTGTGTTCACTGGAGAATGCTAACATGGTATAGAACAAATTTTACAGCTACTTTAAGAAACCTATAGTACATCAATCCACACCAAATACCTGTAAAAATAAATTTTTGTTACACACGTAAGAGAAAGGATTCCTTACTGCAATTAGACCCTGAGCATACATAGTAGCTCATTTCTTAAATTAAACTAATTCAGTTTCTACAACCTTCCACTCACAGCTAACATATCATCAGCGAGGAATATGGAGTGCTAAGCTATAAAATGCCAGGAGCTGAGGAAGGGGTTTGAAGGATACATGCAAAAAGGCCTCAGGATCATTAACTTCTCTCCTAAAGCTCAGGAATGAGTGCACTTTCTTTCTTTTCCACAGGATTTCAGATGTTGCTGTCTTAATTTTAACCCTACATTAATTTCTTTGGCTGTGGTACAGTTTCAGTGTATAAACCCAGGCTTCTAAAGAAAATATTGACACAGCCTTAGCTGAAGTGATGGAAAGAGCACTATTATCTTGCCTTGAACAGAGGGATGCTATTGCAGAGATAAAACTTGTAAAATTACAAATAGACCCCATGTCTTTAGTTGTGGAATTGGATCAATACTGAGAAAAAAATGAGAAAACGTCTTTGAAGCTTTTATTCAATGGCAACCCCAAGTCAATAAGGTTTTGAAACCTCGTTTTTCACTCTTTTACATAACATTTAGAACAAATTGGATCAAGGAGGTCTCCCTGAATTTTCATCCAAAGTAGACATCACTTGACATCTCTAAATTCTAAGACTTTTTTTCCCTTTATTAAAGCTTTATCACTCAGTGAGTGAACGGAATGAATTTCATGTGACCTAGTACAGTCAGGCATTAGAAATAACTATGAATTATGAAATAATTTTGTATGATCAAATTAAATATTAAGACAACTCCTCGTAAAATACTTTTGTTTGTTTCTAGAACAAAAGGACTTTACTCACAGGATGAAATGAGCTAAAAATCCTCATCCAATACTTACAATTCATTATAGTTTTAACCAATTTTTGTGCAATGGCAGAACAGGTATTTGGAGATTGCTTTTAAGTTTTAGAAAGAAATATCCTCCATATCCCTTTTCTGAATTACACTACCTTTGTTGTTTTATATTGAAATACTTTATATTTCCTTTGAAATCTCTCAAGTTACATGAATCTTAAAAACTATATAGCTCTACCTCAAAATAGGTTTGTGTGATCCATAAATATCATCTAACAAAATAATGTTTTTATAACTGTCAATTAATTTTTTTGCCAAAGTTAACACTTTAAATCCAAGTAAATTATTGTATCTACCCAGCCAAAAAAATGTCAAGCTCTCCATTAACTGGGGTATAAAACTGTCTGACTCTCCTTGCCGACAGGTTTGAAAGAATTTGCAGATAACTGAAGAGAAACTGATTTAGCAGATGGTTAGACGTGCATGGTGAAAAGCTATATATATGTATGGATATATAAAAATATATATTATTATTAATATTTTTCCCATTGGGAAGAACGGCTGACCTAGTTCCGCTTCTTCTTTAGAAAGTGTTCCTTTCCAGACTAAACACAGACTTTGGGTGGGGTTTTGGGGATTCCATGTATTATACAGTGCATATTTTCCCAGGAAAACACAATCTGGCAGTGACTCTGGCTAACCATGAAAGAGAGAGGCAGGCTTGTGGAGACATCTCTGTGTGGAGAGTATTAGGGGAGGAATCCTGCCATGGATTGGATGGAGAGCCTCTTGGTTCTCTCCCTAAACTCTGGGTTGTTTTCTAAGAAAACTGGACAACTTTGACATCTATGTAATCTCCCACACTTATTGCTCCTGTTATTATTTTCTCTGAATGTTAAATTATGCAAAGAATTTTACTGTGGCTACCTGCCTACTTACTGCCTGAGTAATGGGGGTAATTATGACAGGGGCAGTTCCCTTCTCTTTTCTCTGTAGCCATGGCAGTTCCCTTCAGCTTGCTTTCATAGGCCCACATACTAATAGAATTTGGAAAAAAAAATGATTGATTGCAGTCTGATCATTCTAGGTGTCGTCTGGTGTTTCCACATAGCTGAGAATGAACAGTTTATGAAGTGCCAATTGCAGCCTCCAGCTAAAGAAAGGCTCCCCAGGGCTTCAGGAGAGCTCTGGCTGCTACCAGACTTTATAATTATTTCCCACACTTTTCCCTATCCTCTCCTCCTTGTCCTTTCCCTTGTCTCTAACCCCTGCTGCCTAGGCAGGGTCACTGAACTTTAGTTTTATGTCAGTGGCATTTGGCTGTAGAAAGGATTAAAGGCTGAGAAGTGGTGAGTCCAGGCGACAGCGCAGGAGATGGAGAGGGAGGGAATGAGAGCAGGCATGACAGAAAAGCAGCAAAGCACAGGCCGGGCTTTAGGAGGACATCCCTCTTCCCAGTAGGTAGCAGCCAATGTGCAGGGCTGGATACCGACCTGCTGGGCATGGGAAAGGTTCTCAACAGAGAAACAGCCTCTGCAGAAATTGCTGGAAGATTTAGTCCTGCTCCTCTGTGCCTCATGTGGAGCATGATGTTGCAGCCCTTCCCATGCCAGCATTCCCATGAGAGCATTTCCCATGCCAGTAGGATTACAAAAGTGGAAGTTTGTCACTATAGGGAGAAGGTGAATGCAGATGGAGAAAGAGCAAAGAGCATGATAGAGAGAGATTATGTACAAATGAAAGGCTAAATTAGCACAGGTGTGGGTTTCTCCTCTGAGAGAGCCTTGAAGGCTAAGGGAGCACTTTTCTCCCGAATCCCTTGTGGCAGGGCAGCTACCTCAGCCTCCCCAGGCACTTGGCTTCCCAGGCAAATCTCTTCATCCTTGCAAAACAAATGCAGTTCCCCCCAGCCTCCGGTATGTGTGTGCCGGGAGTACACAGACGGGCTACTCACGTTAGCAGCCGTAAATAACTTGGGAGGCGCTTTTAAAAACCGCAGGTTAAAGGATGAGGGCTGCCATGACGCACACAGAGGTTGAGATCAGAGGAGCAGCTAAGAGGGGTCAGGAGAAACAATGAATCCCCTTGTTCTGAGTCATATTTATGAGTGCTCCATTGCACCTAAAGTTCATATTTATTGGCTAGGCCATGGGGTTTCCCTATTTGCTCATCTCTTAAAATAACACCCCTGGTTAAAATTTCCTATAAAACACAGAAATGCTACAGCAGGCAGAACTTGTCAACCCTGACAACTACATTATTTAAGTTTGTGGGTGGGGTACACCAAGCAAGAGTTGGTTTGTGTTTTGTACTGAATTATGAATTTTTTTCTATACAAAACATGACTGTAATGAAAGTAGAAAAGGAAAGATTTTGTAGCTCAGCGTTCCACTCAGAAATTTCCCAGTTATTGAGAGATGCTCCAAGAGGTGAATTTTGGTGTTTAGTTCCCACTCTTTTTGAGCAATTATTATGGTCCAATAGATCAAGAACCTGGCTTTATTAACCACTACTATACCACTATATACACATGTAGTATATGAGGCACATGCCGTCCCCTACCAAAATGTGGTTCTACTTTTTTCCCACTGTAATTCAAGGCAAACTGAGGCAAAAAATATTAATGAGTCAAAGCCTAGAAAACTAACCAGGACAGCTAGTGCTGGTTCATGATATGTATTTGTAGCTAATAACCGGTGACTTTGCAGAAGCAAAATGCCACATCATTTTCTTATTCAAGGAGAGTCAGGATTTGTACAACTGAAATTTCTGTAAGGTTTATCCTTATCTGACTTAACAATATTACTTATTCAGACTCCATGAGAACCTTAAAGTTTTTTCCAGCTTTGATGATTCTGTAATTATATCCCTTTGTTGACTGGGTCAATTAAATGGAATTGTTGTTGTTTTAATTCCTCAAGTATTTGACTGTAGTCAAATTAATGAAGTTAGATTCATATGATTTGGTAAAACTGTACCCCTATTCCAGAGTAATTATTGTAAATTAAAAGTAATTTGGCTAGGCATACCCATTTAAAACAAAAATTGAGGGGAAATACACATGGGGTATGCCCCTGTAAGATACTGCAAAATAAATTAAAAAATCCATTTTATTGGACATTTTGATTGTGAATGGCATAATTTTTGGACTTAGAGGTGTTAAATTCGGTTCTGAGAAAGAATAAAATTCTGGGAAAAAAACCTATTTCTGTTTTGTTCTAGGCCTTAGAAAAAGAAAGAGCAGGGACGCTGAATGAGCAGGGACTCCGAATTTGGAGCAGTGGGAAGATGGTATCTGATGGTATCTGGTGCCTAGAGCCATGAGATTCTGATGGCACAGTTTTCAAAACACTAGCTGAGAAATTGAGCGAGTGGGAGAGGAGAAGTGTGGATGATATCGCTGTAGGAGCAAATAAAGCCCAGTGTAAAATCCCATAACAGCTGTAGTCTTTGGCGTGATTTAGGATGGTGGAGATCCAGCAGGAACAGAGCTCTGGGAAGGTTGTTCCCAAGGTTAGCTCAGCTGGAATATTTGTCAAAAGCTACAAGTCATAACATGCCAGTGATCCCTCAGGTTAATTTGCTGCTCCTGAACAGGTTACCTTGCTGCCTCATACATGAAAATTAAATGTATGCAAAGGTTTTGGAGTGAGTCAGTCCCACCCCAGCTGAGTCGGAGAGTGAAATATCAGAGCAACCTAATAGGAAAATCCTGAAGAGCCTCAGATAGACAATGAAAACACTGTGCTTCTGTTTTCCAGTCCATAAAATGAGGATGGGCAAACACTCCTGAGTTCATTTTCTCTTCTGTGCATTGCCATTCTTTGAAGTTGCATCGGACTATTACAGCTTTTGTGTTTTACTCTGGCTGTGTGCTCTGTAAAATACTTTGCTTCTAAAAGCCTCACAACACCTTGCATTTCATCATGGTGATCTCAAATGTTATTTTAGAAAGGGCTAGAAAGGCTCTTCTATAAGGGCAACAAGTTTGCTGTTCTTAAAATACAGTTTACAAAATAATGAAAATGAGAAAGAGGCACTGGAATGTAGGCACCGAAACTGAGAGTTTTGTTCTGGTGTAATGAAGAGAGGAAGTGTGGCTAGCTTAGCTCTTGTTCTCAGAATATAGGTTTGTGTGTCTCTGAGTCATGTGTGCATGCAAATCAGTCTGTGTGCATGGCTTTGTGTATGTAATATAGAAAGCATGTAAATCTCTTCAGTTTTAGTCACTGGAATTTTTTCCTCCTTAAATCATATTATTCTTTCCCATCAATACTATGTGGCTTTAACAGCCCTGACCTTTCAAGCTGCCTGTTTGGACCAGTGTTTATCAGATGACCATTTGACCTCCTTGTTAATTGTACTTAATTACATCCTGTTGTAACATTTTGAAATAAGGAGGCGAGTTTATGGATCGGCTCCAAAGACCTGAGGACTAAAACGGCAGCAGAATTCAGTGGTATGAGGTGCTGAGCAATCTTGAAGTGAGGCTGATGAGAGCTGTGGCTTGTCCAGTCGATGGCAAAATTAGGTCCTTAGACCAGACCTTTTCCATTTAGGATTGTTGGTACTTCTGTGAATAAAATCACACTTTTTTTGTTTTTCCAAAGAGATCAAGAAAGGAGTGAGATATCAACAGTACTGCAAGGGCTGAAGTTCACATTTGATGATATAAAAGAGAGTAGCCTCTGTTTGCACAAATGATATCTCTGTAGTTTTCCAAAATTTCAGTTTTTAATGCTTCCATAGAATTGCCAGTTCCCACGAGGTTTTTGAGACTTAGATAATATTTGCTACGAGATTTTCTGTGCATTGATGATTTATGAGCACTTCTAAGGTATCATTAAAGATCAGCAATTATCCCCTGCAGCTGCAGAAAAACAAAAATGAAAACAAATCAACATCCAGAAAGAGCTGCAGTTCTTGAAAATGGTCAGTCTAAAGGCTCAGAAAGCAACTTCAAGCACTTCTTATTTTACAATGCTTTTCATATAGCTGATGGCTTTTGAAACACATAGCATTGACCATATCACTTCTCTTCTCTCTAGTGATAATATATATATTCGTGTGTGTGTGTTTGTGTGTGTGTCCTTTTCTGTTGTTGTTCCATAGCTTACTTTTCACAAATTTGTAGTAAACTTGATTTCCAAAAGTACAGTAAGGAAAAAGGGAATAAAAGCTATAAAATGACCTTTACCAGGTGAAAATCTAGTCCCAAAATTTTAAGGCAAGGCAAAAGAATACACCTTCAATTTTGTTTTATTATAGCAGTGATCAATAGACTTCTTTGCAGAATGAAGTGCCACAAAAAATTGTTTGTAGTGGTTAATTGCACATCATTGTGGCATTATTGAATGGTTTATCATCCAGCATGAGTCAAATTCTAGATAAAAAACATAAATTACTTAGGGCTGTGCTGTGAGCTCTTTGGCTGATGCAGTACTGCCCATGGTTGTCACGGTGAACTGAACACTACTGTGAAAGCTAAAACTTTGTACTGTCTTTCATGTAGCAAAGGGTAAACCTATAGTTCAACTAGACACAATTGCTTTTACATAGTTAAATGGTTTTTGTGTATTGATTTAAATTACAAGCCTATGTGATTAAAAATAAAACACAGAATTTGCTGGATGTCATAGTAAAATATTCAAAAGATCATAATTTTTAAATCCGCTTGGGTGCTAAGCAAGAGAAAATATACTTGGAAACATACAGGTAACTATGATGACATTCAGGAAGCACTGATTTACTTTTCAGAATTTTGAGAGTTAGCATAACATGACACTATACAGTATTGTATATCACAGTAATTTAAAATTACATAATTATTATTTCAGAAGAAACTATTTTCTTTAACTTTTTTGTTATCTCATATCCTATAGCTATCAACTATGGTTCTTCAAAAGGTAATTTTTTTCATCACTTCTTAAACTATTGAATTAATAATCATGTTTAATGAGGCCATATATAATAATGAGATCCCATTTACAAGGACAAACATTTTTAGATATATCAAATTTTTAATTTAAGTATATCTTAAATATCTTTATAATTTTATAAAACATATCTACATATATATTTTTCTATAGAAATATAGATATGTGTTAATACAAAATCCAGAGGCAATTGGTGTTGTGGAGTAAATTATAAAGACAGAGATCACAGAATACTCAGAGTTGGAAGGGTCTCACAAGAATGAAGTGCAGCTCTTGAGTGAAGGGCCCATATGGGATTGAACCCCCAGCCTTGGTCATGTTAGCACCATGCTCTGGCCAGCTGAGCCAATCTTGAGGCTGATTAGTTTGTGTTCACGCTGCAATTCATTGGGCCAGAATGAAGAGACCAGTGTCATTAGGATTGACAGCATGTTGCCACTGTTTTGATTGCTCAGCAGTTGTGCTCTGCTTCCTCCATATTTGTATGTACGCCTTATAAACGCAAAATACAAAAGATGTTCTATTAGGATGTGTGTGCACGTGGGAGACCTTGTCTAAAAGGCATCCATCACTCAACTGGAACCAGTACACAGGAACACTCACGAACTGAGATCCTGGCTCCATGGGCACAGCTGCCAAACTAGTTATGACCTGTTCATGCTGTACTTACATTACCATCTGCTGCTGCACAGTAATGAAGCTTCTTTTATTAACATATCACTATATCAGTAACATTATATCATTGTATCAGTAAGATTTACCACAACCTCCATTAAATCATGCTGCTTCTGCTTGTCTGCAGGTAGGGAGCTTGTTTTCATCAAAATGGGAATGAAAGCATGTATCCAAAAGACGAGGCTGGGTTGCTTCCAGATTGACAAATGTTTTTTTTTATTTTTTAAGCCTATCCCCAGAGATTAGAGCAGTTGTCACTTCCAAACTAGTGGAAACACAGGTTTAGCACAAGCGTGGGCAAAGATTGATCAGCTGCTACGAAATACATGTGAAATATTCTTAGTGGTGTGGTATTAAAAAGATTGCAGGTCAGGTTCCCACTCCCTGCTCATTCTTTCCTTCTGCCCAGAAAGACACACAAGTTTTGCTGGGGCACATCAGCTCAGCAGAGTACAAGCCCCAGGCGACCATCTTTGCTATTCCAGAGAAGTGTTACACCTACAGCACAATTGTAGATACCTCTACTATTGGCTTAGGTATTGTGTTTGCAAGTAACTGTGTGGGCAATATGAGAAAAGCAGTCCTAGGTGGAATAACACTGAAATGCAGAAATATTACAAGCATGTCCACAGTCCTGGGCAACCAGCTTTAGGTGGCTGTGCCTGAGCCAGGGGCAGATGATCTCCTCAAGTGCCCTCCAACCAGAGCCTCTCTGTGACTCTGTGACAGGGTAGCTACAAAGAAGGAGGACCTTACTCTTGTCTTGTACATTGACATCAATCACTGGGTCTTTTTCAGAGAGGAGTGATCATCTTGCATCAGACAATTGTTGGATGAACAGAAATGTGTGCTCAAAATGTCATACTTTCTACTTTGGAAATTAGTTTCTTGCTTGTTATGTAATTTTGAGCCTCTTGTGTCTCTCTCCCCAAGCCTCCAAAGAATCTACTGTGAGGAATCACGACCTACTGTCGTGTTACCTGGAATTAATCTGAGCTCGTCACATTGTTTGTGAAGATTGCTTTTCCTTTCCTTTGGCAGTGCAGGTGTAATGCTGGATGGCCAATCCAGAGGTATTTTATTCACTAACCATCAGTGAGTTTCTGCCCAGAAAAAGGGTCAAAAAGATAATTAGCTTTGGTAAATTTTAATCTTCTTTCAGGGAAAAAAACCCACAGTTTTTTTCCTTCTTTTTGAGAGGATTTATTCCATATAGGGGTGAAATTATCTCTATGGGCATAAACCATGGTCAGATTAGACTGACAGAGCTACAGAGGAGAGGGTACATTTTGTATCTGTATGAACAAGCTGTTAAAACCACAGCCAGATCCCAAAGTGGCTGTTAAAACCTGCCATCTGAAAGTGCCATTTCTCACCACCCCAGGCCAGTCTCCTATCTGCTCTTCCTCCTCATCTTCCTCCCGTTTTCTTCCAGCACAATGTCTGTGAGGTCCTGCCCCTGCAGTGCTTCTGGCCCCGTTGCTCTGTTTCTCAGCACCACCTCAGGCTCTCCTAGGTGGCTCCTTGGTGTTGGACAACAGCAAGAGTGTGCTGCAAAAACCAGCAAAACGAGGGCAAATACATTATAAAAGATGAAGCTTAGTTTCCTTACATTTTTAATTTTAGGGAGATGGCTCAGTGTAGTGATTAGCCCAGTAAACATTTTTGCAACCAAAGTATAAATCAGAGGACTTCTGATTTTATTTGAGCCAAGCTGACAGAATAACTAAGTGCATGGCCTGTCAGCAGCTATTTTTTGCAACTGCATTTAATATCCTGTCTATAATATAGTCTGGCAAAATTTTTTGATTACTTATATGTAAAGAAGCCTTCTTCTACTTTCTAAATGAGATGTTCTTGAGGGCTTCCTTCTTTATCCTTGTTACAGCTGGACTGTTTTTATGGAATGTTTGGTCAGTGTTAATGGTTATGGGTAATATTAAAATACTCAGATGTGAGCAGAGAGTAAGCAGAAAATATTGCCTATCCAGTCATATCCAGCTTAATGTTCAGACACAACTTCCATGGAAGCATTTCCAACAAATTCCACAGCAGAAAAGAGATGGAGTTTATGAGACAACATGGGTGAATGGTAAATGGTAGAGTGGCTTGCCACCTCTGGCTGGAAGTGAGCAGAGGGTTAACATGAGCAGAAACTAAGAGATGTGAGAAGATAGAGTGCACTTTAATGTTTAGCTTTTCCTCCCCTGCCAGTTGCCCTATGATGATATATGCCCTTTCACCCTCCTCAGAAGTTATGTTCCATCTGTATACTTTTACAGTGTCAAAACAGTTATAACTTACACCTATTTTCTGACCATTGGATCCCAGAGGTATAACTTTTGTTTCTATTCAGTTGCAGCTGAACCCAAGAGGGATCTTTTTTTCTGTCATTTGTTAACCTTGAGGTTGTGTTGATCTGACATCCTGACTTTCACACACAGTCAGAAACCTGGCAATAATTGTTAGTTTTCTTTGTGCTGATCTGTGATTATAGAAAAACAGAAATAAATGTGAGAAAAAATGGAAGTCTATTGACAGATGGTATCAAAATTTACTGGTTTTGCCAAAGGTGAGGCAGAATAGACATCTTTGAAAACAGCAGGCAAAATTAGCAGCCTGAAGTGGTGGTGGTGTAAGGATTAGCTAATTTATCTATGCGTTAGCTCAGAACTACGTAATAGAGGGATCTTTGTGGAGTTCTTTTTTTCCAAGTAAAGATTTATTTATCACTGATGAAACTGGAGGCAATCAGAAATCTAGTAGATTTAGATTAACACATGTATTTGTGATTGGAGTGCCTTTGTAATATGGTGTGTCTCAAAACAACAAAGAAACCACAGGGTCCTTATTTATTAGAGCTTAAATAGCACATATGTGCAGTTGTATCTTTTGCTGTGCTTTGTGGTACAGCTGAGCAACTGGAGTGGAAGGTTTGCATTTTGTCAGGTTGAAATATACACAGTGCATTATCCTGTCAAAACCATCAGAAAAAGGAGATTTTGAGGAATTGCGTTGCCAACTATCTTTTATGTTAGGATTGTGATAGTACCCAGCCTTGGACTCTCAAAGTTCTGTTCACTTCTAGAACTCAATCTCTTTTTCTGGTTACTTCTCCTCTTGTTTTGGCCGGGTTCAAGGCAGCATAAGAAAGGCAGGGTGTTGCTTTCCCACTTATTTTGTATCAACAACTGAAAGTCTTCCAGCATTTAATTATCATTGGACCAGCTGCAGTGCAGCACTTGTTTTGACTTGTTGAGCAAGTGCATTTGACTTGGAAGAGTAAATTGAATGAATAACACATGTTTAGCACTGAAATTTTTAACAAAACATTGGCTCTTGAATGAAGACCAGCAATTTCATTAAAACTTCTGCTTCACTCCATAATTTAATGTAAAGTAGCAAGAAGGTATCATGGGTAATCTCACAGCGTCCAGATCACCTGGGAGGTTGTGTGTGAGAAAGCTAAGCCCAGTTATGCCTCTTTGATGGAGGCGTTCCTTTAGGTATCTGCTTATAAAAGTTGCTGGCAGGCACTGTTACATGGTTTCTGGGAACTCTTTCCCTCTCATGGCGAATGCTGGAAGCTTTTAACTATTAACTGAGTTCTAATTCTGAAAAGAATTAATAGAAAAAAAAAAGAAACTTATCCTTGTACACATTCACTTACATATTAGCATGGGTGTATAACTTCCATTATTTACTTGGGTACTATCACTTACTAAAGTGAAACATTTATTTTTAATTTACATTTATTTATAAATGTAAAACATTGCATGCAAGTTTGAGGGGATTAGAAAGTAGAAATCACATCATTTGAAAGTCCACCTTAATATTTTAGTCTTTACACTGTTTGGAGTTTCTGAAATGTGTGTTTTGTTAATTGGCAAGGATCTATGAGATCTTATTAACTAAAATAATAAAATGAAGAAATGAACATTTTAATAATAGAACAGCACTCTCAAAAGATGTAACACTTGATTAAAATACATTCATACAGTCTAACTTTTTCTTTTTTTATAAATTATGGGATTTTGAAATGCATTTCTTTGTGGGTTAAAGAGAAAAAATCAATAAGTGAAATAATATTTGCTTTGAAAAAAGAAAAAAGGCAATCAGTTTTTGTTGGTTTGATTTTTTTATTGTGCTTTCTCTTTTCCTTCTTGCTTTATATTGCCATTGTTGAAGGTGTTTTCATTGACTTTATTTTGATTTTAATCACTATGCAATTTTACAGTTCAGTATGTCTGTTCAGTTATAGAAGGGATGTTCAACCACTAAAAATTTGGATTCAATAAGTATTGCATTTATTAAAACTGTCACTAACTGCACAGTATTTCATCAAACAATTTTCAGACTGCCTCTAATTTTGGTAAACAAAGTAGGAAAATATTGCTCATTGATGTCAGTACCTGACCTGAAAATAAAGGATTTAGTGAAATAACTAAATTTACAGCAGTGTATCTAGCTTCTGTACATGACTGATCAAACTTTATTCTTTGTGTTTTGAAAAGAAAGTTTCATGTGAAAGTAATTTACATTATTATTTCAAAACCACATCTGTAAATATATAATTACTTTAAATACAACCAATATAATAATAATAAATGCAGAGGAACTCAAATAAAACGTCCTGCAATAAATCAGTTTTTAAGAAACAGAACTGTTGCAATGAAAAAAAAATTCTCCAGACTTGCCCTTTCTAATTAAGCAAAATCCCCACTGATAAAGGAAACAGCTTTGCTCCAGTTGGAAGGGGATCTGAATGCAGATTAGGTTTCTGACAGTGACTTTCGTGTCTAAGATAGGATATGTGTGGAATGTAATTTGGGGACTCCTGTTTTCAACCTCTGCATACATTTGTCTTATAGAATCATTTATATGGAGAAAGGATCATTGACTCCAAGTATTAAACATTCACTGACAAGTCCACCACTTTGAGGGCTTCATTCTGCTCCCTGTACCTGTCTTCTGCCTCAGGGAGCTGACACCCAGAGAATAACTGGCGCAGCTCTATTAAAGGCTGAGGCAAAGAAGACATCAGGTACTGCAGCCTTTTCCTCACCCTTTGCCACTGTGTTTTTCCCCACATCCAATAGCATGGAGATTCTCCTTTGCACTCCATTTTTTGCTGATGTATTTACAATAACATTTTCATTGTGTTTTAAGGCAGTGCCCAGATTACATTATAGTTGGGTATTGGCCCTTCTAATTTTCTCTCAGCATAACCTCATGCATCCTTGGAGTCCTTCTGATTTCCTGCCCCTTCTTCCAAAGTGCATAAACTCCCTTTTTTTCCTGATTTCCAACCAAATCTCTTTGTTCAGGCAGGCTGCTCCTCTTCCCCATTGACTGTTTTTTTGGCACATGGGGACAGCCTGCTCCTGGTCTTTCAGGTCTCTCTCGTGAAAGATGTCCATCCTTCCTGGACTCCTTTGTCCTTCAGTCTGCCTCCCAAGGGACTGTGCCAACCAGCCTGCTAAACAGGCAAAAGTCTGCCCTCAGGAAGTCCAGAAGAGCAGTTCTGCTGACCCACTACCTTACTTCTTCAGAACTAAAAACTCCATTATTCTGTGTTTGCTGTGCCCAAGAGGCCTCCACCTACACATCACCCACCAGTGATTCTCTGTTCACTAGCAGCATGTCCACCTTCCCTAGCTGAATCCCTCACCAGCTGTGTGAGTGGGTTCTCTTCCACACATTCCAGGAACCTCCTAGGCTGTTTTCTCTCTGCTGTGTTGTATTTCCAGCAGACAACTGGTAAGTTGAAGTCCCCCATGAGAACAAGGGCTGGTGACTGGTAGACTTCTCCCATTGCTTGTAGAACATTTCATTTGCTTCTCCATCCTGGCTGGATGGTCTGTAACAGACTCCTACCAGGATAGCTGTGGTTTGCCTTCCCTCTGATTCTTATTTATAAGCACTCAACCCAGCTGTCACCATAATTAAGTTCTAGGCAATTAACACATTCCCTAGTATAGAGGGTTGCCTCACTGCCTCTCCTTCCTTACCTATCTCTTCTCAAGAATTTATAGCTATCTTTAGCAGCACTCCAGTTGTGCAAGCCATCCCACCCTGTTTCTGAGGTGACAACTACTTAATCCTAAATGAAAGACATGCAGTGGGGAAGTTTTGTAGTTAAAATACTCAGCAGAATGATTATGGTAATGTAAATAGTAAATGTCTAATGTCACATAATAAAAAGAAGTCAGGTGTGGGAACAAAAACCCATTTTATTCTGATTTTGGACCTCAACCCCTGCATTTCTTCTCAGGATGTCCCATTGCTGGGTTACTGGCATCCTGGCAGTGAGGACACAGTCACTGAAATCAGCTGATAAGGATTGAACTGTCCTTTGAGCAAGGACTATCCACTGGAGCTACAGTGGACCAAAGAGGAAATGTAAATAAACTCTTTTGTTCTGTTTACTGGCTGGTACAAGACAGCTGACCCTTAACAAACAGAATTGTCTCTCCACTGACCGTATCAGGCAGCCATCTCTGGTGTCCAAAGCAATGCTTTAAGGACAGGTGACTGTTTTTTTCAATTTCAACGTCTAACTCAAAATAGATTCCCTGAGTTCACATCAGGAAACTCACCATTCTAAAAAATAGATAAACCTAGTAAAGAAGTAGTGCTTAGAGAATTAGAATCATAGTCTGCTGCTTTTATTTTTAATCACTACTTTGAGAAGTTATTTTTCTTCATTCTTGGACTTTAAAAGTTCACCTGATTTAAAACCTTTTCTAGAAGACTTTAATCCTCATTCAAAGGCCAATGAATAGGATGAAATGGCTGCCACTTGCTTCAATATTGCCTAGATTGTACATATTTAGGACTTCCAGGGTGAAAAAATGAAAGGTATGCTTTCCCAGATAAAGTGATTTTCTAAAGCTGATATTCATTTTGTACAAGCCAAAAAAGTTACAAATATTAAAAATATAAAAATATATATTTTAGAATCTGTAATGTGGTCTCTCTTCAACTGAGAATGACATTCTTATGAATGTCCTTAACTTCTCTCAGAAGCACTTCATTGAAACATTTACACCTAGCATAGCCATTTTATTTTGGGTTTTTTAAACCCTGTATGCTTCTCTAGAATCTCTTTTCCCCTTTCTACATACCCTACAAAACAATTGTTGCCTTAATTTATGAAAGGTGAGTCACCCTAAACAGTCTCATCTGTGATACTGGAATTTGAATGAGAGAGAGAAGAGCAAGAGTGGGGTAAACAGCTATTTGATGTCTGTCTTTTCACAGTAGCACAATAGCTAATTCCTAGGGCCTCTGACCTTTCAGTGTCCTGTAACAGAGTACTTGCATTAATCTGTTGCTTATCTGTCACCTACCACATTTGATATTTCCAGTCTCTGCTTTCAATTATCAGTCATTAGAGGCAGCACTGAGTAATTTCAGGAGAAAATGCCTGGAACCTTTGACCTGTTTTGGTCAGATAACCACAAGTGTTCACTGTAGATAAACTATCATTTCATTATATTCAAGATGTAAATGAGTGTCGTTTGTAGTGCATCAGCTTACTGTAAACTTTATCACCTTGGAGTGATTAAAACTGACTGGTTTACTTAGTACTTCTACAAAGAATTTAGAGTCAAACAGTGAAATTCAGTGAGATTAGTGTAAATGACCCTTTCTAGCTACACAGGTATGTAAACCCTCAATTTTGCCTTGGAACATAGATTTAATAGTTAAAAAGTGACATTAATTTGATTAGGGAAGGTTCACTGTTTGTGAAGTGAGTTGGGATCCTGGGATGTTATATTGCAAAATCAGCTTATTGTAACATGTCCTTTCAGCGTGTCTTTGGTTTGTTACCCATTTGCCAAAGCAGCTTTCATTTTTCCCATGTGCCGCAGCCACACACCAACATCTTCAGGAAGAGTGAAGCACATATCAGTGTGGAGCTAATCACTAATGAAGGAGCACATCTAATAGTCCCTCAGGCACTATGACCTAAACTCATCACTAGCAGTTTTTATATTTTTTAAGCTCAGTCAACACAATCAGATATTTATAACTGAATTTCTAAAATACTGATTACTTGTTATATATCTATGTAAGTGCTTTCAGTGTTTTTCAGTTGTTATTTTTTTCCCCTCATAAAATAAATAGTTTTATTAATGAAAAACAATGCATGATATTTTATTTCAGTGTAAAAGAAGACCTCTTTTCCAAAATACCTTTTTAAAATTTGACTTTTTTTCTTCTTAGAGTTAGATTTAGTGTTAATACAGTGTAAATGTTTCATCAGTTTGCCACATGGGTGGAAAATATCATTCTTTCCCATCTTACACACAGGTGTTTGTGATATTCCCCTGAGCCATGACTTGTCTGATGTAACTGTAGTGCTGCATATATTAATTTCAGGTGGTATAAAAATGCCATTTTTAAAAGTCAATGCTAAGAATCCTGGCCAATGAGAGCAAAGGAAGATTTTTTTTCTTTCTTTTTTTTTGTAATCAGCATTGCCCCTAATATTCTATTATCTTTTACTTAGAAAAATTCTATTCCTCCAATGATTAAAAAATATTTACTGATTTTCTGTTCAACTGGTTTTTAGATGCTGTGATTTGTCTCACAGAAATGCATTTTGGCAGATGTACTGAGCAGGGCTGGAATGGCACGACAACTTTCTGAAAGGACCGAATACTTGAAAATTTTAATCTGTGTTTTTCAGGCTGCCAGTGTTGAAAAGCTCTTGCCTGTGAAATAAAAATATTTGAGAAATGGTGCTTCCCTGCACTTCATGCTATTTCAGCAGGACAAAGGACCTGACAGATACCCTACTGAGCATTCACAGTCTTGCCTGACAAGGCATTAGATGCAGAAGGGACCAAGATTTGTGTATTATTTTAAGTAATAAAATATTCATTATCATTAAATAGTATTTCACTTTTCTAACTTGTCTACCACTCTAACTATTGGTCATTATTGTAACATCACCATCACCTCTTTTTTTGCAGTCTGCTATATAATGCAAGATTTTAAGTTCTCTGCATTTGTATGCAATTTCTTTTTTTTTTTTTTTTTTTTGCTTTTTACATTGGCTGATATAAATTTGCAGATAGACATTCTGGGTTCACTGCAGAATGGGACCTCCTTGGACTCGGGGTGTTTTTGCAGTGATGTTCAGTGTTTCCTACAGCCCCTCACTTCTGCAGACTGTTGCTGCCCTGGAGTCCTGGCCTGCCTGTAAATCCTGTCTCAAACCAGAGAAATTTTGAACTTGTGTCCCTTTCAGATGACAGTGCTGCATCTTCCTTGGGTATATATGTGGAAACACAGATAAATACTATCTATGTGAGTTGTAACAATTAATTTGAGGCCCACCAGAAAGTGGCTGTCAGTATTCTTTCATCAGTTGAGTGATCCTGAGAGATCCCCACTGATACTGTGAGGGGTATTGTGGAGGCTTCTGTCCAAACTATAACATATAGGCAGACATCTACTGTTTCTAAACTAATGTTACTAATTAGAAAGTACTTGGCAGAGACTAGATGAAAGGAAGCTTCAAACCAAAATAAAAATCAATCTGTCCAGTAGTAGTGGCATTTAAGCCTTTTATTCAATGTTTGATTATTCAGTGTTTACTCATAGTGAGTAGTGCTTAGTTACCCATGCCGGTAAATACTTGTTGAAAAAATACTATCCAGAGACAGCAGAAAGGTTTGCACTATGCCAAGTCTGTGTTAGATATAGTTCTCATTTGAAGGTTATTGACATATCTGTTCCATGACAGTTTTGAAATGCTCATTATAACCTCAGAAACTTGGAGCAGACTCTTTGTACTAGAAAACCCCTCCCGGCTCAGTGCTTTTGCATATGCTAATCTCTGCCAAGCTCCTCTGAAATGAAAGGCTTTACATGGGTATTTAAAAAAAAAAGCAAACAACTCCCAAACCCTAAGTCAGATCTCTGTATGTATCTGACGGTTTAGAACCGGGCAGTGGAGCTGCTAAATAGACTGTATCCTGTTTCTCTTCAGTAGCAGCCCATCCATCTTCAGCTACAGAGCAGCCAGTTTACATGCTTCTGCTGCTTTTCTGCTTTACTTTTTCTGCACAGTGTTCGATGGGAAACCCATGTAAGCTAAATATGCACTTGAGCCAAGTAAACCTCACAGTTAGCAGACAATTTTCCTTTTGTCATTTGGGAGAAAGTTAATTTTCACTGAAGATAAAGTGTTCTTATAGCCTATATATTTTATTTTTTGTGGTTCTTAATGGCAATACAGACTTGTATGTAAAAAAAAAAAGCTAGTGAAAGCAAGGAGGGTTTGGATTTTTGAAAAGATGACAGGGAAGTGCACTGTAAAGAATGAGTTACATGACCACAGGTGACTTAACTAGTAACTACTGCTCTGAAAATAGTGTTAAATACTTTTTGTTCAATAGCTCCCACTTTAATATGTCCATAACTATACCCTTATATGTCAAGCCCAAAATTATTTTTTGACCTTTTAGTGGATTTCTATTTTGTAAGGCAACATATACATTATAATAATACAGATATGTATGTTTATCTATAAAATTATATAATTGTATGTGCATGCAAACACATACATATTATGTATGTAGAAAGAATTGTTTGGGAGCCATATATATATAAGCATGTAAGTATAAATATTGTAATAATTTACACATTATTTATACATGTAGCATTTAGTAATGCAAATGTGTGCTTTTTCAGAACAGACATTGTTCCTCCCTCAGATCTGAGGACTAAAATGCAGTAAAGGAGCTGGGGTTACAGAAGAGAGTGTTTAGGGAAGCTGAGTGCAGCCATAAATGTTTAGTTGGTTATATAAACCAAATCCCAACTCTGTATTTTAGACTTTGTCCACCATCAGTTAAACAAAGCATGTATGTCACCAGGCAGGTAGAACTTTCCAGGAGACAGAAATTCTGTCTTCCCACGGAGCACAGCTTATTCATAGGTCAATCATACGCTGTACTCTGTGGAAGTGGAAACCATGGATCATTTTCCTTTCCACATTCCTAAAATCTGAAGGATGAATCCCATAAGGCGATCATCATCCAGTACTATGGCCTGTAGTTTCCGTTGTCACATCAAAACATATATTCCATTGCAAAAGTTGCTCCTAACTGAGAATCAGAACTGCAGCAGACAATGGAAATAGACCCAAACCAGTTATAAATTAAAATCATCTGGTTTGTTCCTCTTAAAATTCTGTGGAAACCTCAATTAAGCAATCATGAGGCTTGCTTTTTATTTTAAATTATGGCAGTGTCAGAAGCAGTGGGAGCTGCACCTGCCCACCAAGAACAGGTTTGAGGGGACTTCTCAAGCCAGAATTGTACCTCCTATGCTGCTGGGGTGCCAGAACCACTTGGCCCCGACGCACAGCTCCTTCTTCTGACCACTGGAAAGATGACGTGCATGTCATTAGAGTACAACTTGTGTTAATTTATATGACTTAACTGGTTCTTAACTATACAGTTGTTGCAGTGCACTTTAGTACCACTTTTATTATGTTAAACAGAAATAAGCTGCATTCCTCTCATCAGCCTGGTTATTAGAGGCAATTAGTGTTTTTCAAAGTCATCTATAGTTCTGACATTGCTATTGCTGTGCTTATGGCTACACTGAAGTCCTAAGTCCTTTCACAGCTTTTAGTTTGTCCATATTTCTAGTTGCTTTACAACATGCCCCCTTTCAGCTTTTTTTGATATTCTTTCCACTCCAGCTTCTGGAATTTATATAAAAGCCATGGAGGTTTTTTTTCCTTTTGAACTGAAGATACTGGGCTGGTGGAATTTCCTTTAACTGGAAGTATGTCTGGGCTTGTGGTTTTATTATTTGCACAGTTTTATATTGTCATGTTTGTTAACCCCCGAGCAGAGGGAATGCTCCATTCATCGTGGGAAGTGGGCATTTGTTTCACGTCTTTAATTTACATTCAATTCTTTTTCTGACAGTTGAAAGGGACAAGGACTTCTCCCACCACCGAAGGCACTACAAGGAATTCCGCTTTGACCTGACTCAGATCCCGCACGGAGAGGCAGTGACAGCCGCCGAGTTCCGGATATACAAAGATCGGAGCAACAGCCGCTTTGAGAATGAAACCATTCAGATCAGCATATATCAGATCATCAAGGAGTATCCCAACAGGTATCCCAATCCTGGCGTGGACTCATCACATGCTGAATTCCATCCCCTTTGCCTGTCTTAAGCAGGGAAATATTTGATCATAAGAGCACACCTGACAAGGCATTGTTGCTACCGCTGTGGCTTGTGCAGTGTTAATTCTTAGGCAACAAAAGCAAGCCCTGGATAAGACTAAAACTTACCTTAAATGTAATTTATTCCAGGCTTATGTCCAAGTTCACCAAATAATCTGCCCATGCACAAAGCAGGTGAGGGTTCATGTTCTCAGTGAGCAAATGGTGGAGTCCCGTGCACAGTCCAAGTGTCTGGGTTTGGGAAATGCACCATTTGCTGACACTAAGGTACTGCAAGCCAAGATTCACTTAGCTCCTTAGAGGCAGAAACACTGTCTAACTTTGATTACTTTTGAAGAAGTAATCACTTTTTTGCTTGTGTTTGACAATTCTGCAGAAGGTAATTAAAAGATAAACTCCTGCATTATCTTTAAGATGATGTGCATACTTAACACATGCTGCTCACCATAACTGAACACTAAAACAAATCATAGAATCATCTAGGTTGGAAAAAATCTTTGAGATCGAGTCCAATCATAAACCTAACGCTGCCAAATCCACCAATAAACCATGTCCTAAGTGCCACACATGATGTTGTATGAGCAAATCCCTGAATGGAGTTTGCAGAGCTCTGTGTATGACATATTTCCAAGACTCTACAAGAACTCAGTAAATTAGCAGATTTCACCAGGCAAAGTAGCTAAGGACCTGAAAATTATGATTGAAAACTAGTATCAATTCCAAGATGCTTCTGAAAAAGCTACATAGACTCAAAATATAGGGATTTAAATTAAATTGGTTCACGTCTTTTCTCAGAAAATGTGTGGGGGAAAAGTTCTATTTTAAGATAAGCAAAAACTCTTCTTCATCTTGGAACTGATTTCTATCCCAGGGAGGTTTGGCAAAACCAAAGAAAATGTCAGCTTAAACTTGCAGAGTATTTGGGAGGAAACAAAAGCCTCATCACAAGCTAGCTTGAAGACTGAGCCAGAATTCAAATCTCCTTTCTACCCACAGAATCTTGACCTTGTACCCTCCAGGTCAGATCTCTGAACTCCAAGTTATAAAATATTTATGGCTATAAACAGGGATTCATTTTATACCAATGGAATCAACAGGAGGGAAAGCACTCATCCTTACAGAATACCTTTCACTTTCTTAGTAAATTTGGGGATGAAGAAAAGAGTATTGGGTTTGTTTTTTTTTTTTTACCTCTATCTTCAGCTTCCCAAATTCTTTTGACATAGGTTCTAAAAGAAACTTATTGGAGGAAGGAATGAAGAAGGGAGGAACAAACCATATCTTTTTCAAGAGCACAGGTCAAGGCTAAGGTGATGAAAGCTTTACACCTGAGAACTCAGATTGTTTTGTGAACTAATGGGAAAAACTATTTGTTCTAATACTTTTGATGTTTTCTTTTTAAGTTCTTGAATATTTTCAGTTGGTGGTTTGTATTCTATTTTATAGAAAGCAAAACTGTTTACCACTCAGATGAATATCACAGTTATTACCTGACTTGTGCAAATGGCAACTGCCTCTGTGAAGGCATTAAACAATGCTTTTGATTTCTTTCAATGCATAAACAGAAATTTATAAATGCTTTATACTTGCATCTACAATTATAAAAGCCCCATATCCTCTAATGGAAGCATGCTGCTGAAAGGAGGAACAGACAATGACACACCATGCATTTGATTTCACCAGTGTAACTACAGAAGCTTCAGATGTAGAATAAGTGTTTCTCTCCTAGTGTTGATTTTTACAGTTTCTGCTAATATGGAGGGATATTATAGGCAACTGCCTCAGTGGAACAGGACAGGAGAAGACCACAAGCTCTTCACTGTTCAAATTAAAAACAAGAAAATTTTTTCACAAGCCCATTGCTGTCTCCAGGCAGAAGAAACCCCAAGACGAGCTCCCAGGAATTTTTATTTTTCCAACAAAACCACACCTTTTGTTTTGGGGCCAGACTTCACTTGCGATTTTCTTGACTTTATCACCTCAGGTTTATTTGACATATGTACATTAGGTTTCAGGTACAAAATTTTTAGAAGCTGTAACTACAGAATGGGAGAGGGAGAGAACTTTGAAGATGGAGAGGCACTGGAACATGTAGCCCACATAAGTTGTGAATGCCACATTCCTGGAAGCTTTCAAGGCTGGCCTGAATGGGGCTTTGAGCCACAGGTCCTAGTGTAAGGTGCCCCTGCCCATGGCATGGGGCTGAGACCTGATCATCTTTGAGAACCTTTCCAACCCAAACCTCTCTCTGATTCTGTGATTCTGTAATATCCCACAGAATATTACATCCCTCACTAGTGACATTCCACAGCAAAACTGCTCCTGCACGCTTTGCTTTGAGCAGGACACACAAGTGTCTGACAGGACTCTGCAATCCCAAACACAGGCCTGCTGTGCTTTCAGGCAGGGGGTGCCCAGGGCTCAGGGTTTCCAAGTTGCATACTAAGGATTGTGCTGTAGGCTCAGGCATTCTTCTGTCTCTATGACAGCCTGGATACTGAAGTGTGTGTGTTTAATTCCCTTGGAGTTTGCTGAAGTTCCCGTCTTTGGGATTAAAGTTTTTTATTTGGTCTAAGGAAATGTACAGCATGGCGCATAGCAGGCTGACTTCCTATGGAGCCCCGCCATCGACTCCTACCCAAGTCTTTTCTCAAGACAAAAGTAAATATTGTCCAATTCATGCCAAATCTTGGTTCATGATTTGGTGGCAGCTAGCCACTAATTCAAGTAAACTCTGAGGGCTGTTTTCACATTAGGGAATGCTCAAGTGGCAATAAGATACAAAAGCCAGTTTCCAGAATGAGGATGGAGGCAAAACAGCATTATTGGGATGGCCTATTACACTGTAGTGATTATTTGATCTGATCAAGGACTGTTCTAGCTTTCAAGGAACATGTAGCTGGTTTGTTCCACCTTTTCTTCCTTAAGGGTCCCAGGAGATTTGGAGCTTCTTAGACCTTCTGCCTTCAGCCTCTTTGCTGAAATTTTTGACTGTGATAGCATTTCTCCTTTATAAAACTGATCATTGGGGACCAGACTGAAATCACTGCCCTAAAGAGCCTCTGTAAAGGTACAGCCAATCAGCTGCACTCTGCATTTTGGGCTATTTACGACATAATGCCTTGGGTTTTAATTACGTGTTGTGGGCTATATTTTAAATAGAAATACATTTTAAAATTCAGCCAAAATTTGCAGCTGTTTTTCATTTTAAGTGTGATTGCACAGAATAAAGGAGAATTTTAAAATTAAAAATGTCACAAAATATGATGGGAAGTTTGAATGAATGACATGAACTAAGGGGGAACCCTGATCCTAGAGTTCCTGCTGCCTTCTCAGGGGTCAGGTTTTTACCCTGTATCTGTATCAATTGTGGAAGAAGTTGTTATTTTCCCTGAATTTTTCCCCTGAGTTTTACAGTTTTACAGTTTTGAATTTCTGTAGTAATATGCTGTTGTTATGTGGGCTAAATTACTAGTATTGGTCCAGATACATTTTCTCCATTCTTCTATGTGTTCTCAAGAGCACATAGAAGTGCATAGTTCTGGTTTTCTCTAAGTAACCCCAACTCATTTTCGTTTCATTTGCTGAGGTAATGAGTAAGAGCAATCTGTCTCTTTAAAGTGTATAACCTTAGCCAGGTCACTGTACTTGCAGGGAGACAGACAAGTAATTGAAATATCAATATCAAAGACACTTTAGTTTGAGTTTTTGCTGCAGTACGAAGTAATAAAGTCACATTGGGGAAAAATTTGTCCCTCGTAGGCATTTCTGGGCTGGACCATTCATAGTGCCTTATTCTGATTTGGCATGGGAAACATCATGATTTTGTGAACCTTTAGTACCAGTCCTGGATTTGGAATGGAAAGACTCTATATGAGAAAACAATTATGTATTCTAGGAGTAGAAAAGACAAGTGGGGAAATATATCACTGTGGTATTGTGGTATTTTATATTCCAAACACTTTTACAGTTTTCTATTAAATCTACTGAGTGATGCAAAAGTATTTCTAAATAAAAATCTCAAAGTCGGAACTTTTCAAGTTTAAAATTCTGATAAAACTGCATATTAGAGAAAAAAGTTGGCATTTAAGACTCCAGAGAGTACTATTTATGAGCTTGTGGTATGTTGTTAATTTGTTCAGTGCTAGCATAGCAGGTCAGGCTCTTTTGAGTTGTAAGATTTTCTTCATGTTAACTCCAGAGGGGGAATGTAGGTTTTCTCCTTGTGTGGTCATTAGCACAGTTCTACTAGAATGGAAGTGATAAGAGCCCATCAAAAGATTATCCTTTAACAGAAGAAAAAAAAAGGCAACTTGGAAAAAAAAAAAAAACCCTTTCAATTCCTTTTTTATTTTTAAATTACCTTCCTTTATAATTTCTGAACTCTTTAACCTGATTTTGCAGATATATCTCACATATAAGTAAACATATGCTTGTCATAGTTCACTCAGTCTTATTTTCTTCATTATTTAGCAATCACAGTTTCAAAAGTTGCACTTAATGCTTTTTTTAGTATCAGACATTCTAGGTGCATTTACTGTGTTTAGATCAGACAGGAACTTTCTAAGGTGTCATTGTGATCAAGCATGTAAGAATAGAGTGACAAGACACTAGCAATTTTAAATCCACTTTTTCACACAAAGCCTGTTCTGGCTGATTGTCTTTCCTCTTTAAGTGTGAATTAATTTTGTCTGTAAGGCAACAGTACAATTTCCAGATCTGTGTGAGCCAACTCTGCCTTTAGCTGACTTGTACAGTAAAAAATTAGAATGAAACATTTTTTCTTGTATCTTACTGTTTTGACTACTGTTTATGGCATTAAAAATAGGTTTCTATAACTATAGATTTAGGTTTAAAAGGTTAAATGGTGAAAACAGTTTTTAATAATGCATGCTGCTTTGTAGAAGCGTGTAAAATGAAACTGATGAGAGTTAAATATCTTGGGTTTAGTCTGGTCATTGTAGTAAATTATTTGTAATACAGATGATGATCTGGAACCAATTGTGTCATGAGATATGTGGAAACAGAACAAGTAAATGACCCATGCTAAAAATTTAGTAACACAATTATACTAACTCCCCTGAGCAGCCCTTCTGAATTACTGGAAGTTTTCATGGGAACACATTTGAAAATATACCAGGGAACTGAGGATTAACATGTAATAATTATATTATTGAATAGATATGTAATTTCTGCTTTGATATAGAGACTTATTTTCTAGACATCTGCAGTAATAGGAAACGGTCTGAACTGCCATCTATTCCCGTTTTGTCATAGGATACAGCTGCCATCACATATTATTAACAGCAGATCTTTTTAGCAACGCTATACCTCTGAGTTTTAATTGAAATTGGGAAGTGATTTTGTCATTTTATGCTGGAAAGTTTATAAAAGTGAATCTTCCTGATGCATTCTAATGTTGAGAGATGAATTTTTTTATACACGTCCTCAATGATGTTTTTCATGTAGTTGTATCAGGAAGTTGTATTTTTCAGATTTTCCAGAGCTATCACTTTTTCATGCTGAAGCTCATTTGAGAAAGGCCTCTTAGGGGAAATACATGTATTATATTTACCAACTACCTGTCAGCTACAGCACATGCTGTACTATGTCATAATGAGGATATATCAAAGGATTATTAATTTGGACTCCAAGAAGTTATTGTCAGCAAGAAAATTACGAACCAAGTTAATAATATTTGAATGCCTTAAATCCCGATTTTCTTTAATTTAGGGATGCAGACTTGTTCCTGTTAGACACAAGGAAGGCTCAAGCTTCCGATGTGGGCTGGTTTGTCTTCGACATCACAGTGACCAGCAATCACTGGGTGATTAACCCACAGAACAACCTGGGCTTGCAGCTCTGCGCTGAAACTGGGGACGGTAAGATCCAAACTACAGATCCCAAGGCCTTGTGTGCTCTTGTCAAACCTTGCTAGGACCTTTTTCTGGACGCGTGTTTTTTAACTTGACTGGGTGACAATTCACTGAGAGTTTGTAAGCAAATAACACTAATCTTGTCCTGCTGTTGATGTGGTCTGCACATTTTCTATTATTTTCAATTCTTTAGAATATTGCAATTATAAAACTAACTGAATTAAGTGAAATTGGGTTCAGGATAAGGGCTCCTACATACAAAATTAAGATCCATTTTAATGTTCTATTACTGATGATTAAATTCAGGAAAGTCAGATTTGCAGAACTTCTTCTGCAAACTTCTGCAGAATTCTTATTGGGCTGAAGCATAGAAAAAGTTATAAAATAAACCTCAGAGTCATTCAAAAGATATAGCATCTGTTGATACTGATGTTGAAGCAAGTTTAACAATAGGGTAATTTGGGAACTGGTTTTCTTAAATTTGAAAAAGAAAAAAAGATTTTTTTAAACCTTGAAATGATTTAAAAATTTGAAATCTTGAAAATTTTAGTTAGCTGAAAATTAGAAAAGACCACTATCAAAACTGAAGTTTTGAGCTGTGGGGGTTTTAGTACAAATTTACTGGGCTACTGCATTATTCAGTTATGCTCTTCATTAAATTTGAAAATGCATCTCAGTGCAAAACAATATTTTTAGAAGAAATGTTCTTTACTTAGTCTTCTTTAGAAACTAATAAAAAGAGACTTATATACTGTTTTTTCTGTGATGGTTCACTTAATCCATACCACTTTACAAGCAAACTCAGATTTAACTCTTTTTGTCAAAAAGCTTTTTATGTCAGAGGTCAAGGGATCTATGATGCCAGTTAATCTAAACCTTAGCTGACATAATGTTAATGAGTAGCAGAAGAAACCCTGGTGAAAGGATTAATATTTTTTTTTCCTTCTTTGTTCTGGCTACATTTTCTCATTGGTTTTGATCTAAATTCTCCCTCAGGCTCAGCTGGGCTGTGAACAAAGCATCTCATACTTTTTCAGCAAGTGCCCTGGCTGCTGGAGAGCTATGCAGAAACTGTCCTTTGGGCACGATGCTTCAGAAGAGAGCTGGCAGGCTTGCACCAAAGCTCATGGCCGTTCCATCTGGCGTTACCTTGTGGTCAGAGCACAGCCAGTGGGCACCAGTGCAGAGCAGAGCACGCTGCTGCCCTCGCCCAGCCTCCGAGGCACCGCTCCTGAGCCTGGCCTGCGTGGGGAGCACATCTCTTAGGCAGCCTGGTTTAGTGAGGCCATTTTAAAGCTCTTACAATTCTGGGGAGGCGACACCTCCGTCAGGAATCCAAATTAGGTGGGCTGGCTTCTGGCCAGCTTTCCTGCTCCAGAATAAACTCCATCCTTGACTTTTTTTTTTTTTTTCCAGGAGATTTGAACACAGAAATTGTTGAAAATTAAATATCCATGAAAGGCATTCATTAAGAAACCCTGCAACCAGCAATTTTTTGGTTCTAGCCTCAAAATTACATCCGTTTGGTAAACTACAGGAAAGTTTGTATGGGTAAAAGGAAACCTTTAGGTTAATACACTGAAGAAATTGTAAAAGAATAGCTCATGTAAATATTTCCCCTGTCCTACTCCCAAGATCGGAAAGGTGATAGATAATTTTCTATTTTAAATTCCAAAGCCACAAACAGCTTTACCTTTTGCACCTTACTTATTTGACTTATGAAGGAATTTGCCTTTTCCCTCTCTTTCTATTCCCTTTTTCACTTTATTTGTACAAGGAGTCAACTTCTAGGGACTGAAGTTTTCAAAACTATAGAACAGACCTACGCTACACTACTTCAGCTTAGCACAAGCAAAATCATCCTTTCATGCTCTTACAATTTTGCTCTTAAGGCTTTGATTATTTTTATTGGGTTGCTGTTACTTCTGGAAGCTATTAGAAACACCAGCAGTTGAATGACACGTTTGTGTACAGATGGAACATGAATTTTTATACGACTCAGTGTGTAGCGGACTCGGTTCGTAACCCAGAGAACCCCACCCACCTTTCCTCCAACCAGTTCTCTGAGAGAGCTCAGGGACTGGCTCACATCAGCAGAAAAACCTTCCCTTGGCTCGAGTGAACTTCGGGCTGTGCAGGTCTGAAGCACATTTCTTCATGCCTCCAGCTGTCAGCCGAGCTTACAGGAGGCATAGTACTTCTGTCCCCATAAATGGAGAGATATTTATGATAAAACCTGATCCATTAACCTTTCTGTTGCAACAGATCATTAAACTAAATGGGATCCTGGTAAGTAAGAAGATCCCTGATCGAGTTATTCTGGTGCTACACTGGGGTCCTGGATAATCAAGTCTGTAAAAACATACTAATTTTTAGATTTATTCATGCAGCCAATATGGGGAACCAATGGTTGCTGAGACTCCAGGGTGCTATTATATTGTTATCACTACCATTAAAAGTAATCTTTCTTACAATCATCTATCAGAGCAATTACTTGTGTATATTTCTTTGCATCCCTGAAGATGGTGCACAAATAATAACAATAATGTCTACATAAGGAATAAAAAGAAGTTTGTAACTAATACAACAGTGTGAAAAGAAAATCTTTGGAAAAATGTCTGGTTGTTGTAATTCATATTTTTCCCCCTTTGAAAATCCTGAAAAAAGTACAAAAAGCCACATGACACTGGAATGTGTTTTATTTTTTCTTTAGGACAGTATTTGGTATCATACGTCTCATTTTAGCATGAAATGTAGACTTTTTCTCTTAATGGGACATTTTATTTTGAACAGTAAGAATAAAGGTTTGCATGACACATATGGAAGCTGTCAACATATAATGCACTCTTTCCCTGGGGCTGTGGCAAATTAAGGATCAGGTTTTTTTGATTCTCTTTTTTAACGTATCCTCAACATTCTGCAGCATCCCCTTTTGGCTGATTCCCTGCTTTTGACACCAAAACTCTCTGTCATGATTCAAATAAGAGGTGATCTTTTTCACGCTGATGGATGCACTGATGTTGGATGAATTGCAACATAAAATCAATACAGATGCACAAATAATTTCAAAAGCTCCACGCAACCTCTTCCTGTGTATATATCACGTCTCCTAAGACTTAAAAGTTGTTCTAGTGGATCAGCACCTTTGTATTAACATTTAGCCTTTTTATAAGTGGACGTTAGCAGTGATCTCAACATCACTATTGCTGAAGTAGTATAAGCAGCTACAAAAGTAATCCTTTTTCTATTTATGTCATTGCTGAGGAGAACCTAGAGTTGTTTACAGAGTATGGGAGAGGGAGATAATGTGCAATGTGATTGGTGGTGATCCACAAAATGAAATGGATTCCAAATACACAGCTCTCAACACAACATCCTGAGTAGCCCCACAGTCATATAGTTCTGTGCCTTTTATTAGATTACTGCAGCTCTCACTTATTTTTCATCTACCAGCACACCAGAAGGGAAGAAACTGCTGTATACTTTAAAAAAACAAAGATTAAGATTTCTGTTACCACATAGTCCAATAGAAGTCTTTGGGCTTTCTTGCTTTTTGAGGTGGGCAGGCAGCAGGAACCCTCAGCTCCCTGACTCTGACTCTCCAAGTACTTTCAAGCATTTTTTTTTCCCCAGAGCAAAAGCAAACTTGAAAAAAATAGGTTACTCAATCCAAGTGAAGCCTGTGGAAGGCTGATTCCCCCTTCAGCATGAATTTGGGTATGCTCTGATATGTGTCCCCTGGAAGGGGGTTTGGTTCTTAACCCCACATGCTGCATGAAGGATTGGCGAAGTTCTTCTCCAGAGATGCTGGGGAAGAAACCAAAAAACATAGTCTCTGTTTTCTACCCTCTCTTCCTCTTAGCCTAGATCTTCCAAGGTCCCTTTCTTGAACTAAGCGTTCAGAAAGGCAGCTTTCAGTGTGGCATGGAGTAGCTGGTTTGCTCTCAACAACCTGCGGCAGCACTCTGGCCTCTTCATGTACTTGGCTGTATATTTGATGTTGTTTTGGCCTCATCATTACCACACTAAATGTCATGAATTTATCCCACAGCTGCCCCTAGACCACCTTGGCCATGGTAGCTATCAAGTACGCTGGAGGATGCTGCTGGGTTGTTACTTTTAAACCTCTTGATGGATCTGGTATTTACAAGGCAAAGTATGAGGAGCAATGTCTCCTCCATTACTGTCCTTAAAGTGGGGAAACTTAGGAAATATGTATTTATATTGATATATATATATATATATATGGGCTTTGGCAGGCAACAGCTCTGACTGAATTCTGGGCCATCTGGAAGCCATATAGCCATGTTAGCACAGCACTGAACTCGAGCTAATACATCCTGCCCCTCAGCAGGTTTTATTAGCTTGGGCTCAAGCACCACCTAAGTACAGCTACATTCATTTCTGGTTCAGAGCTGACTTTGGCCAAAATTGTACTGGTTTTAAGTTAAATGTGCTCGGCAATACTGTAGTGTGAAACAAGCTGGAGGGATGAGTCTCAGTCCCCAAAACAGGGTGATCCCATGGCAGCTGTCCCCATGAGAAGGGTCCCAGTGCTGCAGTGCTGCCTTGAGGTTCTGTTGACTGTGGTGGAGCTGGCACAGGATGTAAATGCACCAGGAGCACACTCCCACCCTGAGCAGAGCGGATGATCCAGTTCCAGCAGTCTTTAGTTGGCTCAGATAGGTGGAACCACAGCTTCCAGCTGGGTACAAACACTGCGTCAGCTTGTAGCACCCTTTGTTAGTAAGGGCACACTCCCTTTAAGAAGAAGGGCCGAGGAGGGCAGTGAAATAGGCTCCCACCCCTTCTCCTACCACCACTGGTGCACACTGTACAGCTGTGCAAATCACCCCACACCCTGCTCCCCAGACAGATGAAGGATACAGCTGCTTCTCAACACCATTAGTTTAGAGATAATGGCATTTGTGTTCCATTCCATTCAGAAGGCTTTTATCCATTTTATTCTTTGGTGGATGACCAATTAATCTAATCTCTCCTTGTTTTATTGTCTTCCTGAACACATTTTTTAATGGTGCAGAAAAGCCCCAGGACTCCCACAAGCCACTCACAGTTTAAGTGCATTAACTTGGAAGGATAAATCAAGTACTTACAGAGCATTTTTGTGTATAATTACAACTGATTTTCTTTGTGTAAGCATATGTGGTACTGCCACATTATACAGCATTTCAGAGTTCCTTATGTGTTCCCAAGTGCTTTCTTCAAGAGCTTTATGAATACCAAAATTAACACAAAAAGATACCCAAAATTCCTTTAAATTAACTGAGTAAAAACAACTAAATGTAAGATTTGACAAACAAAAGATGAATCCAGTCTTGACTAAAGCTGTGAAGCCTAGGAAAGGCAGAGCAGAGCATCCAAGACCACCCATTTGTCAGAATTCCTTAAAGCCTCCAGGGAAAAAGAGTTAATAAAACACACAAAGCATGTGTCAAAAGCATATTTTATGTTTTTATAGATAAATGTGTCCACCAAAGGAAAAGTTTGAGCAACAGTTTATGCAGATAATACAATAGAGACTGTAAAAAAATACTTTAGAGTTGGAGTGTTGAGGATGTGTTATATATAGACCGTCACATTGGTGTTATTAGCTTTTCTCTTGTCTTTTTTTACAATAAGCTTAGGTAGCCAAGCTCCAGCTCAATTCTTTTGTTTCAAGTCTCACTGCTCTCGAGAGTGCTGTTAGGGCATGAGAAACCATGAAAGTTTCTCTCTAATTTTGAAAACTACTGCGTCAGCTTTCATAGGCAGAGCATATGGGCAGTTTTTTTCTCAAATATGAAATGTTATTGGACCTTGGATGCTCAGGATCTTTCTTCAAAAGGCCTTTCCTCATTTCAGATGTCACTGCCCAAAAGAAGGAAATCCTAGGTGTGGCATTGGAACTTTAATTTTTTTTTCAGCAAACCACACTGAAATGAATTCTCAGAATTACTAAATTTTTTATTTCTAAGTACAAATACATAAAATTACTACCAAAATAACTACTGTGACCTAGCAGTAGTGGTTAATCTAAAAAAATGTCGTTTGTGACTTCTTGAACACTTTTGAAAGTAAATAAGTTCTTGTTTTTCATAACAAAATGAGTGGTTTGGTGCAGGCTGATGACTCAGGACAAAATAATGGATTTTGGAATTACTCATTGTGCTGTGCTGCCAGTGTAAATCTGGCTAGGATGCATAATGACTGAAGGCTCTTGCAAAATAAGTGTCTGATCAATATTTTACTTAAAATATATACTGTCTGAGGAGATAAAGCCAAGGCACAGATCTTACTGTCATGAGCATCCACACTGGCAGTCTCGGAAAAAGTCAGCTTTGTGAATGTTATGAAAAGCAAGGATATGTCTCCAGGTCAAGACTGCAAGACAGATTATTATTGAAAGCTTGAAGGCCTCTTGCATTTCCATTTGGAGCAGCTGGAGGGGAAATGAACTTTTAAGATGGAACTTGATCAGTTCATGCAAAGGATTGCATGATATGACTGCATGTGACAGAACTGAAGCAGACAGAGTGACACAGCAAATAGCTCTGCTGTTATCAACCAGAGTGCAATTCCTGTTTTGTGGGTGAAAAAATAAAAAACACAAAATTGTCAGGATTGTTGAGATAGGACCTTTTTGTAAGCTGAACTTCACAGTTATTTTTGCAGCAGTGATTCCTTTATTATTAGGGGAGAGAATGTGAAAAGGTAAATAATATTCATTCAGTTCAGTCAGTCAAACCCAAACTTCCATGCAAGCTTTTATGCAAACTGCTAAGGGCACTTTACTATCAAATAGTATAAAAGCCTAAAAGAAGTTTAAAAGCCAAGTCAAACAAATGCATCTTGCCAAAGACTCAGAATCCTATGAATAAGGAGTAAGTAGTTCAGCAAATTTGAAACATAATGCTTTAAATAAGTCTTAGTCTCCAAATATGCCTGCCAGTGTGTAGAGAAGATAATTAATTGTCAGAGCAGTATTGAGAAGTGCATGCTAGAATGTGAAGAATACAAGGGGTCTCAACTATCACTGCACAGAGTAAATCAATCTATTGTGGTTTTGGGGTTTTTCCTAGATGCAGGGGGGCAATTGCAGTGGCCAAGTTCAGCAGAGCAGGCACTAGCACACTGCTAGTTACTTGCACTTCTTTTCTTCTGAAATCCGGAAAAAATCTTTGAAATCCTAGGAATTAAAGATTGGATGGAAGGACAGAATGCAGCCCATTTTTCAGAATGTTTGACAACGTTGTTCAGAGATGCTCAAGAGAAGCAGAAAGACAAATCTCGCTGTTCTGGTTTTATGAGTTTCATCTGGCTGGAGCTCCGAATGTAGTTAAGCGGGTCAGCCTGAGTCATTCAGCTGACTTTAGAAAGTATTGCTTTAATGCCACAGTATGGAACAACTGCATGCCCCAGAGACCTGGATTTCCAGTTGCCATTGAAGCCAAGAGTTTTCGAAATGTTTACAAGACACGATAGATTAAAACCACTTACAAAAATGAATGCTACAAGGCGAAATTTAGCATAGAGCAAATATTTTTTTAATGTATACTGAAATTGACACTACAAATAAAAATAAGGACTACCTAACAAGACCATGGCACACACAATGGAGCTACTGCTATGGCAGAAAGCTTGATGCTTTTCAGAAGCAGAATGTTTTGAAATACCTCCTGTTCAAGAAGGGGCAACGCTTTTTTAGACTGAAGACCATTTTTAGAATTTTTTCTTCCTTTTTTTTTTATTTCAATAAAGGATAATAGAAGTTCTGTAAATGCAAAATTTCTTTTGAAAAGAAGCAACCTAAAATGGAGACAACATATGTCGTTTGAATTTCCAAACCAAACAGTTCAGAGATCCTCCCCAGAAGAAATATAGTGTCTCAAGGGCAGTGTATATTTTGATTGCTTCATCTTCTGAAAGTTGCAGTTAAGCTAAGGTATATGATAAACTGAGAGAGAAAAGTTTAACAATGTACCCACAGAAGTCAATAAAAGTTTTCCTCTGCATAAGAAGCAGATCCAGTGCGTATTCCATTCATGAATTGAACAAATGAGTCCTAAAATCTTATGCTGGCTGCTTAGGAGATCAAGCACATAGAGGAATATAGTCACATAAGCTGTTTCTCTGTGTAAAAAGGCTGTGGGTTACAGAATTAATTTTTTATAGTATATCTCTATACCCTGGATAACCAAGTAAGCCTTAACTTGTGGAATCTTAATAGCCTTCTCATTGCTGAAGTCTAAAGGAAACCCAGAGGAAACTTAATAATATTAAAAGTTATTTTAAAGGGAGTTCACATTGGTTTGAAGGATATTTTGCTTCGCACACAATATCCACCATTGTAAATTCAGGGAACCTAAATTTAAATTCAGAAAAGCTTCACACACCTTTACAGTTCTCAATATATAAATCTAATAGTGTTCTCCATATGTCCAGCAGTAAAGAATTAATATTTTACAGATAAAATTAAAATTATGAAAGTCATTGGAATGAAAAGCAAAGAAAAATAGTAAAAATATTCCCTCTAGAAATGAAGGGAAATGTGGAACTTTGTGGTGAGAAGCTAGCTTGTCCATGTTGTTATGAATAGAGAATAGCATGTACAGTTTTTCATATCTGACTTGCAACAGAAGATTGGAACATATAGAAATTAATGTTACTGAATTATTTAATAGTAACTCAAACACATGAAAAAAAGAATTAAAGAAACACAAGACTAAAAAAGCATTTAAAATGAAATCAGAAGCTTCAACAAATATATTTTTCCATTGCAGTCAAAAAAGCAATTATCAAAATTGTTCAGAATATGTTGCCAATTACTCTGCTCCATAACTGCTAACTTTCTCAGTTCTTCTCTTGCCTTTGCTGGGCTCTCTGTCACTGGAAACATCTTAAACCAATTTAAAGTGCTACACCTGAATAAACATGTTGTAAAAGTGTTTATGTATTGAAGTGGGTCAGTTCAAGGTATGGTATTTGGCTGGAACTTCTAATTTCTCTTTTTACTGCAAAAGGGCTGCCAGAAGGAGGAAGTCTGAGCTGAATTAATACATTTGTTACAGTGGAAGTAGAATGGAAACTACTTTAACCACAAATCAAACTGCCTCTTTCATTTACGCCAGTGATAGAGTTTTTTTAAGAAATATAGACTCTGGCGTGCAGCCACTGTGAGTTTGTGTTTGAAAAGGAAACCTATATGCTTATTTCTATAATGTTTACTCCTATGTTTTCAAGTTCTTTTTCAGGGTGGTTGAGTTAGCAGCACTGTACATTTGTGAGGCAGATGCGCCTTTGTTGCCCGCGTCCCGAATTTTCCAGCGGGTTTAGCGGAGAGCGGCGGCGCCCTGGTGCCGCCCGGTGCCCGTGCCCGGAGCCTCCCTGGCGTTACAGGACCTCTGTGTCCCCACCCTGCACAGCTGCACAGCTTCACACGACACTGTCTCATTTTCTGACGGGTGAAGGGCTCTGCATAGTACACGTACGCACAAAAGTGTTTATGCTGCCAAAATAAATTCTGTTAAGAGTGAGGGTTTATTTGCTAAAATGTCACTGATGCAGTTTCAGTGACTTGTTTTGCTTTCCTTTCTTTCAGTGAGGTTTAGACCACATAATATAGTGAGGTTACCACACAGTCCTGACTGAACAAATATTTTAAAGAAATATGCACATCCCCTGGGAACAGAACCAGAGTCAATAATACACATATTTCAAACTCTCTTCTCTTGAACAACTGAATGGCTTCCTACCTTTACTGGTGAATGAACATCAGTTTGAGTAACACTGCACAATATTTATTTTTAAAGCAGAATTATATTTATTATTTACACTCCTATTTGCTACTGGTTTGCTTGGGGGATATAAAGTTCCACATCCCACTGAAATGATGCAAAATTAGAAGACCTCATTACATTATCCTTTCTACAGGAAATAGAGTTTAATGGGCCTCATTTATTTTTCGGTTCTATAGATGTATATGAGACTGAATTAAAACGCCTCTGTAATGAATAAGATATATAAGACACAGAGACTGCAATTTTATGAAATAAAAATTGTATCTGTAAAGCTGTTGAAACTTTTGCAAATTGCTTACCTTTTTTGTCTTTTTAAGTTCTGGTAAACAAAATGCGGATAGACTCCTAATCATATAAATTCAGGATTTCAGCAAATTCCTTGCTATGATTCAGTCAGCAGTTGAACTCCTGCTAGGGCTTTGGGAGGGGCAGGAGTTCACTTTTTAACTTCTAATTCCCCTTGCTTTTAGGTCGAAGTATCAATGTTAAATCTGCTGGCCTGGTTGGAAGGCATGGGCCTCAGTCAAAGCAACCATTCATGGTGGCATTCTTCAAGGCAAGTGAAGTGCTTTTCCGTTCTGTCCGAGCAGCCAACAACAAGAGGAAAAATCAGAACCGCAACAAATCCAGTAGTCAACAGGAGTCCTCAAGGATGCCAGGCGCTGGAGGTAAGATGGAGCCATGATTTGCAGTCTTTTTGTAGGAGGTGTGGGCACCTGCTCAAATGCATTGCAGTCACAACAGCTCAAAAAGGTGCTGCTCACTGGCTGAACTGCCAGAAACAGTGTTCCCACTCCTCTTTCGTTGTGTTGGCCCTGGGTGTGATCTGCCTTCTGTAAGTCAGATCAATTACATGTATCATGGGCCTCAGGAGGGTGAAATGACCAAGCAGTTTAAGAAAGTCTGTGTCTGAGCTTGAAACTAAACCTACACAGTATGCAACTGTATGATGTCTTTGCTATGCATAAGTAAAAAATAGAATAGAATAGCACCCCTACTACTTGTCTAGCAAGCCTCAGCAAAACTGCCTCTCAGCTGAAGAAGGCAAGGTGTAAAATAAAAATCTCAATACTTTTCAATGGAAATGAGGAAGCTTAACCAATCTGCAAAATTGTAAACTGCTTAGGAGTTCAGACCAGCTGACAAGTCATGATATAAAAGTAAAATATATCCCTCTATGGAGTTTTGTCCCTTACCTGAAAGGTATGGACATTAATGCACATAAAAATGTTCATAATTGCTTTAGAGCCTGGAATAAATTTTGCTCCAGTTTTTCCTGAATCAATCCTTTCAGCTGAAGGCACAAAGTCACTTTCTAGATATATTCACTTCTGAATAAACATTTCTACTTTTTGGGAAAAGGGTGTGAAAATGTTTCTTTCTAGAAGCATGGCAGATTTAATAACAGCATATCAAAGCCTTAATATAAGGGCTGTTCTTAAATCCCATGGTAGTCTAAAAGTAAGCAAATCAATATTTTGTGGAAGGAATTTAGCCCTGGGATGGGGCTCACCTATTTGAGGAGAAGTGTTATAAACAATATGCATTACTTATATCTGTCTCAGAACCTTGACAGAGGCAGGCTAAGGCTACTCTAATGCAATGAAAACGCCTTTCCCAGATCTTTTGCAGAAGGAAAATTTTACCATAACAACCAAAAATTACTGCCAAGTTGCTAAAGAAGTCAAAGAAATTATTAAAATAATTTTTCATATTCTCTGGAAAGACTGCTGATTTTGAGAATCACATTATTTTGGGTGAAGGGATAATTACCTTGGTACATGCAAGATACCTAAATATAAATATCACACTTTCAGATTGAATCCTTTGTATCTAGTGCATGAAAAAGTGAGAATTGAACAGATTTCTTAAGCCTCATTGATAATAGCAGGAAAGCCAAAGCTCCTTGCTGCTTCAACCTGGGAAAAACACAACCTTATCACATTGTATTGACATAAGAATTGCCTCAGGGAGAGCTGCCTGTAAGTCTCAAAATACTTTTCAACCTTACCTCTGCTTCCAGTTGTGCTCCAGACCGGTTGTAAAAATAAGAAAATCAGAACATCTCTAGTGAAATGGGCATTATGAAACAAATTTTCTCCTAATCTTTTCAAGGTCTACATAAGCATAGAGTACACTACTACATATGTTGATCCATGGCAGAACTCTTTCAGAGGAGATTGCAGGTCAAGAAAACCATACTGTTAAGAGAAGATCAGGTTAAGAAGCAATTGAACATGCAATTGCATCAAAATCAGAGGCATTGCCTGGAGAGGAAGGCATTAAGATATAGGCAGGCTGGAAAAGATGGCAAAGCTGAAGGTAGATAAGCGACCACAGCTTCACATAGCAACATCTGTGGCAAAACTGCTTGGAGGTGTAGTTCCCGCACTGTGGCAAACCACATTCCATGCTCTTGCCTTGCAGTTTGCCTCAACAATCCCCATGTCACAAATGAACAAACTTGTTTGGGTGTCATTAATTATTGCTCACTGGACTTTTCCCACCATGGGTGATCCAGAATTCTTTTAATAACTACTGCAACAATACTCTTGAAATATTGTGGATGAGAATGCTGAAGGCTACAAAGGCAATGTAGGGATTCTGTTGGGATGCCACCAGCATGCAAAAAAGACATAGAGAAGAGGACATGTTCTTATTTCTCTGATCTCTGACTCTTTTCAGAATATAGTCCTTCTATATGGAGAGCCTGCTATCAGAGAAAAGCTATGCTCCTTTTCTTTTTTCCAGCCCCAGGATCTGGGGGATATACCGCATCCCTTTATGTTTGTGGGAAAGGCTAATTGCCCCAGTTCTCTACAACTTCAGTAATGAGCAGAACTTCAAAAGTAAAATTCACATCTTCATATTTAAACACAAAAGTTTTTGGGAAAAAACCAAAGAATTTTGCCCATCATCTTTCTCATGGAAGATAGTCAATAGTCTATATTCAATTCTCATTCATTCCTTGAAGCAAGACCCTTGACACAGTGACTGGCAAAGATAATTCTGTGATGTAGGTCTTGTTTCTAAGCCTCTTCCATGACCTTGTATCTACAGCAAGTAAGACAGACACTGACAGTGGAAAATGCTCACTTACATAGCCAGAGGTGATGTAGCCAGGCCCAGATAAGTATGTTGTCATTCATATATGACAGACTTCCAATATTTCTCCTTCTATACATGTCTCAACTTTATCACAATCATGTCTTCACTTCCTCCTTGCTTCTTTCTTCGTTGTTTTCTCTTCCTTTTTTCCCCTCTTATTTTTTCTTTTTTCTTTTCTCCCTTTTTCCCTTGCTCTTGCCTTTTTTGCCTCTTCCATTTTGTATTTTGCCACCCTCTTTTTCCCTTTTTAAATTCTTGGATTTCATCAATTAGCTTTACTGTGTTCTCAGCTTGTCAAAAAGGAAAGCTCCACCAGACAACCCAGCTCTTCCCTTCCAAAGAACAAGACATTTTTAAAATTATTCATGAAGTTTCATGAAATCATAGAATGGTTTAGGTTGGAAGAGACCTGGTCTAGTGGAAAAGAGGAGACTCCCTGCCCCTGGTAGGGGAGTTGGAAGTAGATGATCTTTAAGGTCACTTCCAACTAACATTCTGTGATTCTCTCATATACATAATCTCAATATAAGAGAATTAAATCTTATGTATCTATTATTACAACACCTGGGAAATTGTTGACAGACTTGGGGTCACCACCCTTGCGTTGCTAAGAACTTCAAGAGGAGATGACATCAATGCAGTGTAAAGACAGACAGAATTAGACTTAGCATTCAGGCTCTACCTGCCTGCTGTGCACAGAGAATGAAACTCTTTTTTATTTATTTAGTTTTATTTTTGTTGAACTATAGATAGAAGAAATAAAAATTAAAATCCCCAAATCAAAACAAGACCAGGCAGGTTGTTTACAAAGTAAGTCACGTAACTCTCCCCTAAAAAAAAGCTGGCTGAATTTTAACATTTTTAGCATTGTCTGAAAAGAGTTACAGTGTAACTGGGCACTAGAGAATAGCCACATTTAAATACTGAATAGTGACTTACACCAGGAAACTAAAGCTACATAATTTTTGTTCATATGGAGATAAAACCAGAAAACAATACTTAAGCCTACATTTTGTGTGTGCTATTGATTGGTGTTACACAAACTGATTCAAAATATAGTATTTTGCAATAGTATGTATAAGCATGTTTTTATGTCTTTATTTCCCCTGAAAAAAAAATCTTGTTAAATATCTTATACATATATTTTATTGACCTCCTTCCACAACTTTTTCTGCTATGTAGGAGTTTAGATTCCACTGAGGAACAATGTTTTCTCTATCACAATAGCCTATGGTTTTGATTCTTGACAGAATAAGCATATGGGCTTTGAAGCTACAGTGTGTGAAATTGAATCCTTAGGACCAGATCTTATTATAAATGTCACATTTGATACTTACATAAAGTGTTATATTACACACAACATTTGTCCTCCATGAAAGGTAGAATTTAGGGAAGGATTCAGACTTTTCTGAGTCTCACTTTCTTCGTTGGTGAATGGGTTAGATGGCTTACAGTCTGTACATGCTGGCCATTTTATCAGGTGCTCTGGTGTGACCACACATAATCTGAATCTATATTCAGATGGCTCAGAGTATCACAACCATGATGACATCTGTGCAATGACTTACATATGTATTATTCAGATTTTCCCCTTTAACTGGAGGATGTTCTGCTACTACATCTTGGCCCCAAAACTTCTGTACATGTTCTTGAACATGAAACTGCCACTGCAGGGAAAGCTGGCAAAACCACAATGTTCAGCTTTCGTTTGTTTGCCTGCTTGTGTTATTATTGTGTTATTAAAAAACATATTGAGGCTTTCCTGACTTTCTCATGTGAATACTTTCCACATTTTTCAGTCACAGTTCTTTTGCAAAGTGGCTTTTATTCTATACGTATGAGTTATAAACTCCCTCTAATAGCTGAGACAGAAAAGCTCAATATTCATCTCCTATGGGCACTGATGTTAATGAAAGTGAATATATAGATCTGTGTGAAGAATGATCAGTGAACACAGGTCCAATTTTTTAAAATTCCTTTACTTTTAACTACCTTCACTTCTAGAGTGTGTGCAAAACCCATTGGATTGTTGCATACAACTCAGCATAAGGTATGACCCAGGGATTTTGGCTGTATAAAGGCATATGGATTTTTGAAAAATTGTGATGTCTTAGGGCATCCTGCCTTGCTTCTAGTTGCTTCTCCAAAAAGACATAGATATCCCATGGGATGTGGTGTATATTTTGACCCTGCATGCCCCGGGACAACTGAAAGTATCTGAGATGGCAGCACATAACCAGCTGTATGTGGAGATCCTTTAATGGCAGTCATTGAAGGCTAGGAAAATACCATAGGAAAGAACACAGTGTTTGTCTTTAAAAACCATGAGGATTTGAGGAATCATAGCTTAGAAAGCCTAGCTTAACATCCCTGATACTTATCTAGTATTGCAAATGCACATATTTGTGACTTGCGGACAGCTTTTGACACAGTTTTGGGAGTCATATTGGGCCCATGTGTATTCAATAGAAAGTAGGTACACAACCTGTTAAAAAAATAAAGAAAAAGCCTATTCAAAGAGCATGTTACCAGTAAAAGAAAAAATTGTCTGTGTATTTTGAATGACGTCTTGTCGAGTTTCTTCTGGATCTGGTGCAGTCCGACCTTTTATCGGTAATTTGGAAGATGGAGCACTCCTCTTAGATCTCATATCCTCTGTGAACTTCCAGAGAACACATTCTGTTCTGTTGTTCAAGGTACTGAAAAGGATGCTACTACCAGCACTGATCCTTTAGGGACCTCCCTAGTAACCAGCTGCCAGGAGATTCTGTACCACTGACCCCAACTTTTGGGCCCAGCAGCCTAGGCAAGTCTCCATCCATTATATTCTTACCTATCAAAGTACTCTAACCTATCAAAGTTTTTGATTGGTTTGACTAATTTGACTCAAGGAATATGATGGGAGACCATATCCAAAACCTTCCTAAAAGCAAAGGGATCAACACCCAGAGCTGTTCAAAAGCCCACAAAGCTAGTCAGATCATCACAGAAAACAGTTAGGTCGGTGAGGCACAGTTTGAACTAGTAAATTCATGCTTACTCTTCCCAAAACACCTTCTTCTTTGTTTGCCTGGACAGTTTCCATGAGAATTTTTTCCAAAGACTTCCCAGAAACTGCGGTTAAGCTGATTGGCCTTCTTGAAGATGGGTGCGACATTTTCCATTTTGAATCATCAGGAATGTCTTTTGGTGTATGAATGCTCAAAAAAGGCAGGAAGTGACTTTGCAGTGTTGGTCAGCTCATTCCCCACCCTGAAATTCATCCCTTCTGCTCACATGGACTCATGTATCTTCAAGCTGCTTAACTGGCTCCTAACTCTGTCTCTTTTACTGTGGCTAGACCTTCTGCTGCTAGGGTCAGGGCCTTGGGAGTTCTGGGAGTAAATCTTGCCAGTAAAAAACAAGACAAAGAAATCACTGGCTACATTAACCTCTTCTGAGTCCGCGTCGCTAGGCCCTTTGCTCTACTGAACAACAAAGCTCTATTTTTCTTATGTTTTCCCAGACAACATATTTATATTATTTCTGTGTGGTTCATCCCAATTACACATTACTTTTGCTTCCTATTTGAATTTGAATTCAGTCAGGATTTTCCTAGACAACCACAGTGGATTTGTGCCATATTTGCTTGACTTTCAACAGGTTGCAATGCTGTTGTGGATGCCATCCCTCAGAACCTTTACTCTACCATGGCTGCTGCAGCCCCATCACGCTGCAGTTCTCATCAACATCCTCATCCCCAATCTGTTCTTTATTCATTGATTTGTAAAACTACAACAGGTTCCTAAGGCTGACAAGGCAGGAATACATTAAAAAAATTTGGTAGCTGATTACTTGACAGTGTGGTTTTACTGCAAAACTCATATTCTGGGTAATACTACTAGAAAACAAGCCAGAATAACTATTTTACTTTATTTTATAATGTTTTTGGTTGTGGCCGTCACATCTTTGGAATGACACAGAGAAACTGAAGAGAACCCAGAGAAGCAATGGTAACAGAAGTCAGGATGGCTGACAAGAAGTACTTGACAAATTTGCAAAAATCTCCTCTAGACCATATATTTGGAAAGGTTTACTGCAAGAATGGTGAAGAACTACGCAGATTAGTTAACAGACTGTGGAAGTTCCTTTCATTTTATGTGAAAAAGGAGTTTTTCTCTGAATCTTAATTACCCTGAAATTTTTCAAAGACCTTCCCATTTCAGTCTCAAATCTTATAATGTTAAAAAAGAAATGTACCTTAAAAAATTCTTTTTCTGAAACTAAAAGTTTTCTTTTATTTTCCCATGTCTTCATTTTTCAGGGTTTTGTGGACTTTTTAATTTGCTTTTTCTTGTTGCTTTTGTGAATTTTTTGTGAACTATTTTTTTTTTCCAGAATGATTATTTTGGTTCAAAAAAGTCACCTTAAGCATTCTTGAATTGGAAAGAGAGGAGACAGTCTTTACTCCCTGCTCTGTCACATGCCTCACTCATGGCACCACATGAATAGCTGTATAAACCAACTTTGGGGGCTAATGTGATCAAGGCATGACCCTGTTCCCTTCCTTTCCTTTTACTTAGGAGCAGTAAGGAACAAGCACTAGAATTTCTCCAGGAGTAAGGTTCTCATGGAGAAGCATGTATGGAAGGTTCTGGGTGTCCTTCTATCCTGACACATCTCTGACAGAGAGCTTTCAGTCCTTTAAAAAGCACCTGTTAGTCTACTTGCTTTCACTAGTATTAGCAACTACAGATCATCAAGTGGTGAATATTTCCAGAATATATGGTAAAAATTAAGAAGTATATTATGTGCCACTGTGTGTTTAACTAAGACAATTTTGGAAATTCTCTTGTTTCTGGACATTTTTTTATTGTTGGTAATTAATCTTTTGAATTGGGCTACTTTCTTTACCTGGCAATTAAAACTGTGCCAACCTAGAGATGGTTTCCCTGATATTTTGGATCAGGGTCTCACTTGTCCTCTTTGATGACCTGTGTGGATATTATCAGAGGTGTTACTCAGCTGGCCAGCAAGTAGACACCTTGTAAACCTGTTTCCCCTAATACTGTATGAAATATTTTGCCAGTGTACAGAAATTGTATCAGTCTGACTGTGCTGATTCCGTATTTCCAGGTTTACATTGCCTTCACAACTAACCCTAGGAGTATAAATGACAGTATGGTTTTCCTTTCCTTTGTACAGCTTGGTAAGGACCTCAAAAATAGCTAAAGCTTGTCAGTTCTAGCCATGCTTGCAAATAATTTATGAATGTTATTTAATTCCTGCAGATTATAACACAAGCGAGCAAAAGCAAGCATGTAAGAAACACGAACTTTATGTGAGTTTCCGAGACTTAGGATGGCAGGTAAGATTATAAACGCTCTTTCCTAACAGTTCAAACTGGGACAATCTATTTTAAGTCCCCCATTATTTACACTCTGTTTTCTTTATGGAAATTGGTATTAAAATGATGAGAGACAGCTTATTTAAATGAATTTTGTAACAAATCCTTATCAATATTGCTATCACTATACCTTTTTTAGCTCTGATCTCAAGCATATTGCATACATTAGTGACTTTATGATATGGATTCATTCACACAAAGATAAACTACCGCTCAAGAGTTGAGTGAATCTGCACTAAATGAAACGAAAATCTCCACATCAAGTAATGAAAGGTTTTCAATTTTCACTAGTTCAGATTTAAATCCTCCTGTTCAGTGCTGTCTGCTGCAGGTCATAGAGATTTCACTGGGGTAGGGTCCTCAGGGAAATAAATCTTGGATTTATATCCCTAAGGAAAATAGGCTCAGTGATCTTTATGATACCATAGCTAATTTTATATAATTTCTGAGGAAAACTCGTCCTGCCATACAGTACCAAAAAATAATATACTTACAGTAAAAGGTCATGAAGTCAGAGGCAGGGCATTATGGGAAAAGAAAATAGAGATCAATCTAGGGTTTTTTTCCAGAAAGCAAGGAACTCTCTATAAAGAAAGAACAAGAAGGCCTTCAGCAACCTCTAACTATTGCATATATAGGTAAGAACCCAGGGACGGTTGCCTGTGCATTTAAGATTTCTCTGAATTATTTTAAAACCATTCTCCAGGAGCAGAACAAGTCTATGAGGAGTATAAGTATGCTATCTCTTTAGTGACAGCTCAATCTTTATGTATCTAGCTCAGACTCTCATATGGCCTCATTATCCTTTCTGATATTTTGTAGCATATTTATCCCCACAGCAGCCTGAAGAAGTAGGCAGAGGCTGTTTTCCCAAGTCTGCAAAGCATAATTACCCTGTGCAGGGCCACAGAGCAGGCTTGTGGTATTGAACTCAGGCCGCTGAACAAGTGTGCCATTGTCTCTTGATTACAGGGGTTTTTTTCAGATATCAACAGGTTTTTTTGGTTTGGGTTTGTTTTGTTTTGTTTTTTTTTTTAACAGTAAATTCTGGCATGCTCCAAGATGTGCTGGGCCCTCAGATCAGTGGCCATAGTGGCCACAGTAGTCAAAGAAAAAAGAAAATCTATTTTTAACAAAAGGCTACTGTAAGAATTAAAAGTTTCAGCTGGAAAGTCAGAGCTACACTGTACAATATTTAATCAGTGAAACACAGGGTGAAATAAGATACAAAAAAAAAAAGATACAAATCCCAAGTAGCTACTTGATCTTCTCTGCCCTTCCTGCAGCACCTCCATTACCTGGCAGAGGAGGAATTCAGCAAACTAAACACACAGCTTTCATTAACATTTTAAAATGTTTTCCCTCTTGTGGTCTTTTGCCCATGCTGTGTTGCTTGAAATACTGAAAATGTATGATTCATTGACATGCCAACAGGTAATCCCTAGCAATGCTGTCTCACGCAGTAATACAGTTAACAGTGCTGACTATGCTGAAGGAAGAGAATGCATTTTAATTACTTTTGTTGCACCAAGAAGTGCTCAAGATTTTTAGTCTGGAATGAAAAGTATTCCGCAAATATATTTTAATCTTCAGTCTCCCTTATAGCCTCATTATTTGGTATTCAGTACAGACTTTAGATTCCATTAATTTTCATCTCAATTTTCCATGAACAAAGCAAGTACTTTTTTTTTTTTTAAAAAACATTCATTTCACATGCCACCTTATGAAGTTCATTTTGTCATTGAGCAAGTCTTAGTTTGATATAAATTCCCTGAGTGAGAAAATATAACGAGTGGATTTATTTGTTGCTGTTTTAGGATTGGATTATTGCACCGGAGGGCTACGCTGCGTTTTACTGTGATGGAGAGTGTTCTTTTCCCCTCAATGCTCACATGAATGCAACAAACCATGCCATTGTTCAGACTCTGGTATGCCTCTGACTATGTTGTAGTTGCCTAAGCTGCAGTTGTTTGTGTCTGTGCTGAGTCTGACTCTTCTGTTTACCACTACTGAATTTTGATTATTTCTTTGTAAATCATAACTCATTTCAAAACCTGCTTTAGTGATTTTCTTGGAGAGAGGATGAATTGCTCAGAGTGGCCTGTGTGGTAGGTTTCACTTCCATTTCAAATGCAATAGCACATGAGAAGACTGTGCTGTATTACTGGAGAATTGTGTAGACAGGAACCAAAGGGGCCCCCTGGTTTGACTTCCAAGAGTTTTTGCAACTTATTGAAGCTCAGTGTTAACATCTACATGTTATACCTTCCAGAAATGATGACACTTGGCCACTCTATGGACCTCTGTTGTCAACTGTTGGCACAGATTCTTACACTGTAATTTAATGTGAAGCTTTGCAAACAGATGCATTTGCATGTACGAAATTGTGTTCAGTCATGCCTGGCTTACAAATGCAATTTAAAAATAAGTGTGTTTGGATCTGTTGCTCTGCCCGGTACATGTAAAAGGGGATTTGCAGCCAGCTTTCTGCCTCTGCTAATTCTTATGTTAGTCCTGAGCCTCAGCTGGAGCAGCCAAAAAGATGATCTTAGTTGAGGCAGCTGGCTAGACCCCCTCTAGCCCAGCAGTGTTCAGCTACAGAAACCACGACCTTTAGGCTATGACTAAATGTCATTACAGTTGGGACCAAAGTCTGGTCAGTCTGGTCAAAACCTGATTTTTCACCTGTGCCAGCTGAAGAGCTGGCTCTGAATAGCACTGGTATTAGCAGAATGATTAAGGAGAGGAATAAGAGAAATACACAAGGAGGGAGTCTCAGCACGAAATGAGAACAGGACAGGGCTGTCATCCCCAGTTAGTTTCTGGAACATTCAAGACACTCAGCTGGGATTAGATGGATTTCAGGTTCTGTTTGATTTAAACTAATAATGGTAAGATATCCTGATTATCAGATTATGCTGATGACTCTGTCCAAGGATAATGATCTTTTTCTTTTATTTTCACATCAAATCTGGGCCTGAAAAACCTTCCCCCTTGAGAAATGAGTGGAGTTACTGCCTGGGATACCAGCCCAAACACCCCCCTCAAATTTAAATCCCACACCAAAAACAAAAACCCAAAACCAAGCAAGCAAACAAACAAAAATAAAATTGTATTTCTTTCTTATAGGAAACAAGTTCTGTTTGTGAAAATTGCCAAATATTTCTACATGAGAGGGACATTTTCAAAAACTCAGCATATATTTTTCCCCTCCATTCAATTTTTCATTTACTCACCTTCTCCAAGTCCCGTCACCAATGCAACATTATTCCTCTATACTAGAATTCCAGTCAGCAAGATTTACTAAAAGAAGGGAAAATGTCAGAGGCTGAAAATAAGTAGAAGTGTGTTAAGGAGTTCAGGTGAAAGGGAACAGAAAATGCCAGTTGGCAAGGAATACAGCAATATTCTTAGAAGACAATGAAGAACAGCATATCTGCAGTCCTGAGCAGAAAAGAAGTAGGTCAGCAAAGCAATAGTTTAGTATTACACAAGCATTGTCCAGAAAAGTTGCCAATATCACTGAGATCCCCAGGTTAGAGTTCCCTCCTGCAATTATGGACTGTTAAATAAGAGTTGGCTCACTGCTACTTTCTTGTGTGCGTTTTTCCTTTCCAAAAAATGGTTATTTTCCCATTGTAAGAAAATGTGTGTAGTTTGTCCTATTTTTTAAATTGGATACTTAATTTTTGCTCTTTTTATGGCCATTTTGGAATTGCGTGTCTCCCTTTGCATGTACTGTACAGGCATTCAGTGCAGCCAAAAAATCATGAGGCCAATTAAGTTTTAGCTGTACATAAATTAGATGAGATAACAGTAGTTTAATGCTTTCTGGTTTAAATTATACAAAATTCAGATTTACACAAGGTGTGCATATGGGGATGGCTTGGGAAGCAATTATTCATATGCTCCACCCTAATCCAAATGCAGTCACCTCCTGGCTATAATGATTACACCATTCTGAAAAAGCCTGCTCTTTGGTGTGGGAAGTGATTGTTCCTTGGTACCCCTCCAAACTTTACTGATTCTTTTTTATTTTTTTCTGTAACAAGAATAGGAGAAATACAGGCCAGTACCTCACTCTCTCCCTCTCTTGTTTCTCTGCAATTAAAGTCAGGCAAACAGACAATACAGATGCATATAAATAAAAGACAGGGTGCATTTAATAAGCTCTATAAACTTTCTTCTCATCTCCTGCATCGCCCTCAGAATAGGCACAGGGGTAGCCTTGACTTCCTGGTCATGCAAGACAGTGGATTATCAGGTTGGCTCGCACTGAATTAGGGGTAAACACTTGGAAAGGCTGTGAACATGACTTCCAAGGGGGTATTTTGGGGCCACGGATCTTCCAACAGGGGTGGCAGGGGTGGCAGGGGTGGCAGGGGCTGGTGGGACCACGATTTACAGCTGGACAAACATCTGACCAGGTCAGGCACAATAATTTTTTTTCCTCTGGTTCTTTGCTATTCGTTTGTTAAATATTTTTTAAATGTGTGTCTAAACTGTTACAAAACAGCTACTTCAGGATTTATTATTGCTCATTTCAAAAGGCCTTCTCATGGTAACTGTTATGTAAAAATTGTTTCCTGATAGACTGTTCCATGTTGGCTGGCAAAGGTTCTGGGTTTATATCACTGCAAGACAGATGGGTCTAACAGATTTACAAAGACTTAACATACAAACAAAATCTATTACTGCTGAAGTCTTCATCCATGCCTTAATAATCTGTTGCCCTCCCTATTACAACTCCCTCTTCTCTGACTCCCAAGGTTCCAAGTCTTCAGTGAGTGTAAAATATTATATCCAACCTTCTTTCACGTACAAAGAACTTGAATTTCCTCCATTTTATTTCCACTAGATCTTGTTTGTTCTGGGACACTTTTCAAAACTCTTTTCTTTTGCTTTAATCTTTCATTGATATATTTCAGCCTGGTGAACATAAAAACTTCTCTGCCTCAGCCACTGCCCCAAATATTCTGTCCAGCTGGCACTCACCTTATGAACTGATTTTTATTTCAATGGAAGAAAAATTGGATCCATAGATACCTAGATAAGACCTTAAAATGCACTCACACTGTCTGAGACGCCACATCTTACCATTTCACAGGCTGAAAACAGTTTCATTATGAGGCTTTGCCTGCACATTCTTTGCTGTCTGCAATAGATTTTCCTCCACACTGAGCCCCCACCACAGGAAAGCATTTTAGTACGAGCTGGGGTCCTGGTGAGACCTGGGGCTTGAGCCTTTGCCTCATGTTATGCCTCACCCTCAGCAAAGATGGTACAGACAATATGTTTAAATGTCTTCCTGAGCAGCTGCCTAACTCCAATTCTCTAAATTTCTTCTGAAAACCAACTTTCTGTCTTGGCTGCTTCTCATTTATCTCTCAATCTGCTTTTATTGTATAACCCTGCCTGTGCAACTGAAATCAGAAAAATGTGCTGGAGGTAAGCTGTGCTTGAAACTTGCTAACCGAGGAAAATTAGTGACCACAGCCCCTGCTGAATTGCAAAGACATGTTTTGCACTGACATTGTCCTTGCACCTCTCTGTTTGATATATGAGCTGTGTATTTATCTGTCTTTCAGGTTCACTTGATGTTCCCCGATCACGTACCCAAGCCATGCTGTGCACCAACAAAACTGAACGCAATCTCCGTGCTCTACTTTGATGACAGTTCCAATGTTATTTTAAAAAAATACAGGAATATGGTGGTGCGTTCATGTGGCTGCCACTAAAACAAAAAAAATAATCTAAAGCAGAGGGTTTTATCCAAAATTGTAATAAAGTCAAGATATGAGCATTGCTGATGAAAAGGCAGGCCTAAATTTATTCCATTTCATGTCATCTCTCATTTAATTGTACAGTATAATGTACATAGTAGCTTTTATTTATTTAAAAATATATAGTTGCTTTTGTATGAGCAAAATTTCAGAACCATTTATTTAATGGGTCACCTCACTAAGCAGCAGAAGTTCACAAATTAATTTTTCCATTGACCATACTGAAATTTGCTTTATCCCATTTCAATATTGTAAAATAAAGCCTTTTTGTATGAAATTTTTTAAACAAGAAACTCCAGAAGTTCTGTAACTGCTTTGTATTGCTAGAAGAACTAAATGCATTTGGTCATATTTTGCCAATGAAAACTGTGGCAAGGTATTTATTTAGAAAAAGGCACAGGAAGAAGAAACTAAACAAAACTGCTCAGCTAAACATATTTTTTTTTCCTTTTAGAACTTCTGCTCCATTAGAAAAAGTGAAATGTTGAACAGTGCTTGAGAAAATAAATAGGATATAAAAAATAGAAGTGAAAAAATTGCACATAATTGTTATAACTATTTTCTTTAACAAGACGAGTGTAACTGGAGGAGTATGTTTTCAGCTTGT